>NW_021703786.1:38203719-38243492 GCF_005190385.1 Monodon monoceros | reverse complement strand
AAAAGAATGGGGGTGGGGGGGAGGAGAGTGGCCTGGTAGGTGGGGAGAAAACTGGGGCTTGGGTGAAACAGACTGTAGTGGCGGGGGGGGGGGGGGAGTGCTCCCTGGGGGCCCTCCCCCTTGGCGGGCTCTCCAGAATTGGCTCTGGTTCCGGAAGGCCCTGCCTGGACACCCTGACGGGCTGGTCAGTGGGCAAACCAGCCCTGCAGCACCTGCTGTGCACCCAGCCCGTTCGTGGCCAGTGGTTCTCAAGCACTTCCCACGGGTCAGGTCCTGTGCAGTGGGTTTTACCAGCAGCTATTTCCCTTTTACTTTTGAGAAAACGAAAGTTGCCTGCAACCACAGAGCTAGTGCACCTAGCTAGCTAGGCGCCAGCATCCTTCCTGTCTCTTGGTGGGCCTGCCCCATCCTAGGGATGCTGTGGTCAGCACAGGGGTGGGCACACGGTGGCAGCTCACAAATGCTCTGGGCTGGTAGGTGCTGAGGGCCAAAGGGGAGAGAAGTGGGCCGGAATCAGGAAGCAGAGGGACTGCCAGGGCTCCCAGGTATGTGACACCTAGCTACCAAAGGGGCTCTCTTGGGACCCAACCAGCTAAAATCCCACCTACTTTTCTAAACCCCTTCCCTCCCGCTGTCCCCCCTCCACCACTACGCCAGCCTTTTCCGGATTACTGAGGACTCCTCTGGTCTCCAGGCACCTGCACAGGTGGTCCCTCTTCCCACCCCCGCAATTTGCATGTCTGCCACCTTCTCCTGCGCACAGGCCTCCCTCGGGCCCTTCCCTGAGCAGTCCAGGGCAGTGTCCCCCGTTTTGCCATCCCAGCCCGCATCAAGCTATAACCCTTTATTGTGCTGCTCGGCTCTCATCTCCCAGGGGACAGTGAGGGCAGCCCCGGTGAGTGCTCGAGGGCCAGTGGAGGAGGGGTCGCAACCGGGTGGGGGGGCGGGAGCTGCGGGGTGTGCCCGCCCCCCGCCAGAGGCAGCCTTAGGAGGGGCGGGGGGCCGAGCCGGCCAAAGTCCAGGTCCGCGGGGCTGCGCAGCGCGCTACTTAAACCTACGACCCGCCGCAGCCGGCCAAGGACAGGGACACCAGGTCAGTTGGCGGACCGAGTGGGGAGCCGGGGGCCGGGGGCCGGGGGCCGGCGGGCGGGGGCCCAGCAGCCGCGTGGCCTACTCGGGACTGGCAGGCGCCGCAACGGGCGGCCCTGGGACTTGTAGTTCTCGGCTCCGCGAGAGGCCGGTGCGAGCCCGGGAGCGCGGCGCTGTGCGGGGACGGGGACTACATTTCCCAGAAGGCCGGGGAAGCGCGGTCACCGGGAAAGCGCCGCGTCCGGCGGCGCTTCCCGAGCGCGATGGGGCCGGTGCTGGCGGTTGGGGGCTGCCGCGAGGCCCGCACTTGGTCCCTGCAAGGCGGCCGGCGGCCGATGGGGCCGGGCCGGGCGGGGCCCATGCGCAGCTCGGTGGCGGCGCCCGACTGCTGCGGGGGCCTCGGCAACTTGGACTTCAGGAAGGTACCGACCGCGCCGGCAGCCGGGCCAGGAGGGGGGTCGCTAGGGCTGCTGGGTCCGCGGCGGGCGGTGCCACCGCCTACGCCCGCGGGCGGTGCCGCCGTTACCAGGCAACGGGGGCGGGGCGGGGCCGCGGGTGCGTGTGTGTGAGTGCGAGTGCGCGTGTCCGCACCCGTAACCGCGCGTGGGAGTGCGTACACGTGTGCACCTACGGGGTCGCTAGGCTCCGGAGAGGAGGCGCCCCGAGCTGAGACCGGAGGACAGGGCTCCTCCCGGGTGGACTGGCGGGGAGTTCGCGGCCTGCGGAGCCCCGCACGGGCCGGGCCGGGATGGGCCAGGCGGGACCTGGTTCTGAAGACCAGCCGGGCCCCTGGCCCCGGCCCTTAGAGTCTCCTCTGAGACAAGACATTAACCTTTTCGGCGTCAGCCACTCCCCGTGGAGCTCCCAAGAGGTCCCTGCCCGAGGCCGCCTTTTGTGGTCCATTCATTGGTACAGCCGGTACCGATCGAGAGCAGGTGTCCACTGAAGAAAAACGCACAACCTAATGGTTGCGAGTTGTGTTCTATTGGGGGCCTTACTGAGGACTCTAGCCCAGGAAAGAGCCTCTCAGTAGCTCTGAGGGGGAGCCAGGATATATAGGAGTTTTTGCTGGAAAAAAACCCACATCGAACATCAAAAGATTACTGCTAAACACAAAAAAGCAGACATCTTGTACATGATTTTAGCACTTTTCTATTTGTGGGAAGATGCAAGAGTCTGGGCTCCTTGAAATTATTCCTCAGATCTGCATCTTAACTGCCTGGGGCCTGTCTCCTGTTTTTCTCCATCCTGAATCCCCCCTCAGGGTGCACTGTGGGGTTGGCAGCAGCAGCCGATGGCTTGATGGGGGGCGACTTCCCTTGTTTACCGGAATGGCAGGCGGCATTCTTTGTCGGCTCTCACTGACCATTCACTCCACTGAGGCTGGAAACTGAAAATTCTCTGCCAGAGATAAAACTGGTCAATGCTTTAGAAACTGGCTTGTGGGGAGGTGGGTTGAGATCCTGAGATAGCCGGTCCCTATATAAGGAGGTGACCTCTGATCTGAGCCCTGAGTGATACGCCCTGGGGGGTGGGGGCCCAGGTGCTCTGGTGGGGGGCTGGCAGACCAAGGCCTTGAGGAGGAGTATTTGTTCAAGAACAAAGAGAAGCCTAGTCAAAGGGGACCCTTGGCATTGCCTGGCTTGGGGTGGATGTTTCATGGGTGAGACCTACGGGGGAAGGATGGGGCACCGTTAACTGGAGGTGGGGAAGCCTTCGGGGCTTCTGGTGGAAATCAAGGGGGCAGTGGGCCCCGCTGCAGGGTTAGGGTCCTGCCCTCAGGTCTAGGCAAGGCCTGTGTTCTAGACCTAGCAGCGGGGGAGGGGGAGATTTCCTGGGTGTTGGGGGGAAGGTCTTTTCTGCCCTTCTTCCCTCCCCTGTGGGGCTGTGCGGTTGGAGCGATCTGGGAACCTTTCAGGGGACAGGTCAGGGTGACCCTCGTTGGCTAACATTCCGCTTTCTCCACTGCAGCCCTTATTGGTGCAGTTAAGCTTCCTGTTGCCAACAACGCTGAACGTTCTGTATTTGTCCTACTTGGCAGCCCTCCTCCCTCCTCAGTGAAAACCTGGTTTTGAGAGATGTCATCCTCGGGATGGTTTCTCTGCAGCTGGGCGTCTGAGCTGCATGATGGCAGCGGGTTGGCCCCGCGCCGTCCCTTGGCGGTAATATGTCACGCTGAGAATCTAAACTCCTCTAGTAGCCACAGTTGAAAAAGTAAGGAATCGGTGAATCACTTTTGACAATATATTTGACCCAATACGTAAAATATGTCATTTCATCACCTGGCACCGCACGTCCTCAGCAGCCACACGTGTGCTGACGTGCAACCATGGGCACGGTGCCCTTGACCACTAGCTCCTGGGCCTGCTCCAGCTGGTGCGGAATCTGGGCTTTGTTTTGAGCTTAGAAAGTCCCCCCTTGGGCTGAGGCGCGTCCCCGCTGCAGCCTCGTCGACCGAGGCTCTCCCTGCCCTGGACTCAGCCAGGCTCCTCAGCTGGGCAGCTGAGTGAAGCCCGCTGGCTGGTGGGCGATGGAGCCGGACTGAAGGGCTCCAGTGGGGCCTCGGGGTGCCGGCTTCTTTGGGAGCACAGGCTGCCAGGGCACAGTCGGGGGGCCCCTTTCATGCCCATTTCCAGATGGTTCTCCAGCCCTTGTGAGCGATGGGTGGTGTAGGTGTCAAGAGGGGCCCTTCAGTTACCTGCTCTGTAAAATGGGACCCTTGTCCCACCTGAGGGTGGGTGCTCTTCAGAAGGCAAGGCCGCTGTGTTCAGGCAGCGTCGAGACCATGCTGGGCGACAGGCCCCTTGGGCTGCACGGTCCCTGTTTGTGACTCATCTGTGACCATTTGGGAGGCAAATCCCAGGGGCAGGTAGGAGCTGCCTTCCGGGGCGAGATGTTTGCCTGCTGCACTGAGTTGTTTTCCAAACTCTTCTGGCGTTATCACATTAGTTAGAATAAACAGCAGGCCGTTTCTCTGGACGACTTACTGTGTGAAGTTCTCAAGGACATAATTTTTGTCTTCAGTGTTTTTGAGTCAGAGTCCAGACCTTGGGCAAGTCACGTAAGCGGGCAGAACCTCGGTTTCTTCTCCTCTGTTGAGGTGATCGTGGGGCTTTACTCATCCGTCTGTCAGTATGGATGTTCTTTTCTTTTTTAAAACAAATATTTATTTATGTGTTTTGGCTACGTTGGGTCTTAGTTGTGGCACGCGGGATCTTCGTTGAGGTATGTGGGATCTTTTGTTGTGGCACATGGGCTTCTCTCTCTAATATTGGTGTGTGGGCTCCAGAGTGCGTGGGCTCTGTCGTTTGCGGCACGCGGATTCTCTAGTTGAGGCACGCAAACTCAGTAATTGTTGCGCGGGCTTTAGGTGCCCTGCAGCATGTGGGATCTTAGCTCCCTGGCCAGGGATCGAACCTGCATCCCCTGCATTGGAAGGCGGATTCTTTACCACTGGACCACCAGGGAAGTCCCTATTTGTGTTCTTTATTTTATTTTAATTTTTATTGTATTGTATTTATTTATTTATTTAGGCTGCATTGGGTCTTCGTTGCTGCGCGTGGGCTTTCTCTAGTTGCGGCGAGCGGGGGGTGGTACTCTTTGTTGCAGTGCGCGGGCTTCTCATGGCAGTGCCTTCTCTTGTTGCGGAGCACGGGCTCTAGGCGCGCGGGCTTCAGTAGTTGTGGCTCGCAGGCTCAGTAGTTGCGGCTCACGGGCTCTAGAGCGCAGGCTCGGTAGTTGTGGCGCAAGGGCTTAGTTGCTCCGTGGCATGTGGGATCTTCCCGGACCAGGGCTCAAACCCGTGTCCCCTGCATTGGCAGGTGGATTCTTAAGCACTGCGCCACCAGGGAAGCCCCCTACTGGTGGTCTTTAACAAGGATCTTTCTGGTATTGATTTCTAGTTTGATTCTGTTATGGTTCAAGAACATACATACTTTTACTTTTTCTTTCTTTTTCTTTTATGTGCACTTGAGAGGGATGAGCCTTCTGCTGTTATGGGGGCTGGTGCTCTGGCCCACCTTGTCCTCACCGATTTTCTGCCTACCTGTTTTGGCTTCATGTGTTAGCCTCAGTTTTTTAGTCTGAAAAATGGGCACAGGGTTGTGGGCAGACTCAGTCACAGAGTAATAAGTGAGCTTCCTGTATCATCTCACTTAACCCTCCTGACGGTCCCAGGAAGGAGGGGCCACCCCTGTCAAAGTTTACCCAGGTTCCCACAGGGCATTGGGCCCTGTCTCAGGACAGGCTCTGTCGCCTCTGCAAAGCCCTGGCCCAGGGCTCGGTCAGCTGGCTTCCTGTCACCACTGCCTTGGACACAGAACGTCCTTAGGTAAATAGCCTTAGGCACCAGCGTAGCAGGGCCTGTCCGGGGCCCCTGAGGGCAAATGGAGAGAGAGGTCTGCGGCTTACGGCCCCGCAGAGGAGAGGAGGCCCCAGACCCACTCCCAGGAAGGGCCCACCTTGCCCCATGGACGCGGGACCCCACGGGCTCTCAGAGCCTCGCGGCACATGGCCCAGGACAGGCTCATTGGAGGAAGAGTGTGAATAAACAGCTTCCTGGAAGGAGTCATGGATTCGGAACACTGGGGCAGCCACTGGCCGCTGTCTGTATCGTAGGAAAGCAGAGCCTTCAGGTGGTCTCCAGTGCTGTCTCGGCCCCCATCCCAGCATGTGGGCCGCACCCCTCACTGGCTGTTCCTTAAGAAGGGAGCATTCCCCGAGGGCCCCTCCAGAGAGCATCTGTCTGTAGCGCTGGCATCAGGTGCACAGGGAGCACCCTCTGCCCCTTGTATCTTGGCACCTGTTTTCCCCTCTCATCCCCCTGGGCGGAGATGGGTCATGGAGCTTCCTGTGGTCCATCCCGGAGGGTGAGGGGGAGCCCCCAGCCCAGCCTGGATTATCCGCTGCCCAGAGACCTTCTTCTGCGCCTGGTGCCCCCGCCATGAGGTCGTGGCCGCCTTAGTATAAAGCTTCTTTGTGGCTGCTCCTTCTTGGATGCGCCAGGCTCGGGGCTTGCAGCAGAAGTTTCCCGGTAGACATCTCCTGAATCACCGAGAAGGCCCGGAGATGGAGGGTCCAGCTGGAGGCCCGCCCCGCTGCCCCCACCCCATCCCCTTCCCCCGGCAGTGAGCGGTACGTGGGTCCCAGCTGCGGTCGATGTGACTTTGATTCCCTGGGCCCCTGCTGTTTGTTTGGATGTCACAATGTGACCCTGGGTGCTGTTGACCCTCACACGGTGAGTGGCACGGGCTCTAGCCGCTGAGTCCCTCGTGGGAGCGCTGCCCGGGCAGTGGTAGGTAGCCCATCTCCTCTCTGTTCCAGCACCAGGACTTGGAGCCAGAGGGGGGCTCCATTGTTAGGGTTACCGGGAGCAGAAGGCCAGGACTTCCGCTGCTTTAATCAGGTTGGGCAGAGGGTGGGTGGGCCCCGGTGGGCCCCTCCCCTTAGTCGAGGTGGCCCACAGGGGTACAGGGTGACGGGACGGGGGTCTGGGACCCTCCTGCTCTGCTCCTGCCTGACCCGGGAGGGCACCCTTTCCAGTGGGTTTTGGGGGTGACAGCAACCAGGACGGGACCTGCAGGCCTCTGGAGCGGGAAGCCAGGAGGGGGCCCTCTGCTGCCACCTGACTTGTCTGTCATTCTTTCCTGCTCGGTGGGCCCTTCTCTGGGCAACGCAAATCCCCCCTCAAGGTGACCGGATACTTCCTGGATGAGAGGTTGACCGAGGGCCCTGGGACCTGGGCGGGGGGGCCGAGGTTCCAGTTTTGACCAGTTCAGCCCTAACAGGGAGCCCGGGCCGGATGTCTGCTGCTGGCCACCTCAGCCAGTGTCACTGCTTAACCGCTCTGCCTCAGTTTCCCCTCCGCCTCTGCTCTCCTAAAGGCGAAGAAGCAGTCTCTCTCCCGCTCACTTGCCCGGCCTCCTTGGGAGTGTTCGGGACTTATCCTCACTCCAGTGCCTGAACCCGGAATCTGAAATCTGGAATCTGGAAGCGCTGGCCTGGCCTGGCCCCCTGGGAGCCTCTGGCTTGATTCTCTCTGAGCTGGCACGACAGCGGCCCTCGTCTTGCTGGGTGGTGGCCCAAGGTGAGGTGTGAGAACTTATATAGGTGCGCATTGGTCTTGTTGCAGGGGCTTAGCTCTCAGACCCCCAGAGTGGAGCCTCCCGGGGATGCTCAGTGTCTGCTGAATGACGAGCAGTGGAATTCTTAAAAATATCTGGAGCTTGGGGCTTCCCTGGTGGCGCAGTGGTTGAGAGCCCGCCTGCCGATGTTGCCGATGCAGGGGACGTGGGTTCGTGCCCCGGTCCGGGAGGATCCCACATGCCGCGGAGCGGCTGGGCCCGTGAACCATGACCGCTGAGCCTGCGCGTCCGGAGCCTGTGCTCCGCAGCGGGAGAGGCCACAGCGGTGAGAGGCCCGCCTGCCGCAAAAAAAAAAAAAAAAAGAAAAAGAAAAAAAGGGAGTCTGGCTGACAGTGACACCCTTGTCTGCAGAAATGCCATATCAACTCCCGTGGGACTTGTTGCTGTCATAAGAGTCCGTAACTGGTGAGAAGCATGTTTTGTGGGCGGCCCTAAGCTGGATGTGGTGATTCAGTTGCCAGGCCGGGGCTGGGGGCCGTTGGCAGGAGGCGTGGTTTATGTACCCGGCTGCCCCCCAGCTCTGCACCCTGGGCACGGCTGGCCTGCCTGGAGTGGATTCCACACCCCCCCACCCCAAGCCAAGGCTTGTGACTTACCTTCCAGTTGAGACTTATTGTTATTTTGAATTGCATGTGGAGAGCTGCCATGAATTTCTAAAAAGAAAAAGAAAAATACAAAGAGTAATGCAGGGACTCAGTGAACACTGACCACGCAGAAGTCAGCAGTGTGTCACGGTTTTTAAAGGGAGAACTCAGCATTAGAGGCATCCAGCTGTTTCCTCCTCTTGTCCCTAGAGGCAGGGTCTTAGTTCTGTCCCCGGGGACATCTGGGCCACGTCTGGAGCCATTTTCGCTTGTCACAGCTGGGGAGGACGGCCGGCATGGAGTGGGTGGGGGCCACAAAGAGTGACCAGCCGGAGGGTCGACAGCACGGAGGTGGGGAGACCCGCCCCGGTCACAGGGGGCAATGAATCTGGGGCTCAAAGCTGGCCCTCTGCACATACGGGAGGGGCACTCAGCGCTGTGTGGCGGGTACAGGGTGCTCTGGGCTTCTGCAGCGTCCTTGTCCATTTGACATGTGTTTGAGAACATGGCAGTTTGACACAGACCTGGTCTGTTGCAGTTCCCTGGTTTAGCTGCTTTGGGGACAGCGCATCTGGTTTACCCGAGCCCCCGGCGTTCACACCTGTTCCATGCTTGCCGATAGGAACAGCTGTGCACGGTGTGTGAGCTCTCGGGGCAGGTGCCGGGGTTGGGAGCCCCCATACCCAGGAGCGCCGGTCCAGGGGCTGGGAAGAGTTCATCTGCATTTTCCTGGGTCTCGGAGGCTGAGCATCTTCACACGGATGTCGGCCCCTCGGGTTGTCTCTGGGGCCTCTGAACACCTCTGTTGTGTCCTGGTCACCCTGGTGATGCAGACACGGGTCCCGGCGGGGTCACTGCCCCGCCAGCGTGCTGGACGCTCATCCTCAGAGCTGCTGGTTTCCTCTCTGTGCTTCCGCCACTGGCCCGGCCGCTCTCCAACAGGCACGACACGGCCGGTTGGGTTTCGGCTTTTATCTTCCGTTTTATGAGATTACATTGTAGTAACCTTTGCTGGACTTGGACGTGCCCAAGCCTCCTGACCTGTTCCTGGAGGGTAACTTTGTTTCCAAGTTCTGGGGCTTGTCACTCGCTCCCGTGTCTGTCCACGTGGGGTGGGGCAGGGCAGGCAGGTCTCCCGCTGACGCTGGCTGTGTCCCTGCAGGCAGACCTCTGCGTTATGACCTGGCTGCTGGGCTACGTGGACCCCTCAGAACCCCACTTTGTGGCTGCAGTCCTCACCATCGCTTTCAATCCGCTTTTCTGGAACGTGGTAAGTGCCCCAGGACAGGCTGTGCAGAGGGATGGATGGACGGACGGGTGGCTCTTCCCTCTGCTCGTCTGTCTCTGGCCAGCATGGGAGCATTGTCCTGCTTCCCCATCGAGGCCGGCACCCAGGGAGGACGTGGACGGGGGAAGCCCCTCACCGCGGGGTCCCACGACATCTTGGCCTCAGCGGACAGCAGGTCCCTGCGGGGCTTTGCTCCCCTCCTGCCACACACACAGGGCAGCCGCCTTCTTAGGAGCCCCCCGCAGCAGGTGTGCTCCATAAACATCATCACTTTTCCTAATCGAGGCTTCCTGCAGGGTCGTCTGCAGCCCTCGGGCTGAGGGGTGCTGGGGGCAGGAAGGAGCTGACAGCAAGTGAAACGGGAGGCAGGTCTGCGCCCAGGTCTTCTGTGGGTGCGGGGCCGCGAGGAGGCTGGGGGCCTGGGGGGCTGGCCGGGTGGGAGGTAGGGGGGAGTGGACTCTGAGCAGTCCCTCCTGCCAGCCCTTCTCGGAGACATCCCTCCCCTGTCAGGATGTGGGGGAAGCCCTTGGGGTTTCTGGGCTGCTGTCCAGCATCTCTGGTGGGCTGGAAGGGGTGGTAGACGTGCTCCCCGGGCCGCCCCCCGAGGCGTCTGCCGATCCAGAGCGTGGACGTCCTGTGCTCACCTCGAGGGCGGCCTGCTGAACGAGCCTGGGCTTGGCGTCAGCACACGCCGTTCCGAGCTGTCTTCCTCTCAGGTGGCCGCTCGGTCCCCGGGGCAGAACGGACCTGTTTGCATCTGGTTGACGAGTTAGGTCTTTTCTTCATCTGGGGAGAGCGGGGTGGGGGCAGGCTGCTCATCTCAAAGAGGCTGCAGTCAACACGCCGTCCCTACCGACAGACCGACTGGTCTCCTTTCCGAGATGGACACACGGCCTTTTTCATACGCCCTGCTGGTTTCCTGTGCCGCTGTAACAAATGACCACAGACTGGGGACTTCAGAACAGCAGGAATATATTTTCCCCTGGCTCTGGGGGCCAGAAACCTGAAACCAGTACTGGTCAAGATCCAGGTGCGGGCAGGGCTGTCCGCCCCCCAGCTCCAGGGGAGGGTCCCCTCCAGGAGAGCCGGCTCCAGTCCTCAAGGCCAGCATCTTCCCCCCACCTGCCTCCCTCCTATAAGGAAACGGGGGGGGGGACAGCAGTCAGGGCCCCGCCGACCCAGGACAACTCCCATCTCAAGACCCTGAACGCAAGCTAAGCCCCCTCTTTGCTGGGCAGGCATCCTCCACCAGTTCTGAGGTCAGGACGTGGACATCATTTAAGCCTGATTTTCAGCTGCCACACCCTTTACCCTTCATTGTCTGGTGCTGCGGGAGGGGAAGGTGCACTGGGTGGGACGCGGGGAGGGTGGGGGGAGAGCAGAATCACCGTGGGGCGGGCGAAGCGCGGGCCACCAGCTCTGGCTGGGGTCTGTGTCAGGTCAGGGTCACTCAGGGAGGAGGGACCAAAGCTCCCCAGGAGGCCTGAAGATGTTTCCCCACAAAGCGAGCTCCGGTCCCCCGCCCCCCAGAGCTCCTCCGTCCCCTCAGGCCCCCTCCTGCCGAGGCCGCGCGGCCTCTCACCTGGCTGTGGGTCTGTATGCTTTAGCTTCCTGCGTAACACACCTGTCATCTAGTGAGCGAGCTGGTCTCCAGAGACCTGCGAGCCAGGTAGAGGGTGTTGGAATTGAGCTGAATTGTAGCACACCCGGCTGATGTCAGCATTGCTCGGACGTGTGGGGAAGACCCTCCCGTGGAAATTGGTGCAGAAGGGGGGTGGAGGCGAGGGCTGTGGGGAGCTCAGACCTGCCCCAGGGCCTCCAGGTGGAGCCAGGTTTGGGGAGTGGCTGCCCGGGGCTGGACCGCAGCTCTTGAGGCATCTCTGGACGCGCTGCCCTGCCTGCCCACCTGGCGCCAGCACCCCTGTTGCTGTGCCCGCAGGGGGCCTCCTGCCCTCTCTCGTGGGGTGTCCCTGGCCCCGTCTCTGCCATGACCTCCTCTTCTTCACTCACTCACCGCACAAGTGCTCTTGGGGAGCCCGCTGTTGGGGTGCTGAGTGGCCCGCGGGGGCGGGGGGATGAGCCCACGAGATGCACGGATGGGTTAATGTTGGGAAGAATAAGTGCTGCAGAGGGACCAGCTGGGGCGTTTCCTTTGTCACCTGTGTCTCTGTCTGGCGCAGAATCTCCTCAGTGCCAGGACCTTGCGTCCGGGTGCTCGGCCGCGCCTGGGCACGTCCAGACCCCGCAGAGAGCTCGCTCTTTGGCCCTGGCCCACACTTCCCCGACATGCTCCCTCCCCCACCTGCAGGAGAAGGCCACCCTGTGCCAGGGCCTGGACCAGCCTGCCCTCCTTGCTCGCGGTTGCCCACGCCCCGCCCCCGTCCCCCTGCTCAGCGTGGCCCCACCAGCCGCTCCTCTCCACCTTCCGCTCGTGCTCTCACCCCGCAAACACAGGGCCAGGGATCGCCCCGCACGCCGCCTTCTAGGACAAAGTGTGAGCGGTATGGCTGACCCGCTTTATCCCTGGGTGTCCCGCGTGCCCAGAGCCTTTCGTCCTGCTAGGTCACCTGGTCTGCAGGGAGACGCACCTCCCCAGAAAGGGGGGCGCTCCCCATGCGCCTTGGGGGGCCCTGGCACAGGGGCGTTCTGCCGGCTGAGTCCTGGTGGCCGCGGGCTCTTGAGGGAGCGGGGGCAGCAGGACCGTAGGTGGCGCTGTGGGCGAGGCCAGGGCGAGGGGGGGGTCCCCGCAACCTTGTGTGCGTTTGCTGCGTGGCTTCCATGTCTGCCTCGGTGTCAGCCACTGTGGGGTGGGCTCGGCTGCCCCGGGGACACCCACAGGGGCCGGGAAGCTGATGCTGCGGGTGCTGAAGCAAGGACGGAGGCTGGGGTCCCAGCCCCTGTGTTCACGCCCCCTCTGGGCCTTGGTTTTTCCATCTGTGAATGGAGGCCCATTGGGCTCTGAAGCACCGCAGCCACTCGGCTTACCCTGCCCCCCTGGGGTGACCCCGCGCAGGCCCCCTGGGAGAGGGCGGCCTGCCTTCCTGGAGCTGGCAGCGAGGTAAGACTGGGCATCAGACCTGCAATCCAAACGTCGGAGTTGGTTACAAGGAAGCTGGCGTCTGGAGCTTGTCCAGGAGACAGGGCGAGGGGCTGTGCGGCAACTTGGCTTGGGGGCTGCGAGGGGATGAGCTGGAGGCTGGGCTGCTGGAGGAGCTGGGATGCGGTGCAGGTGGGGAAGGGGACAGGCCGGCCGGTCCCCTGCGGGAGGGCCCTGAGTGCTGGCCTGCAACCGGGTTGTGTGCTGGAGCTGGCGGCGAGGGGCGTGCGCGAGGTGTACACGCGTGTGCCCGTGTGAGTGCGGGGGAGTTGGGCCGGGCGTGGACAGGCTGTGTGACACCCTTGCTCCCATCTGGCTCAGAAGTTCGGCTCTGAGGGCACGGCCACGTACCCACTGGCTCTGTGCCGAGTTTCTAGACGAGGCGTGTCCTGCGTTTGCAGGGATGCTGAGTGGGGCTTCCTGGTAGGGCCCGTGGCCCAGCGAGGGCTTTCCTCTGAGCAGAGCCGGCTGGCCGGCCGGGCCTCACTGAGACCTCGGCTCTGGGAGCACAGGGCTCTGGCCGGCCGCCATCCGTTCCGACCAATGTCGCCCAGGACGCCGTGGAACAGCAGCTCCCCTGTCCTCCCGAGCTGTGCTCAGAGCTGGATTCCTGCAGAGCTGACGGGTGTCTGGCCTTGGCTCTGCAGTGGGGACAGTCAGCCCCTCATCACTAGGACCCATGCTCGCTCCTCTGGCTGCGACGTCGGCTCGAGCGCAGGATGTCCTGTGGCGTGTGCGTGGGTGTGCTTTTCGAGGAGTAGGCGTGTGTCCTCTGGTGCAGGCAGCCCTGCCTGCCCCTTGGCCCCATCCCTCTGAAGGGAGAGCCGTGCCAGGCAGCAGCGTCGTCTGTGGGCAACGGGCTGCAGCTGCGCTAACTTCAGGTGTCCGAGGAGCGTGGCGGTAAAGCGTACGTGGCGGCTGGAACGCGGCTAGCTTGCCTTCTGCCGGGACCGTGCGGAGGCCGAGGGGGTGAGGAGGGAGGCTCTCCCACCCGGAGCCCCGGTGAGACCCCACCTGAGCTGGGCTTCCTCTCCTTCCCGGATCCTGACGCTCCAGGGATGCAGCCTGAGTTTTCTCACGAGTCCTGCTGGGGGCCGTGTGGGTAGAGGATGCACCTCTCCTGCGATGCTTCACTTGGACACGACCCGGCCTCTGCCGCAGCAGCTTGGGTGGGACAAGGTGGCTGCAGCGGCGGGAGGGCTCCTGGCGGGTCATCTCTCGGGCCCCTCCCACACGAGGGGCAGTTTGATGACCTGGCCTCCCCTTGGGGTTCCCAACAGATCAGCCCTCCTGCTTCGACCTTCCTGTAGGCCCCGCAGCCTCGAGGGCCCGTCCACACCTCCGTAGGGTGTCTGCTGTGACCTTCCCTGGAGCTCTGGTGTCTGCCCTGTGCCATCAGCAGGCTTGGTCTCCTCGTGCCCCCGTGCCTTTGCACGGCCTGCTCCCTCCTAGAAGGGCTCCGCCACACCAACCTGCCTCCTGTTTCCCTCCCAGGCCTTCACTGGCCTTCCCTGTGCCCTGGCCCCGAGCAGACGTGGCCCAGCTCCCTTCCAGCCTCCCTGACCCGCACATCTGTGGTCGCTGTTGCTCGCGAGCTTACGTTTCACCTCCTACCTTAGACCGAGAGCTCCTGCCTTGGAGTTAAGGGCAGGCCCAGTGTGATCGCAGGTGAGCCCAGAGTGGCCCGGGGTGCCGTGGGCCAGGCAGTTCCTCCACTTGGTAGAGGGGTGCTAGGTCCTCTCGCTGGCCGCACGGTGCCCACCTGGCTGTGTCGTTGGCTTTGCCCCATTCCTTGGTCTTCCTCTGAGGCCAGCGGACGTTCCGGGGAAAATGTCCAAGGCTTGGGTTTTTGTCTCATTTTACTGCTGACCTGCTCTGACCTGGGCCTCAGCTGCCTCATCTTAGTTCTGGAGGAGTGGCCTTTGCCCAGCTTTTCTCAAGGGGGGTGCCAGCCTGTGGGGGCAGGGCAGTGGGTGTGAAAAGGTCTGGAAGCACCGGGCATACTTGGCCCAGAGGAGAAGCAGCCATGGGAGCCGCCTGGGTGCAGGCACGTCCCAGGTGCAGGCGCGTCCCGGGTGCAGGTGCGTCTGGAAGGGCTCTTGCATCAGCGCAAACTCCCAGAGCTGCTGCCTGAGCTGAAGGCCCGGTGCTCTCACTTGTCCCAGAGTCTTATGCCCAGAAATGCTCCATGGCCTAGGCGTACATCTTGGAGAGTGTTTTGTAGCTGGCGACCCTTTCCTCGCCTCCAGGAATCAGGAATTGGCCTGGGAGAGGCTCTGAGATGCAGGGGCAATGGGTGTGCTTGTCACTGGCCGGCGCCGGGCCACGTGGCGCCTGGAAGTGCCGTGGGCTCCCCGTGGTGTCCGGCCGCTGCCCGCTCTGGGGCCCGGGGAGCCCCGTTCCTGCCACCTTTCCTCTGATCCCGCCTCCTGGTCCCCTGCCCTGGCACCCTGAGCCTCAGGAGGGCTAGGAAGCGAGGTGGTCAAGTGCCGGCCCAAAGACCCTGGCGATGGATGCCCACAGCACCTCAGGGAAGGCCCCTGGCCTCGCCGTGTTGCCGGATCTGAGATTCTTGTAGTTTCTCCAAAGAGGCGTCAGCCTGGAGTGTGGGCTCCGGGGAGGCAGAGATCACGAGAGTCGGGGGGCCGGAACACAGGGGTCCTGGGCAAAGAGGGACGGAGAACCAGGCCACCTGATGCAGCAGGGAATCAGGAGAGGGCGGGGTGGAGCCTGCACAGCTTCCCCGACGGTACTTCCGGATCCGGTGCCTATTGTCTGAGGCTCTGGCCAGCCTCAGAGGGCAGCCCCTGTACTCGGGTACCAGCCTCTGCAGGGAGCGAGGGTCGCCCCGCCTGTACACACCTCTGCTACCTTTCGCTCTGTCCAGCCGCCCCTGCTGCAGAGGGTCCCAGGTGGCCCAGGGGCTGGTGGCTCTGCAGCACAGTGAGGGCCACTGCAGCTCAACATCGGACTGACCCCAACTGGCCACCAGACGGCGCACAAGGGATGCGAGGTCCTCCTGCCTTCCGGGGCTGTGCTTGTGGGCAGAGGGGACCGCAGTGAGGATGGTGAGGGCCCCTCAGCCCCCTGGCTGGACAGGGTTATCCTCCTTCAGGGTCATCCTGTGGCTTAGGTAGGAAAATAGCCTGGGAAGCATACACTTTCCACAGGTGTGTATACAGGGGCCTGCTCCTGGCACATAACGGGCACCTGTTCGCCTGGCGCCCCACCTGTCCACCCACAGGGCTCCAGGTGAATAACGGGTGGGAAGGGGGTTCTGTGAATTACAGTAAGAAGAGTCCAGCCCTTGTCCTGCAGGTCATGAGCGAGGTGGCTGGGCGTGGGCGCCTGCGAGGGTCAGTCAGCTGTTGGGCGTGGTGCCTTGCTCTGTATCTCCCCACCAGCCCTGGGGAGGGGAGGGGACTGAGGGATGGCACCGCAGTGACAGGGGCAGGACAGCCTTGGGACTGGGGGCTCTGGGGGTGGGGCGCACTCAGTGATGGCCGTCCTGGGAGTGAGAATTACTGTCACCACCCCCCAACAGATTTGATGTGCAGACCCGGGGTGGGGGCGGGTCAACCCCAGGATTTTCAGAAGCAGCAGCTGAGGACCAGAGAGGTGGCTTGACCTGCCCGGGTCACACAGCTGTAAGAGCAAGAGCTGGGCCTGGCAGCTGCGGCTTCCGCTCCTGTGTATCATGCCCGCCTCCATCCCACCCCCCGGAGGGCCTGCCTGGTGCAGACACAGCCCTATGTGTCGGCCTGGCCTGGCCCAGGTTGGGCAGGACCTGGGGCCCTGATGGCCGAAGAGGCCCTCACAACACCTGCTGGGGGTCCAGCCCTGCAGCCCCGCCGCCTGCAGCCTGGGGTGCACGAGCGTGCCCTGCGCCGGCTTCCTGGCTGGTGTGCACCCTGCCCCGCCTGTGTCAGTGTTATGACGGCACATGGACTTCCTGTGGGCAGGGCCGTGTGTGGGGCGCCCACGAGGGGCAGCCACCTGGAAGGGGCGGCTGCACGTCCTCGGGCCCGTCCTTGGCCTGCTTGGCCCTAGGAGCCCAGTGCAGCCGTGCCCCCCGCCCGCCCCCGAGTCCTCCCTGCCTGTCTCGCGGCCCGGGGAGGGGCGTGGGCCTCTGAGCACACCAGCCTGTCCTGCTGCTGTTGCCTCCTGGCCGGGAGCTGGGCAGGATTTTTCGCTTTTCTGAGCCTTGGTTTTCTCATCTGTAAAACAGGCACAGAACCTCGCTTGGAGCCGGCCAGCAGCTGCCACCCCTCCTTCCTCTCCGGCCACCTGGTGCCCTTTGTCGGCCTCGCCCTGGCCGTTCCTCGTGTCTGGGCTGCCTGGGCAGTGATGCCGTCTTGCAGTGACAGGGCTGCACTTGCCGGCCCAGCCTGGGGCAGGCCCCCACCCTGCTGGCCTCACCATACCTGCCAGGACAGGTGCTCCATGTTAGCCGTGCCCAGGTGCCGCATCAGTGCCCCTGAGCCCGTGGCAGGTGGCCCGAGAGCAGGGTGGGGAGTATGTAAGTTTCGGCCCCATCGACCGTCAGGCTGCTCGCTAAAGGACAGAGGTCAGATCTCACACCTCGGCTGGTGGTGGAGGTGAAGGGAGCCGATCCCCTAATGCTGTCTCCCTGTCCTGACGGCCAAATACCTGCACAAACTGCTTCCCGAGAAACAGACGAGGGAAGAGGAAGGGGTGTGGTTGAAAGCACCGGGGTTGCTTGGCTGGCAGGACTGTGGTCCTCCCGGAGGTGGCCACACGGATGCCATGAGCAGGGGCAGGGCCCTTCCTGGGAGCACTGTGGGCTTAACGGGTGCAGAATTCGGGTCCCTCCGAAACAAACCCTGATGGCGTGGGAAGGCGTTCTGGCGTGGGGGCGGTCCTCAGGAAACAGGGGGAGTCGCAGGGACCTTCACGGGCAAGGAAGGGAAAAGGGCAGGTGCTTCCTGCCTTCCCGTAGCGGAGCGCAGACGGCGACCCCGTGGCCAGGTGACAGGCGGAGGACACTGGCCAGGTCTTCCCGTCTGGGGGCAGTTGGAGCCCTGACCCTGGTTCTCTGGCCCACGTCTGAGTGTGGCCTGCACGGAGGGTCTCAGCACTCGGCCCCGAGGACACGGTGGGGATGGTGGGGACCTCATAGCCTTTCTAACCCCGCCGCCTGCCAGGCGCCTTCAGGCCTGAATCTGTGGAAGTGGTGAGCGGCCGGGGGGGGGGGGGGGGGGGGGGGGGGCGCTGGAACCCTGAGGGCCGTGGTGCACAGGCGGGCAGCCCTCCAGCAGGCCGGGCTGGAACAGCGTGTTGAGAAGACACTGTTCCCCCACACGGATCTGACACCTTCCCGGGTCAGTGCTGACCCCCACCCCCCCAACAGGGAGCTTGGAAAGTCAGGTGTGAGATCCAGTGGCCTAATTTTAGACCTTGGGTGTGCATGTCAAAACAGCAGGATGATTAAAGAGAGAGAGAACGAGGACAGCCCGGCTTCAACCCTTAACTCTGAAGCCAGCACGTTCCCTGGGGGAGCATCACCTGCCACCTGACAGGGCTGCCCGTGGCCTCGGGGGGCGGGTAGGAGCCCCCCCTCCCCGGGCAGAGCTCAGCGGAGATGCGGGCCGGACCAGCAGGTGGGCGGAGGCCTCCACGCTGCAGAACAAGTCATGGGGTGGAAGAGGTGCGTTTGTCCAGCACCGTGGGAGGAACCTGCTTTGGGCAGTAAACCTGCTGGTGCGCAGGGAAGCTTTCAGCTCACACAGGTCCCCGGCCTGCTCAGGGGTCAGGCGGCTCGTTGGCCCCGGGGCTGGGAGGCCGGCCCTGGGCTGTCCAGTGGTTCTGACCCCTTGCCGGCTGTCACATCCCCTGCCCACTTCTCCCTCCTGACCTGCCACTTACCTGCTGTTCCGGGCTTGTTAGGATCATGCGTGGAGGGAGAGCATGTCCCCCTGAGGCGGGAGTTACCGTTCCCCGCGGGGGGGGCACCTGGGAAGAGCGGCGTGACCCTCCTCCCCTTGGTCGGCCTCGATCGCTCCAGCCCCCCTCCCCACCCAACCCCAGGGTCCCTGCCGTCTGCCCCTCCCCCTGGGCGTGGCCACTTGTTTTAGTCTCTGCAGTTTAGGACGTTGAAGGTTTAAATGTTGGCCACGCACGTGCACCGTCCACCGTCTGCGGAAGGCGGATGGTGAGAACGGCTGTCTGAGCCCTGCCCCGGGCCCCGGACGCGCCCCGAGATGCCCACCTGCCCACCTGCCCCCACCGCAGCCCCTGCAGGTCCCTCATCCTTTCGTTCGGGAAAGCAGAAGATGCTGATCTTAGAGCAGTGGTGGGGACTGGCCTTTGTTAGGGTCCCCTAAGCGCTGGGCCCTGTCCTCACAGCCCCTCTGAGTGGATTTTGGAGGCCATTCACTTTCACACCCAGAGGCCTCTGCACTCTTTCAGCCCCTGTGGGGATGTCCTGTCGTTCGCTCAGCAGAGGCCCCACCAGTGGAGGAGCGGCTGGTGTCACACTTTGCCCCATAAACAGCCCTAAAATAAACGTCTTCATCCTGCTTATCTGCACACGTCCAGGATCTGCTTCTGGACGCGGAACCTCCGGTCACCGGACTGTGTGGCTGTGACTGGTGGAGCTGGCAGGGAGGCCCAGGGCCCCACGTCCCGATGCCGACTGGCTGGTGCCTTGAGCGCGACCCTTGACCCCTGGGTGCTGCAGGAGTCCCTGAGCCGCCCCAGCCGTGCATCCACGAGGCCCCTGGGGCTCCTGCTTCAGCCGGGCTGAGCAGCGGCTCGGGAGGCTGTGCAGGGTCTTCCGGAGAGAGCGTGCTGTCGTGCTGCGGGCAGGGGCCGTCCTGTTCTGTGTTCTGTCTGCCGCGTCCTCGGGGGACACAGAGCCATAAGCCCCCCCTCAGGGCCCCAGAATGTTCCCGCGGTGGGGGGGAGCGTGGCGATTAGCACAGAACACGGTATTTTGACCCAGGCTGTACTCAGTGAGGAGAGACTGTCCCCAGTCGCAGGGCTCTGCGAGGGGATTGGGTTTCCGTCAGGACGCAGGCTTTTTGTGTTTCTCAGCTGCCGGGCGGTGGGGGGCGGTGAGGACGTCACAGCCGCTGGGAGCTGTGTGGCCGTGACCAGGACGCGCACCTCCCAGCCCTGAGACCCAGCAGAGCAGCATGGCTTCTGCCCGGGGAAGGGGTGGGTTGTCTCGGCTGTGGCTCCAACAAGTGCGCAGTGGGTCTGGGAGGCGGGCGGGCGGCCGGAGGACACGGGGACCGCCGCGCTGTCTCGGCAGCTTTTGTGGGAACCCGCTGGATTCCAGAGTAAAAGGCTAGGCTGCTGTCACCGCGGAGGGCTGGGCCCGGTGCTGGGTCCGGGAGACTTCTGGACGGATGTCTCAGATCGGGCGTGTGCGCGGCCTGTGGCACCTCTGCGTCCCGCCCATCTTCAAGGCCTGCATCCACACATTTGGCCGCGGGCCGCGGGTATCCGGGCCGCTGGGGGCCGCGGGCGAGATGACCCCCCAGCCCTCTCCACGCCGCTCTGCTCCTCCGCCGTGGGGCGCCCCTCCGCGCGGCCCCCGGCCTCGTACCTGCTCCCTGGCGGTGCAGCAGCCCTCGAGCCTGGTCTGTGGGCGGCAGGTCCTGATCAGCCGGGGTTCCTGCGAGGAGCAGGTGGTGCTGGTGGGCCCTGGCCGCCGGGGGTTCCTTGTTCGACCCCAGAGATCCCACAGGCATCTGGGGTTTCGGATTTCCTCTCTCTGGCTCCTTTGTCCTGCCGACTCCTCCCCCATTCGCTTTGTCACCTGCAGTGTCCCTGCACCTGTGGCGCTTTCTGGTGAACCCTGGCCCACTCCGCCCCCCGCCCCCCACCCCCCAGGCCGGCACGTGGCCTGGCCGGCTGGACGGGACTCCGCTGGTCTGGTCCGGACAGCACCCTGGGGTGTTGCAGGCCACATGTTCCTGCTGGAGGACCCATCTCTCTGTGCTCTGTGTGGGTGTCCTTTTCAGCCCTCAGGCCTCGAGTGAGGGTCACCTGCCAGAGAGGCCTCCCCACGGCCCTACCCCAATTTATTCTTCCTCCCGGCACCCTTCTCTGGCGATCACATCCCCAGTACATCTGCCCCGCACTGGAGGCCCCGAGGGCAGAGGCCACGCTGGCATGGTCTCCTCGGTACCCACTGGCTGCCGGGGTCGGGGGGGCAGGCCTGCAGCGCGGGGAGACTGGCCTGGCCTGGCCTCGGCTGTTCTGTAAATACCTCCCCCGGGTGCCCCTCGGTGCTGGATTAATTGTCCTGAACCTCTGCCCCATGAGGCCGTGCATGGCCCCCAGCACCTGGAGCAGGGGGGTGCTCAGCTCCAGTCCTGGAGAAACCACGGCCCCCCAGCCTCAGCGGGCCGCCGGGCTCAGTCCTGAAGGTCATGTAGACTTGTGCAGAGGCCCAGCCCCTGGCCACCTCGTTTCTGTCCTTTAAAAGGAGAGGAAACCAAATGGAGTCCAGTGGACAGGGCCCAGGTCGGCATGCGGCAAAGTGAATGATCCCAGCTCAGCGCTGAGTTCAGCGGCTGTGAGGACACCAAGCGTGTTTGTCGGCACAGAAGCTCAGCAATTATCAGGAGCTCGCTGGGACTTGGTGGTGGCCTCCAGGTCATAAGCCGTGGGCCACAGGCGGGGTCAGCCCTCCCCTGGAATGGCAGCCCCTCTTCCCCTCTTACTAGCTGAGCCCCTGGAGTGACAAGCGTGCCTGTTGATTCCCATCCCGCCTGGGGTGAACGGTGGGGTCGCCCCC
Source organism: Monodon monoceros (assembly GCF_005190385.1). Taxonomy (NCBI): domain Eukaryota; kingdom Metazoa; phylum Chordata; class Mammalia; order Artiodactyla; family Monodontidae; genus Monodon; species Monodon monoceros. Next base: position 38,222,521 of record NW_021703786.1, on the reverse strand, counting down.
TCCCTGGACTGCACTGGCCTCCCAGCATCTTTGTGCTGGTCCCTGGGCGAGAGGCGGTGGCCGGCGGGGTCGTGTGTGGGACGGGCCGCTCCAGGCTGCTACTCGCAGCCCCGCAGGCTTGCGTCCTCGGCAGACTCAGCAGGAGTCTGGCCGCGTGTGCACGGCCCCATCTGCTTCTGCACAGAAAGCCCCGCTGCTCCTGCGAGGCACCCAGGCCATCTGAATGTACGTACAGTGGGTTCTGGGCTGCCGGGCTGGGGCGGGATGGCGCCCTGCAGGTTCCTGGCGCACCTTGGCTGCGGGACGCGCTCTCCCCGACGCTGTCGCTCCCCTCTTTCCCCATGAGCGACGGCTTTGCCTGCCCCCGCCCACCGCCCACGCGGAGGCGGCTGTGGACGTGGGCACTTAGCAGGTCGGGGGTTTGGCCAGTGTCCGAGCGCAGGACGCCCGGGAGGCTCGGAGAGGAAGAGGCCCCTCCCTGGGGTTCCCAGGCTGCTTGAGGAGGGGGGAGCCTCCAGAAAAGACTCCGGGACTCGGAAGACGGCATGTGGCCCAGGGGATGGAGGGGACAGAGTGGAGACCCCCGAGGACGGGAGGCTCCTGGGCAGAGGGAACTGTTTTTTTAATTTGCAAATTTTAAGTATGTGGAACAGTGGCGAGAACGGGCCTGCTGTCACCCGGATCCCAGGACATCCTGCACGGTTGCTGCCCCTGCGTCGTTGCATCCCCAAAGCTAAGGACGTTTCCTGCCTCAGCACGACCTCATTATCATGAGAGAGAACATTGTGAGCAAACTTTGGAAGCAAGAGCAGGGTTTGTTCTGTGTTCTGGAACGAGCGGGTGAGTCATGGCATTGGCCGCCCGCCCCCGGCCCCGGGGACAGGGGAGGCCGTCAAGCCCTGGGGTCCGGGGTCTGGACGAGGTGAGGCCTGGACCCAGGATGCAGGACAAGGTGGGAGGGACAGCCAGAGGAGGGTCTTCAGCATGGCCAGCAGCAGGCGAAGGGCGGTGGGCAACCCCTCCGGATGGCTGGGACGTGCAGGAAGCTGTGGCGTCCAGGCAGATGGACGTGAGGGGACGCGGGGCCTGTGGCCGCTGGGTGGCCTGGGACGCCAGCACGGAGCAGGGCTGCCCGGGGGTGGCCCGTAGGGCTGGGCTCCATGTCGGTGGTCCCGGCCGGCCCGCCTGACGTGCCCAGGAGAGGTCAGGCTCTGAGGGGTGGGGCCTGGTCGGGGATCCGGCGACGTGCCGCCCGGGGGCAGCTGGGGACACCGGTGGCCCTCAGGACTGGGAGACGCCTGGTGAGGCCAAGGGCCTGGGGCCGTGGCAGCTCTGGAAGGGGCACCGGAGCGTCACCTCCGTCACCAGTGCGGCCTCCCCTCCCTCCTACGAGTGTTTCTGGCTCCACCGACAGAAACACTGAAGGTTGGGGGGGTGGGGGGGGCCGTAAACTGCCCACATCTCCGCCCAGGCTTCACGTGGCAGAAGCTCCTGGTGCGGTGGGAAAGGGCTCTTGGGCCCCGAGCCATCGTGCCCAGCCCTGCAGGGCGTCGGGGCTGGCGGGGCTGTTGGAGTCCAGCCCGTCTGGAGATTGGTGCCAGCAGATCGGGGTGGGGGGCAGGGGGAACAGCCCGGAGGCCCAGGGGCTTAGTGGCTAGAGACAGGCTCTGGGTTCAAGGCTGGGCTTTCCCACTTCCCAGCTGTGTGGCTTTGAGTGAGTCACTTAACCTCTCTGTGCCTCTGTTCCCTTGTGTGTAAACTGAAGTGCTTTCCTCGTGGGTGGCGGCGAGGACTGAGAAGGTCCCCGGGCGGGCGCTGCACACAGTAGGTGCTGTTCTCTGATCCCATCCAGCCATCATGAGAGGTGCTGACTTCTCCTGGGAAGGCCGTTCCCGAGGTTCGCCAAAGCAGGAGCTCCATCTGCGAGCTCTCTCCTCCGAGGCGCAAAGCCTGTTGTTACAAGGACCTGACGGCCACCAGGGTCCCCAGAGAGTTGCGTGCCCCGTCAAGCTGAGAGGTCAGGGAAGGCAGGAGCTTGGTTTTGCCGTCTGTCTGCAGCTGTACTCTGAGCCCCAGACGGCCCAAGGGGTGTGTGTGTGATGCCTTCTGTGGCTGCTTCTAGGACAGCACCTTCCAGGGGTCATCCCGTGGGTGGGGAGACGGGAAAGAGGCTCACACACCAGCACGCCCGAGGAGTCGAGTGTGCAGCAGGGTCGTGGGTGTGCACAGAGGAGCCCGAAGCCAACTTTGGGGGAGCTGCGTCGGGAGCAAGCGGCTGCAGGGTCCCCACCGTGTCCTGGAGCAGCACAGCTGCCTCGCCATCCTAGGGTGTCTGGTTAAAGCGCAGATTCTGACTCAGCAGGTCTGGGGCAGGTCCTGAGAGCCTGCATTTCTAACAGGCTTCCAAGCTGCCGGTCTGCGGACCACTCTGGGTTTGAGGAACAGGTTTAGAGGCAGCGAGGAGGCCAGGCTGTGCGGGAAGGCAGCTGGAGAGAGCAGCACCGCGTCCCCAAGCCCTCCTGGCGTCAGGTCCCCCTAGACGGGGCAGCGTCCCCAAGGGACGGCATCGTGGCCCCGGTGGCCTCAGGCCTAGTGACTGCACAGCAGGGAGGGCCCCCAGGCCCGGCTCAGCCCCGCTTACACCTGGATGCCACACAGGTTCACGAGTGGGTGCTGTCCTGGTGGAAAGGTTCAGACCACACGCAACTTTCTTCCACGAAAGACAGTCCCACCAAAGCGCGATGCCCTGCCCTGGCCAGGTCGTGTCCCTGCTGTGGCCCAGCTCGCTCCGGGAGGCTGGTGATGGCCAAGAGATGGGCCCCTCCCAGCTCCGGACGCCTGACCAGGAGGTGAGCTGGGGTCTGGGCCACAGCGAGGTGAGCACCCTTGGACGGAGCTGGTGATCTCCGTCCCGAGCCGGGGGCCCGTGGGCCGTGTCACGCCAGTCCATGCAGACGGGGCCTCTTTCTCTGGATTAACTGTGAGGGAGCACAATTAGGCAAAGCACTTTCCTCAGCGCAGTTCCTGCCCTGGAGGATAAGAGGATTAGCTGCACCCTCGGGCTCCGGCATCAGTATTGTGACATTGGCTGGTGGAGCTTCACTAGCCCTCCAGCACATGCCCATCCTCTCTGGGCAGGGGGCTCACAAGGAGAGCCCCCGGACAAGTCCCGGCCCTGCCTTTGTGCATCGCGGCAGGTTACCTTCCCTCTCTGAACTGCAGTTTTCACCTGGAATGTGGTTGTAGAAATATTGATCTGCCTTCTCCCCCGCCACGCAGCCCAGGTCTGGGGCTGACCTTTCAAGCCCAGCGAGTGGGTGGCCTCCTGACAGATGCCACCACTGTCTGCTCTCTGGACCTGGGGACCAGGCGCCACACCCCACTGCTGCCGCCCCCTGGGGGTCCCAGGGCCGAGACGGGGCAGACGTCTCGTCTTCACCCACCCGGCTCAGCGGGTGTCGCGGAGGCTACAGGGGGGCTCCGCGCTGCTCCCTGCTTCCCAGATGAAAGCGGTCTGGGGCAGAGGGGCTCAGGCCCGCCTTCTTGCAGAGCCCCCCCCCCCCACCCCCAACCCTCCCGCCCTCCCTGCCCGGGACTCCTCCCCCTTCCTTCCTGTCTCGTGACTCCTCCCCCTTCCTTCCTGTGTCTCGTGACTCCTTCCCATTTCCTTCCTGTGTCTCGTGACTCCTCCCCACTTCCTTCTTGTGTCTCGTGACTCCTCCCCTTCCTTCCTGTGTCTCTTGACTCCTCCCCACTTCCTTCCTGTGTCTCGTGACTCCTCCCCACTTCCTTCTTGTGTCTCGTGACTCCTCCCCCTTCCTTCCTGTGTCTCGTGACTCCTCCCCGTTTCCTTCCTGTGCCTCGTGACTCCTCCCCCTTCCTTCCTGTGTGTCTGTCCGGGCTTAGGAAGGGATCTCTGTGCCCCAGGCCTGGGCTCCTCGCTCCGGCTGTCGGCTCCACGTCCTGCCCCCACCTGGGCCTCGGGCTGTGCACTGTGGGAGGTCCCCCCCGAGGGTCCCCTGCCATTGCCCGGTCAGTCTTCCCAGCCCACCCTCCTGGGGTCGCACAGCACGGGCTGGGTGGGCACAGGGACCGCTGAAGGCTCGCTTCCCTCAGCCCAGCAGACGTGCGTACACACAATCCTGGGAGCAGCTCTGCTGACACCAGCAGAGCTCGTGACGCAGGGCCCCCAGCTGGGGTGCGCGAGCCAGCGATGGGCCATCCACGCACAGCTCCCTGGACGGTCTGGTGGCCACACGCGCTGGAGAAGGCTGGACGGGGCAGAAACCAGGTCAGGGGCCGTGGGGCGGGGGCTCGGGGGCGCGGGGAGCTTTCCAGGGCGACGGGAAGTGTCCTGTGTCTAACAGAATTTTACGTTTACCTCTAAAGCTGACCGAAAATAGTCTCGCCTTCTAAAATAAACTACTCTTCGCTCAGAAGAAAAGAAAAACAGCCATCTGGCCGCAGGTGCAGGTGCTGTGCCGACACTGGCGTTGGCACTGGTCTTGGTGGCGTGTCCCACCCGCCCGCCTGTGATGCCAGAGGGGGCCCAGCTGCCTATCGAGCCCGCGTATCTAGACAGCTCCCCAGCTGAGCGCCAGCACGGCCCAATTTTCTTTCCGAGGCTGAAGTCCATGTAAATATTGACCAAATAAGGCAGACCAGGTTTTGTACTGTATTTGGTTAGTAGTTGAAGAGCCACTCACTCCACGGTTATTTTCCCAGTGGCTTCCTACAGGTGGGCCTTGTTTCATTTAAAATTTTAAAAAGATCCTAAAGATCTGTGCGTAAGTCAAACATTGTAAGTGTAGGGGGAAACCCAGCACATTTAGATGAATCCCCGAGCGAGCGGATCTTTCAATAAAGAATCAATTTTCGGGCTTCCCTGGTGGCGCAGTGGTTGAGAGTTTGCCTGCCGATGCAGGGGACGCGGGTTTCGTGCCCCGGTCCGGGAAGATCCCTACATGCCGCGGAGCGGCTGGGCCCGTGAGCCATGGCCACTGAGCCTGCGCGTCCGGAGCCTGTGCTCCGCAACGGGAGAGGCCACAACAGTGAGAAGCCCGCGTACCACAAAAAAAGAAAAAAGACTCAACTCTCCCTGCCCCGTTAGTATATTTATTATGTAAAACTGAAAAGACAGGTATTTGGTCTGCTTAAGGACTGTGTCGCTGGGTCCACGGGTGCCCCCTGCCCCAGCCTGGGGCTCTCGGGCCACGTGGCCGCCGCATGGCCTATTGAGGGGGTGATGGGCTTTCTTGTGGCGGGGCTGGGCAGCTTCCCTGCTTCCTCCAGATGTGCATGGGTGGGGTCCTTCCGGCGTCCTCCTGCACTGCCCCGTCGCAGGCACAGGGAAAGCAGCTCAGACCGGATGGGCTGCCCGGGGGTGGGGTGGGTGGGGAGCGGTCCTCACAGCCGAGCCGTCCCCCCTGATGGATTTGCTGGCTGAGAGCTCCCAGGCCTCTTTCCCGGACTACCTGTGTTGGCAGGTTGGACCCCAAGACGAGGTCCCACCCGAGTCACAGCTGTGACCACCTTCCGAGTCAACAAAGGCGCCCAGAGCCGCCCAGAGGCCGGGTGGCGGCGGGGACCCTCGCCAGCCCTGCCACGTCCTGAGTAGTGCCTGGCCCGAGGCCCCGCTGCAGAGCCAGGATCTGGACCAGCCGTCTGTCCCCCGCCTGCCCGGTCCAGGGCTGGCCCGTCCGAGGCTGGCGGGCTCCACGGGGGCAGAGCCTCCGGGTCCCTTTCCTTCCCCCAGAGGCAAACATCAGGGACGGGGGAGGTGGCCACGGGGCAGAGTGTGAGTAATAGACATCACAACAGTGATCCTTTGGGGGGTCGGCGCAGCGGGGCAGTTGTGTCCTGCCCTCATGAGGTGACCTTGGTCGCCCTGGGCAGAAGGGGCCTGGGGACCTGCCCGGATGGGATCTGTCCTCTTGGGGGTGTCAGCAGGGGCGAGGAGACGCAGGGGACCCAGGGCTCAGGAGCAGGAGGGGGTCTTGTGACTCGGTCTCGTGGGTGAAGGGAGGCCGAGGAGGTGGCAGGGGATGCCGCAGGCCGCACCGGAGGGCTGAGGGGGCCTGGCGGGCATTTGTGCAGGTGGAGGGCAGCTGGTGTGGGCGCTGGGGGCTGCTCCCCGCCCCCCGGGGAGAGCGACAACAGCCCAGCTCTCCAGCCGTCAGCCGGAACCCGACCATTCATCACATCTCCACGGTGTATCTAAGAAATCACTGCGTGACTCGAGGTCATACAGATTTTCTAGTTTGTTTTCCTCCTAAAAATTTTGTAGCTTCAGTTTTTATGTTTAGATTTATAACCCACTTGTGTTAATTTTTGTACGTGGTCTGAGTTCTGCGCACGACACCCAGTGCCGTTGTCCCCTGCCCCCTGAATTAATGACCTTTATACTTCATCACAGATCGGTCGACCTTACACACGTGGGTCTATTTCTGGACACCCTGTCCTGTTCCGATGGTCTGTTTGTCCACTTTGGCACCAGCACCCCAGTCCTGGTCACAGTGGCTTTATGATGCGGTTCAAAATCTGTCGACTTGGCCTCCCTTTGTCCTTTTTCAGTTGTTTTGCCTATTCTAAGTCCTTTGCATTTTCATGAGAATTTTAGATTCAGGTTGTCGATTTGCAGCAAAAAGCCTGTTGGGGTTTTGATTGGGTTTGCGTTGAATCTGTAGACCAATCAAGGAGAATTGATATCTTCATAATACTGAGTTTCCGGACCCACGGACACTCTGTATCTCTCTGTTTATTGAGGTCTTTTCTTAAATTCTTGGCGACGCTTCACAGGTTTTGGGGTGCCAGTCCGGCGTTATTTGTCAGGTTCCTCAGCGTTTATGTAGGTGACCATGTGTCACATCTCACTTGACATGATGCCTTCTTTCTGGTCTAAGGGAGCATCCGGGGTGATGCCAGCTGTAGGGTTTTCACAGATGCCTTTTGTTAGGACGAGGGCGTTTCCCGCTACTCCTCATGTGCTGAGTTTCTGTCAGGAGTGTATGTTGGATTCTTGTCAAATGTTCATGTCTATTAAGGCGATCGTAGTGTTTTTTCTTACTTTGTTTATGTGGTGAATTACATTGACTGGTTTTCAAACGTTAAACCAACTTTTTGTTCCTGGTATAAATCTCACTCGGTCATGATATATTATCCTTTTAGTATGTTGTTGGATTCCGTTTGCTAATTTGCTAACATTTTGTCTAGAATTTTTGCATTTTGTTCAGGAGGGGTATTTTTCTCTAGTTTTCTTGCAATGTTTTGGTATCAGCTAATGCTGGCCTCATTGAATGAATTGGAGAGTGTTCCTTCCTCTTCAGTTTTTGGGAAGAATTTTTACATAATTGGTATTATCCCTTCCTTAAATGTGTGGCAGCATTCACCGGTGAAGCCGTCTGGACCTGGAACTTTTTCTTGTGAAGGTTTTTGACTATATGTTAAAATATGTTGATGGGTATAGTGCGTGCTGGTCACGCCCTCTGCTGCTTTTCCTGAGTGAGCTTTGATCCAGTTCATTGGTATAAGTTGTTCACATATTCCTTTTTTTGCCTTTGTGTCTTTTTTCCTTGATCTCTATTCAGATCAGTCTGAATAGAGGTTTTATTCATCTTTTCAGAGAACCATCTCATGGTTTCATTGATTTTTTTTTCTCTAGTGTTTTTCTATTTTCTATCATTGATTCCCACTTCAAACTTTCCTCTACTTACATGGGTTTCATTTTCTCTTCTTTCTCTAGTTTCTTGTGGGAGTTGAGACCAGTGATTGGAGACCTTCCTTCTTTCTCTCCTGTGGGTGTTCAGTGCCATAAACCCTCTCAAGCAGCAGCATCCCACAGACGCTGGTATGTTGTGCTTTCATTTTTGTTCAAGTCAAAATCCTTCTAGTTTCCCTTTCCATTTCTTCCTTTTCCCGTGAGTTGCTTTTTTTTTTAGAAATGTGTTACTTAGTCTCTAGATGTTTGGGGATTTTTTTCAGCGATCTTGCTGTTATTAATTTCTAATTAACTCCATTGTGGTCAGAGAACACACTTTGTGTGATGTATAATTCTTTGAACTTACTGGGACTAGTTTTATTTCCCGGCACGTGGTCTATCTTGGTAAATGTCCTGTGCGCACTTGAAACTGATTTCTACCGTTTTTTTTTTTAATTAATTAATTGTTTTTTGGCTGCATTGGGTCTTCGATGCTGCGCCCAGGCTTTCTCTAGTTGCGGCGAGCAGGGGCTACTCTTCGTTGTGGTGCGCGGGCTTCTCACTGCGGTGGCTTCTCTTGCTGCGGAGCACGGGCTCTAGGCGTGTGGGCTTTAGTAGTTGCGGCACGCGGGCTCAGTAGTTGTGGCTCGCGGGCTCTAGAGCGCAGGCTCAGTGGTTGTGGCACACGGGCTTAGTTGCTCCACGGCATGTGGGATCTTCCCAGACCCAGGGTTCGAACCCGTGTCCCCTGCATTGGCAGGCGGATTCTTAACCACCGCGCCACCAGGGAAGTCCCTCTCCTGTTGTTGAGTGAAGTCTTCTATAAACGTCAGTAGACCAAGTTCGTTGATAGTATTCAAATCTATATCCTTACTTGTTCTATCAATATGGAGAGAGGGGTATTGAAATAACTATTTCTGTTGTGCAGATTTATCAGTTTTACTTCATGGACCACAAGCTCAGGCATCGGGTGCATGGATGTTTCGGGTTGTTATGTCCTCTTGGATAATCATGAAACGATCTTCTTTATCCCAGTAATAATGTTTGCTCAGAAATCTACTTTGTGTGAAATCAATGTAACCACTCACTCTCCTTTTGACCAGTGTTAGCAGGATGTCTCTTGTGCCAGCCTGTTACGTTGATCTGGTTTGTATCTTTATAAGCAAAGTGTATTTTGTGGGGCCAGCATGCAGTTGGATCTTGCTCTTTTATCCAATCTGACAGTGTCTGCTTTTTCTTTTTCTTTCTTTTTTTTTTTTCTGTCTGAACCCCATGGCATGTGGAACTTCCCCGACCAGGGATCAGCCCTGAGCCCCCTGAAGTGGAAGTGCAGAGCCTTAACCACTGGACCGCCAGGGAAGTCTTGACACTCTCTGCCTTTAAATTGAGATGTTTGGCCATTAGCATTTAATGTTATTGATGGGGTTAGGTTTAAATCAGCGTCCTTCGTTCCTTCATGTCTGGTGTCTGGAAAGCCCTTGTATATTTGTCTGTTTTTGGTTGTTTCAGGTGAGATGCTAAGCTCCATCCATCTTAGCTGGAAGTGGAAAGGACAGCAGTAATGACTTAATACCATTCAGTACTCAGCCCATGTTCAATTTTCCCCAATTGTCTCAAAAGTATCTTGTTCCAGTTGGTGTGTTTGAATCCGGTTCTGAATAAGGTCTACACGTTGCATTCAGTCGATGTGATTCCCGAGCCCTTTTTACCCAGACCAGTGTCCCACCCCTTCTTTCCATGTCATTTACTTATGGAGGAAACTGAATCACTTGTCCAGTAGAATTTTCTGAGTTTGGGCGATTATATCTTTGTGATGCTTTTTAACGTGTTCCTCTATATTTCCTGAACGTGATAGTTATAAAGAACCCTGCGTAAACGTGCTGCGTGTTCGGTTGAAGCATGTGAAATCGCCAATATTTGACTATTTGCCCTGCCAAGTGCCACGTCCTGACGTTCCACGTCACGCTACCTGTCCCAGCCCGTCGGGAAGCGCCACTTTGCATGACACTGAGATTGACCAGTGGGTTCAGGAGGTCAGCCTGACCCTCACGGCCAGGTTCTCCGCCCTGTCCCTGATGATAGAGTTTCCTGGGTCCTCATTGAGGAGTTGCAGGTGGTGATGCTTCAACTCCGTCATGCCGTGTCGGGAACCTTTCAGGTTGTCTGGGGTGGGCAGTAGGATTTGGGGACCGTCTCCCAGGCAGTCAAGTCCAGATGTGAATTCACTGCTGGGGGAAGACTGCGTGCAGCTCAGCATCGATGTATTCCCTGGACAAGCTGGTGGAAGGTGTCCAGTGAGCAGGTGATGGCTGAGCGAGCTAATGGACAGTGGTGAAGGGGCAGTTCGGCTGGGGGAAGCTCTTGGACGCCACTCTGTGCGACAGGGCGCAGCTTGGGACTCCCTCTCGTGGAGCCCCCCAGCTCCCACCCTTCCCAGTCCCTCCAGGCCAGGCCGTCACCCACTTTTAGATGGGACCAGCTGGGAGGGCCCCACCGAGCCCCGCTGCAGGGAAGCCCCTCACCCAGCAGGCTGGGTGGGAGGCCGCTGAGCTGTCGTGTGTTCCCGCGTCCACCCGCGCGTGGAGATCAGCGTTCACAGGGGCCCCCTCCGTTGGCTGCATCGCGTGCGGATATGACACTGAGCACAGACAGAGGTGGGGTGTCATTTGACGGTGGAGCCAGGTGCAGGGAGCGGGAGGTTCTGGCTGTGCTGGGTGGTCCAGGGCAGCTCGTGGCGTGCATCGCAGGCAGGAAGAAGAAGATGAGAAGGCTGGAGCACCTGTGTGTCTGGCGGGAGGGGACCGCCACCTGAGCGGGAGGGGTGGTGGTGCACAGGTGGTTCGTGCTTCTGGGCTGTGGGCCCCTTTGAAAAACGCAGGGAAACGCTGGCTCCTTCTCAGCAAAAGCTACAAATGCAAAAGCACTCGGCCTTTGCTTCCGTTTGGGGATGTTTACTGAGCCCCGGAACACGCCCAGGCCCCCAGGTGGAGAGCCCGGACAAGACGGTGGCCGGCCTCCCTCCTGCCGGGTTCAGGGCCTCGGGGGCTGCAGGGGGAGGTTCTGGCAGACGGGTGCCCACGTGGTCCCAGTTCTGCCGGCCCTCACCGCCCGGGACGCGGGCGCAGCAGGCTTTCCTCACCTGTGGGCGGCCCCCTGCCGCCCCCGCTTGTCCCCTCAGAAGGAGGCAGACAGCGCCGCAGTCTCCTCCAGACACACGTCAACTCCCGGACTCTCACAGCAGCGCTACGAGGTGCGACGTCGCTGCTTGGCTCCCTCTTCCGGGTCAGGAAACTGAGGCAGAGAGAGGGGCTGCGACGCCCCCGGGTCACACGGCTGGTAGGCAGAGGAGCTCGTGGGCGAACCCGGGACCCGGCACCCAGCCCACCTGCCGTCCTCCGGGCGCTGGGTCCCCGCCCAGCAGTCAGTCCTTTAAGGAGCGTGAGGGCCGCTGCCTCACTTCACATGGGGCCTCACTTTGAGGACACTTGGGGCGTCTGAGAGGCTGGGGGCCGTCCAGAGCAGCACCCCCCGCCGCGCTGTAGAGGTGCTCTGGGCACAGGTTCCTCCTGCTGCCCTGGCTTTTGTCCTGTGGACCCATCTGGGCTTTGAGTTATCACTGTTAAATTACATGTACCAATCAAAGCAAGCACTTACTTCCTGTGTTTTTTCCCCATTTTCTTTTCAAGAGAATACTCCAGCACAACATCAGGCCTGTAGTAGGGCCCCCAGTAAGAGCTGGACGTATGGCTACATGGGCGCTTGGTGGGTGGGTGGATGGATCGAGAGGGAGGACTTCTCATGCTTCCAGCGCTGGAGACTCTGCTCTGTGGACCACAGGCTCTGAAAAGACCCCCCAGAGTCCACCTCTGTCCTTGTGGCCTCACCCCCATGCCCCATCGTTTCAGTTGCTGTCACCCACGCTCACTGTGTCCCCAGTGAGATGCTCGGACAGTGCGGGATGCTTGGCGGGTCCTGGTTCTAACAGGTGCCACTGGGCTGTCAGCCTCCCTGTGTGAGGGTGTCCCAGGGGACACACTATTACCTGGCCCTGGGCGAGCATGCGGTCCCTGTGACTGTCTGTGGTCGGTACCACTGGTGTTTCAGGCAGAGGACACGGCCCATGGGCACACAGTCTGTGACAACTGGCCAGGGTCCAGGCCTGCTGAGCCCGCGGCGACCCCCCTGGCTCACACACAGGAGTTCCAGGTCCCGAGTCAATGACGTTACCCGTCAACACTCTGATCCCTGGGCCTCAAACCCAGCAGGCCTCTGAGTGTTGGGACACAGCGCCCTGCGAAGCTGGTGGCTCCTAGCTCAAACGCCTCGCGTGTCTTGGGAACGTGTTTTTTCTCCTTCCCTGTGGACGCTGGCGAGTCGGCTTTGCAGTTAACGGGGCTGCCCATCCGGCGGGCATGCGGCTGTTGTCTCCCTGCTGCCCCCCCGCATGAGCCTGCAGGAACCCGACCCCACATGGGATGTCTGCTCCCACCCCGGGCATGGCTGCGGCCGGGGTTGCCGTGCAGGGTGGAAGCCCCCATAGCCTCAGTGTCCAGATTTTTCACCTCAAATTGGATGCCTGGGTTTTTGTTTTTTAATTAATGTATTTATTTTTGGCTGCATTGGGTCTTCGTTGCTGTTTGCGGGCTTCTCATTGCAGTGGTCTCTCTTGTTGCAGAGCACGGGCTCTAGGCACGCGGGCTCAGTAGTTGTGGCACGCGGGCTTCGTTGCTCCGCGGCATGTGGGATCTTCCCGGAGCAGGGCTCGAACCCGTGTCCCCTGCACTGGCAGGCGGGTTCTTAACCACTGCGCCACCAGGGAAGCCCCAGATGCCTGGGTTTTAATGTGGAAGTTCTAAGTGGTGTTGAATTGTTGGGTCAAATGCTTTCTATTTTTTATTATTTATTTATTTTTATTGGAGTGTAATTGCTTCACCATGTGGTGTTAATTTATGCCGTACAGCAAAGTGAATCAGCTACACGTTTACATATAGCCCCTTTTTTTGGATTTCCTTCCCATTTAGGTCACCACAGAGCACTGAGTTCCCCATGCTATGCAGCAGGTTCTCACGTAGCATCAATAGTGTACATATGTCAATCCCAGTCTCCCAATTCATCCCACCCCTCCTCCCCGCCTTGGTGTCCATACGTTTGTTCTCTACGTTTGTGTCTGTTTCTGCCCTGCAAATAAGATCATCTGTACCAGTTTCTTCAGATTCCACATATATGCGTTAATATACAATATTTTTCTCTTCCTGACTTACTTACATCACTCTGTATGACAGTCTCTAGGTCCATCCACGTCTCTACAAATGACCCAATTGCGTTCTTTTTCGTGGCTGAGTAATATTCCATTGCATATACGTACCACATCTTCTTTATCTGTTCCTCTGTTGATGGACAGATATTTTTAAATGCTATGGGTTTGACCAAAACACCTCTGGGCTATGCCTTACGCCCTCTGAGCCCCAGGACGCGGGCCCCAGGCTGCCGGGGGGGAACAGAGCCACCTCCTTTACAGGCAGACCCAGCACCATCAGTGTGGCCGAGTGGGACCCGGAGGGGACCAAGACGCAGGGGCTGCTCTTGGAATCAGGGCCCCTGGGGGAGGGGCCCTCCACCCGGACGAGGCGCTGATGCTGGCGTGTGGCCATCCGTCGCCCGCTGGGTCTTCCCCGCACACTGGGAGGTGGATAAGGAGTCACTGGCCCGTTTGTTGCATTTCCCTGCTGACTCGGTTGACGGAATGTACAGCTGGTGGCTGGCGGTCAGGGACAAATTCCCCCGATTTCCATCCATCCCAGTCCCCTCCTGCCCCGGCAGCCTCCTTCCTGGCCCAGATTCTGTGGGAGAGGTTTGAAAAAAAAAAAAAAAAAAAAAAATCAACATTTTGGGCAAGAGGCCTACCCGTTACAGAGGTGAACTGGTGACCCTGCCCGGGGTGCGGGCAAGGTGGCCCAAGGTGGCAAACGCAGAACCAGCCCAGTTCACTTGAATTTCAGGGAAACAACAAATGGGAGCTACATTTGGGGCAACTTGTACTGAATTATTTGTTCTTTATATGAGATCCAGGTTCACCTGGGGGCCTGTGTTTCTCTGGCAGCCCTAGGGAGAGGGAACGTGAGTGTGGGGTAGGGCCAGGGGCTGGGCCGGGGCATCTCCATTTTGGGGTCCTGGCAACCTAGAAGCCACGCCAAGTCAGGAGGGTGACAGCAGAGCGTCTGGTCATCCCGCTTCGCGCCAGTCACTCGGCCCCCGGGGTGATGACCTGCATCGTCTCACGGCCCAGCCCGTGGTGGCCAGTCCCCTGTGCTCAGCTCCACTGCCTACTTCCGGGCCCCTAATCCGATGAAGTGTGCAGCTGGACCCCGAGAAAGGCCAGGCGGGACATTAACCTCGGACCCAGCAAGGCTCCTGGCTGCTGCTTTACTGATTGCCTTGAAATAACAACCTAAGGCTGGCCAGCCGGGAGGCAGACAGCTGTTGGCGAATCGGATTCGCTGTTTCCCCTCCTCCCTCTCCCACCTTTTGTCTCTGGGTTGCTCAGAAAGTGCAGTTATGACCCCGCCGTTTCCCAGGTGAAGGAGCAGGCGTTGGGGGGCCATCTGGGAGGCCAGAGCTGGCAGAGCAGTCCCCAAAGGGCCTTTGGTGGAAAGACACTCCACCGTCCGCAGAGCAGCGGGGGGCCCAGCTCGGAGTCCGGAGGTCCCAGCACCCGGTTCGCTCGGCTGAAGCTCGGCCCCCTCCGCTGCCCAGGGCTCTGGGCTGGGGTGCAGCCAGTCATGGCCCCCTTGGATACAGGGGAGAGGCCCCTCCTTCAGGGGCCGGACCTGGCGTGTTGTGAGCAGAAGAGTCTGCCTGGGTGGGTGACATGGGTGGCCGTTCTCATCTGTCCCTAGAGCTCAGATTCTGCAGGGACGGGATGTTCAATAATCAGCTCTATTGAGCTAGAGTGTGTATACAATAAAGTAAACACATTCTAATGTAGTTTGAGTCTTGACAAATGTATACGCCTGTGTCACCACCGCCCTGATCAAGACCCTAACCCTTCCTTCCCCAGACGTCCTCTCCTGCCCCTTCCTAGTCAGACCCCCAGCCCAGCCGCTGCGGCTCTGACTCGTCACCATGGTGGGCTCTGCCCTCCAGGCCTTTGCGAGGATGGAGACTCCTCCTGCTCTGCATGAAGCCGATGACAGCCGTCCTCTGGATGGACCACACTTCGTCCACGTGCCCCGTTCGGTGGGTGGCCGGTTCGGGGTGGGGGGAGAGCGCGGAACATGCCTGCACCGACAAACGCGGGGGCTCTGGGTCTGGCCCCTGGGGCTTGTGCTCCTGCACCGGGCCTGCAGGAGGGGTGAGGACGTGGTACTACGCGGTTTCCCACCCATTTCAGTGTCCTTTTGAAAGCGTTAGCTCGTCAGTTGGGAGGAAAAATCAGTGGCCTTTAAAGCTGCATCTTGAAATCCCATACCAGGAACAAGGTTTTGTGACAAAGACAGCATGTTTGAAGGACAACTGGGCCCCTTCAGATAGAAGGGACCCTAGGCCCGGAGTCTCGGGGTCGCTCGGGTGCTCCTCTTTGTGGCTGAGTGACCCCCCCCACCCCAGTCACTTCTGAGGGGCCCCGTCTTCCCGACATGTAAACGGACCTCATCCCACCCACCCCAGGCTTGTTTGTTTCTTTTTCTTAACATCTTTATTGGAGTATAATTGCTTTACAACGGTGTGTTAGTTTCTTTCTTTTTTTTTTTTTAATAAATTTATTTATTTATGTTTGGCTGCGTTGGGTCTTTGCTGCTGTGCGCGGACTTTCTCTAGTTGCGGCGGGCAGGGGCTGCTCTTCATTGCGGTGCGTGGGCTTCTCATCGCGTTGGCTTCTCTTGTCGCGGAGCATGGGCTCTAGGCCCGCGGGCTTCGGTAGTTGTGGCTCGCAGGCTCTGGGGCGCACGGGCTCAGTTGCTCCACAGCATGTGGGATCTTCCCGGACCAGGGCTCGAACCTGTGTCCCCTGCATTGGCAGGTGGATTCTCAACCACTGCGCCACCAGGGAAGTCCCGGTGTGTTCGTTTCTGCTTTATAACAAAGTGAATCAGCTATTGTTTTTCACCATTGAGAACGATGTTGGCTATGGGTTGGTGATATATGGCCTTTATTATGTGGAGGTAGGTCCCCTCTATGCCTACTTTCTGGAGGGTGTTGAATTTTGTCGAAAGCTTTTTCTGCATCTGTTGAGGTGATCATACGGTTTTTCTCCTTCAGTCTGTTAATATGGTGTATCACATTGATTGATTTGCGTATATTGAAGAATCCTTCCATCCCTGGGATAAACCCCACTTGATTCTGGTGTATGATCCTTATAATGTGCTGCTGGATTCTGTCTGCTAGTATTTTGTTGAGGATTTTTGCATCCATGTTCATCAGTGCTATCGGCCCAGGCTTGTTTTGAGTGTTAAGTGAGCGCAGGTAAAAGCACTTAAATCGTCAGGTGCTGAATCGACGGTTGTGATTTTTATTGTTGGTGTTGACATCCCTCGCTTCTTGGGACGTCAGCGCCCCTCCCAGCTCACTCTGCCTGGACGTCCCGTCCACGTTTGTGGCTTGAGTCTCGGGTCCATGTGTGAAAGCAGGCTGCTTCCTCCGGCCAAGGACGCTTGCGTCCACTTTCCCGACGGACAGTCACCCTGCAAGGACCTCCCTTCACCCCTCGGTGGGTCCCCTTTGGTCCAGCAGCTTTGGAGGGGACTGTCCCCCAGGGGCCACAGAAGGAAACGTGTGCAGGTTCCTGTCCTGAAGGCCGACCACCCAGACGCCCCCCCGACTTTGAGCAAGTTGGCCCGGCTGGCTTTCGTGCCACAGGGACAGGCAGGCAGCCGTGGAGACGGCAGAGGCGGGAGGGAGCTGAGGGGCCGCCCTCAACTTGGCTCCGCTGTCGGCTGCTGAAGGTCGAGATTTCAGGCGTGACGAGCTTGAAAAAATAAAGGCAGGCTTCTGTGGCTAAAAGTTAAAAGCTGGAAAGTCTGTTTTTGGCGGCGCACTGGGGGGTAGGGCTGAGGGCCCAGGACCCGGTGGGAGCGCCCCGCGGATGGTGGCGCTGGGCCACGTCCGCAGGCTCCCTGCCCTCCGCGGTCCCCTGTGTCATGCAGTGGGCGACCCGAGTGTGTGCCAGGCCGTGGGCAGAGGAAGCCAGGGCGGCAGCGGGCCGCGCGGGCTCAGGGCCGCCCCTGCCCCCGTGTTTGTCGTGTTTGCCGGGAGAGGCTGCTTCCGGGAGCACCTTGTGGTCCGTCCCTACAGGACTCGCAGGGTGGATGCCCCACGGGGCTGGGCTGAGAACCCCCGGCTGCCAGGCGCATCGCCCCATCCCCCCTCCTCCTGACCCCTCCACCCCGCTCCCGCCCTGCACCGTGACCCTCCGCGCAGGCCTCACGCGCAGGCTGCTTCTCTCTCCGCTGCGTAGGTCGCGAGATGGGAACATAAGACCCGAAAGCTGAGCGGGGCCTTCGGGTCCCCCCACCTGGCCTGCTGCACCCTGGGCGGCGCCATCCTGCTTCTCAACGTGCTGCGCTCCCACTGGTAAGGCCCCCGCCCCCCACCCTGCGCGCCTGCGGGAGGGGCAGCCCAACCGCACGGAACCCCGTCCCCTCCACGAGAGTCCCAGCCGCCCGGGAAGGCTCGTGCGGGGGTCAGGCGGCACCCGGGACGTGGAAGGAAAACAGGAGCCGCGAGCTGTTGGGGGGCCGGGGGCGCAAACGGATGACGACCAGGGAGCGAACGGATGGACTGTTGGCTTTCACTGTGCAGGGGCTGCTCTGAGCTGGGCTACCCTCGCCCGCCCGGCTCTGCTGGCTGAGAGGTGCCCGCACGGAGGGCAGCGAGCAGTGGCCTCGGGGGCTGGGGGAGAGGACAGCCGGGCAGGCTCTGTGTCGGCTCCTGAAACCCTCCCGCGGGCTTGGCTGCTGGTGTGTTTGTGCTGCACCCCGGCCTTCCTCCCCCAGTTACTCTCTAGAAACTCAGCCTGGGGGGAGAGGAGACCCAAACGGCCCCACCTGGGCTGCAGGCCAGCCCAGGTGCTACCCTTCGGCTCGATTGATTTTTTTTATTTTCCTGTTTTCTTCCCTAACGAGCCTTTGCAGACACTCTGGCCCTTCTGAATGAGTGAATGAATGAATGAACAGGTGAGCGAACGTGTGAGTGCCCGAGTGGGCACATTCCATCCCCGCCGGCCGCTTTCTTCCTGGCAGTCACCGAGGAGGCATCTAGAGCTCCCGAAACATCAGTCTGTTCAGGATGCAGGACCTGCTGCCTTTCCCCGAACAGAACGTGCTGTTTCCAGTTCTAGACTTCTGCGTTCTTGGCTTCCTGAGTCCAAGATGTAAAGAGAAAACCCCAATTGGGCTCTCTTCAGCCTGGTACCTGGTAGCCCAGAACCCTGGGCCAGCCCCAGCTGCTGTTTCTGGGGGGTGGAGGCTGACAGTCCCTCC
Source organism: Monodon monoceros (assembly GCF_005190385.1). Lineage (NCBI taxonomy): Eukaryota > Metazoa > Chordata > Mammalia > Artiodactyla > Monodontidae > Monodon > Monodon monoceros. Next base: position 38,204,350 of record NW_021703786.1, on the reverse strand, counting down.
CGCCCTGCAGGTGGGCTGCGCCCAGGTGGGCAGCCAGGGGGGGGCCGGGGCAGCAGAGGGGCAGAGGGTGAGGCGATGGAGAGCCCGGCGGCCCAAGGGCTGAAGGGGGCCCCCTGGGGCCCCGACCCAAGCCCCCCCTTTGCCAGCGCTCGGCAGAGGCAGGTGGCTTTAGACGAGCCCCTCTCCCTGTCCGTCCTGCTTCTGTACCCTGAGGGCCAAGCCCCGAGGGCCGACGGCCTTTTCCTGTTCTTCCTGTTTCTTCTTGTGTCCTGGGCCCTTAGGAGGCCTGGGAGGAAGTGACCCCAGGTCCAGCGCCCTCCCCACCGTCCAGGCCCCTGTGTCAGTGCTGGCCAGGCCTGGTGTCTGGCTGAGCTGGCCACCCAGGGAATCTGGGGGGAGAGAAAGGACGCCCCCCCCCGCCCCCCACAGGCCTGTTTCCTCTTCTCCCCTCTCGGGTCCTCCTCCCGGTTGCCCCCTGCTGACAGGTCTGGGTGGTCTGGCTGGGGCTCTGCGGAGGGGCTCTGTGGGAGTCCTGCCCCCTTCCCTGGCACCCTTCACCTGTCACTTTATGTGGTTCCTGCAGGGTGTGTGTGTGTGTGTGTGTGTGTGTGTGTGTGTGTGTGTGTGTGTG
>NW_021703786.1:38198108-38203709 GCF_005190385.1 Monodon monoceros | reverse complement strand
TGTGTGTGTGTGTGTGTGTGTGTGTGTGTGTGTGTGTGTGTGTGTGTAAACACACATTACTAAAATTGACCGTTTCAGCCATCTTAAGGTATAGTTTTGTGATGCTCAGGACCTCACCATGTGAATGGGTGTCCATCAGTCACGGGCTGAGGCGCAGCGGACAGGAGCCGGGCTGTGCTGGGGGGAGCAAGCCTCCCCCCACACCTGTGTGCTCGTTGCCTGAAGGCAGGTCCCTGCGTGTGGACTGGCGCACCGGCGGGGTGTCAGCATGGGTGGCTCTGTCCCTGTGGCCATCTGGGTGCCAGCCGTTGCTGCTCAAGGACACGGTCAGGACAGGCCTGATGGCTGAGTGGCCGCACGAAGGAGCAGTGAATGGGGCAGACAGACGGGAACAGCTCACTGCAGAGCAGGCCGGGCAGCCGGTGCAGGGGGAGCACATAGAGATCGGGTGGGGCCTCCCCCAGGTTCATGGGCGGGGGACAGGACTCAGCTCCTGTGGCTGCAGGACCGAGGCTCTCATTCTGGAGCCTGTGCCCTCCCCACAGCAGGGCGGGCGCCTTCCTCCAGGCCAGCGGGAGAGTCTCTCTGACCTCCAAAGCCTCTTTGAAAGGGCCCCAGGGTAACGTTTTCGGTGAAATGCCCCGACCTCGCACCACCAGGTACTGGCACCCCTGGTGTTCACAGGGCAGCCCACCCTCCAGGGGAGGGGTTGTGGGGTTATGCAGAGCAGGGTGAGCCTGGTTATCAGCCTGGGCTCCTCCCCCTTCCTTTCCCCAACCGGGGGGATTTGTAAGACCACAGACCCTCTCTTGGCTGTGATGGGTTTGGGGAACACTTTGGAAAGGTGATGTGTTGATCAAATGTACAGAATCAGTACAGCATCGGAGCCCTGAATTCCACATGATTTTTCACAGGTGGAAAATGTTACCTATGTGAACATTTTTTTTGATTTTGTGGTTGTATGCTTATTTTAATGTGTGTTAGAAAACACAAGTGAGCCTGTCAGATGCTACTCTCGTGGACGGTTTCGCTTGGTGTGGGTTGAAGAACGGGGAGCTTAGTGCCCCGAGCCCGAGACGGTGTTGCGGCCACGTCCCTGAGCGGCTGGGGTTCCCTGGGCTTATCGGCTGCGGATAGAAATGGGCACCAAGTGGGACACCCCTCCCCACCTCCACCCATGTTCCGGGGTTTCTGGGGAGCAGAATGCAGACAGGTTTGTCACATTGGTGACCAAAAGCTCAGTCCAGGTTTTAAAAGCAGAGCTAGAGACATGGATGAGCCTCTCCACTCACACCCCCAGCGCAGAAAACCCCAAAAGAAACTGCGTCTCCTCCGTGGGATCACAGCTGTGGCCCCGCCCAGCGTGCCTGTCCTGCTTCATCTCATGGTGTCAACCCTCAGTTCGCTCCCCTGTCCCTCCAGCTGTCCCTGAGCTCTGTGGGCAGAGCCCAGCGGGTCACATACCTCCCAGTGTCACCATCACAGGGGTGAAAACTGAGCCTGGGGCACCCAGGTCTGTCTGAACCCAGTGCCACTCTTCTGCCCGAGCCCACGGCACTTCCATCGGGTCGCCATGCGGTGCCCCCCACTAGAACTTGGGGCCGTGGGTGCACCAGGCTGCAGGCCGCCTAGCGATGGCCAGAGGGGGCCCGGCATGCCTCGCTGCCCTAGGTTTGGGGGTCGGGGGTCAGCCTGGGTGGGGGCTGAGCGGAAGTGGGTCATCCGCGTGGAGGCCTGAGCGCCTCCCCCATCCCACTCACGCACACTCGCTCTGTCGCGTGGTCCCTAGCACTCTGGTGGCCAAGGAGCCAGGGGCCTAGAGGTGGGCTCTGCTGGGCCAGGGCCCACCTGCTGCCCACGCCCGGCCCCTCCCACTCCACTGCCTGCAGACAGGAGAGGGGGAGGGGGTGGAGGCTGCTGGTCTCTCGGAGCTGGCGGTGGGGAGGGGGGCACGGCTCGGCCATCTAGCACAACACTGCGTGTGCGCGGCCCTGAGCCAATCCCAGCGGCTCAGCCTGGAGCTGCAGGGTGACCCTGAGCCCAGGCAGCAGGAGGGGTGGGTGGAGAGAAGGGGGTGTGGGCAGCGTGACCGGTGGCCAGGTGTGCCCTGACACATGTGTGCCACTGTTTGACAGGTCACCATGCAGGCCTCTGCCCACGGCGTCCTGTTTGCTGTTCAAACAGATGCTTCTCCCTCTCTCCCTGCCCCCCTTCTTCCTTTGCGGGGAGGGGAGGCGAGGGGAGGGGGCTGCTTTTCCTCTGGCTACTGAACACATACTGGGACCCCTTCTGCCTGGCGCGGGCTGGGGCCAGGGAGGCGCTCGGGGCAGGAGGCGCCGCTGTTCTCACGGGCTGAATGTCGTTCGGGCGGCCCCCCAGCAGCCCACTTCACTCGCTTTCGGCACCCGCCTTGCCCCGAGTTCGACACTCCTGGCCCGGCTACTCTGGGGGCCCCAGGGGGTGGGGGCGGGAGGGGCAGGGTGGCCCCTCTGCACGGCAGTGACCCGTCTCTCCCGCCCCCTGCCCCGCAGCTTCACGCAGGCCATGCGGAGCCAACCCAGGATGCAGAGCCTGGACAACCCCTTGGCCTACCGCACGGGCCTGGCACTCCTGGGAGTGGGCGGCGTGTTTGTCCTTTCCAGTTTCCTGGCTCTGGGCTTCACGGGGACCTTCCTAGGTAAGACCCCCAGGGCGGGGGGCCGGGGCCCGGCTACCACCAGCTCCAGGCCGCCTTTGCTCCTCCAGGCCTTGGTCTGCTCTGCTCCGCTTGGGAGGCCGGGCTCTCAAACCCCATCCAGCTGCTTGGCCGCCAGGAAGGGCGGGATTTCTGTTCGCTGTGTGTGGGCTGCGAGCCGGAGCTGGCAACACATGGGGGGCGCTGCGCCTTCTGCTTTCCCCACTGCCTGTGGCTCCGGTGCTTTGGGGCTGGGAGCCCAGTGCTGGCCTGGCTGGATGTCCTCCTGACGTCAACTCCCAGCAGCTTGGAAGCTCGGGAAGGGGAGCAGCCCGGGGGCGGGGTGGGGGCTGCAGGGGCCAGGGCAGCCCCGGGACTGGGGGAAGGGGAGGGGGCCACTGCCGCAGAGAGCGTCCTCCGGGCACACGGGGCACAGGGAGGTGACCCGGCTCTGACGGCCTGGTCAGGGGCTCCTGGGTCCTCCTCCCCTCGCCCCAGCCAGCTGTGGAGTCTTGGCCTCCATTCCCTGCAGTGCCTGGGGCGGCCTGGGGCTCTGCGGGCTGCAGCAGGGGTCCCACAGAAGACCCTCGGAAGGCAAATGAGACTTGTCCTCTGGGGACCAGCACTTGGGCGAGGACCTGGCAGCAGCTGAAGGGAGCCCGGTGCTAGAGGAGGGTGTGCAGGTGCAGGGCCGCGGGCGGGAGGGCAGGGTAGCTGGTGTGCAAGGGCCAGTGGGGCCAGAGTGGAAGGCCAGCTGGGGGCCACGTCGCACGTGTCCCGAGAGCCATGCAGGGGACTGAGGTGTCACTCCCGGGGAGGAGGGGGCCACAGGCGTGGTCTCCCAGCAACGAGGAGGCAACCGGTGGGGCCGAGCCGGGATAGGGGGCAGGGGGGAGGGGGGGACCACGGTGTGGGCCTCATGGAGGGGGAGGGAAGGGTGGTGCTGTCACCTCAGGTCAGGAGGGCCGGGGTGAGCAGCCCCACAGCAGAGGGCGGCAGGCGGGGGCAGCGCAGCGTCTGGAGGAGGGAGGGGGAAGGGCCCAGATGCCAGCTGCTGCTGCGGAGAAACGGTGTGGAAACTCAAGGGGCCCACAGACTCTGGGATGTAGGGCATGGCAGCCGCTTCCCTCCGTGAGTCACCCCAAAGCTGGCCTCTGTGCCACCAGGAAGAAAGGTTCCCGCGGCTCCCCGGCCCCGAGCCCTCTGTCCCCAGACAGCGATGACACCGCTGCCACTCCTCCTGCCCTACTTGTGCCTGGAGCTCAAGGGACGTCGGGGAGAGGGGCCCTTAGTGAGCAGTGCTGCGCCGGACACTGTGCCTGTGTCTCATGCCTCTAGGGGAGGCTTCTCGGGGCGGCCACACGCTCCCCTGTGAGCGGCTTCAGGCCGGCTGGTGGGGCCCGGGGGGGGGGGCAGCCTGGCGGGGGGCGGAGGGCGGAGATGGAGGCAGAGACGGTGAATAGCAGGCAGGCCTGCCTTGGACAGTGTGGGGGAAAGGGTCTACAGGAGGGGATGTGAGCTGAGGGAGATGGCAGAGGAGAGGTGTGCAGGGAACGGGCAATAGGCATCCCAGGCAGGGGGAACGGCGTGTGCAAAGGCACAGAGGCAGGAGCAGGTGGGCGTGGAGACTCAGTCAGTGCCTCGGCCCCTGGGGACCCCAGGCCCCTTCGCCTGGGATGGGGTGGCCAGGGTGTGACCCCCCCCCCCCGTCCTGCCCGCCCTGTGTACAGGCGACTACTTCGGGATCCTGAAGGAGACCAGAGTGACCACGTTCCCGTTCAGCATCCTGGACAACCCCATGTACTGGGGCAGCACAGCCAACTACCTGGGCTGGGCCATCATGTAAGTCCCGGGCTCCCTCTGTGCCACCTGGGCGATGGGTCAGCTCTCGTGCCACCGTGGAGCCCAGGGCACTGGTCAGGGTCCCCTTCCTAGAACAGGGGTCGGTAAACTCCCTATTACAAGAGTGGGAGGTCCCCGGGCTGCAGGTGAAGGAATGGCCGTGGCTGGGGGCCCCACTGCCTTGTTCATGGACACTGAAATTAGAATTTCACGTAATTTTCACGAGTCACAAAATATTCTTTTGATTTTTTAAAACAATTAAAATTGTAAAAGCTGTTCTTGGCCCGGGGCCTGCAGGCTGCTGACTCGGTGCTGGAACGTTTGGGCTGGGAGGCTCCCTGCCCACGGCCAGGCTGCAGGGATCCGCGCCCTGTGGATGAGGCCCCATGCCGACCTCCGTCTGCGTCGCCGGCTGTGGGTGCCAGCAAGCGGCCCGCCGTCAAGGAGGCTGGCACAGGGCATCACGCCGCTTGCCCCCCAGAGCAGCTCCGATTTGTCCATTTTCTGGATGAGGACTTCTTCCATAGAAAGTTGTTTTTGTAGAAAGTGTTCTGCTTGAAAACCACTTACCTAGAAGGTTACCAGTGCTCCCAGAGACCGGAAGGACAACAGGACCCAAAGGAATGAATCAATGGTGGAAGGCCTGGAGCGAGCGAGACGTCCCCTCCCAGCCCCACCTTCGGGGGTGGCCCGGGATCCAATCACTGGGCTTTGAGTGACGAGGAGCTAGAGGGGCATGTGTGGGTCTGCGGGACACCCCCCCAACCCCAGCCCCACTTCAGACCCTGCCCACCTACCTTCAGCCTGGCCCCTTTCACCTGGACTCAGGCAGGGGGATCCAGTGGGGCAGCCTTCACATTCCTGACTTACCCACTCCCCAGAGCATCTCCCACATGAGACTGGCAGGGTGAACCCCATGCAGGTCCCCCTGCAGCCTGCCCTGCTAGCACACCCAATGTTCCCTCCCACTTGGGTCTTTCCAAACCCAACTGGAGATGTCTCCTCCTCCAGGAAGTCCTCCCTGACCACATGCCCCCAACACACACACACACACACACACACACACACACACACACACACACACA
>NW_021703786.1:38169398-38198098 GCF_005190385.1 Monodon monoceros | reverse complement strand
TCCTTTCTCTGTGCTCAGACGGGGCCTCCAAGGGCAGAGCCACACAGTGGGTCCTCTCTGTGCCCCAACAGTGCCTGGCACCCAGAAGTGAGAGGTCGCTGCCTCCTCAGGGCTGTCAGGCCAGGCTCTCAGGAACATGTGAGGGATCCTAGGGGGGCCAGGCTCCCACAGACCCCTCAGGAGGACAGCAGCCATGCGGTGATGAGGAGGGGGCCTCGGCTGTGCTGGGGATGGAGCCCTCTGTCTGAGAGCTCATTAGAGACAAGCCATTACCCGGGGCGCCAGACGCTGACCCAACAGGGCTGCCCCAGGCCTTCCGCAGCCCATCTGTCCCCGACCTGCGGCCCCACGGATGGGCCTTCCGGGTACCCAAGCAACCAGGTGTGTGGGAGCCCCAGAAGGCCCAGAGCAGCGGGATTCTGGGGGCACCAGGAACTGGGCCTTCTCTCTCTGGGCCTGTCAGCCGAGTGAGACGCCCCCGCCCTAGTATGCACAGCCGGGTCCCTGGGACCAACCCCACCTGCCCCAGGCTCGGGGCCAGGCCTGGGCTCTGGCTTGTGGGTCACTGTGGACCTCAGTTTCCTCATGTGCAGTGTGGGATGGTCACCTCCACATAGGCTGTTAGGTGCGACAGGTCCTGGAAGGTGGGAAACTTCACGTGGACGGAACGGAGAAGGGCCCATGTCGGGGTTGACCAGGCACCGGCTGCCCCGACCCTCGCCTCCGTAGAGCCTAGTTAACTCGGCTTCCCAGGCAGGGGCCGTCAGCCTTAGGGATACAGTGGCCACAGAGCCCTGGCCCTGAGGTCCCCTGGGGGGTCCAGCCTGCCCCTCCCCAGCACCTGGGCTGCCTGGCTGTGCGGGGGAAGCCCTGCCCACTCAGGAAACAGCACCAGGGCCAGTGAGCAGAGCCTCAGGAGGGCAGATCTCATTTCAGCCCCAAAGCATCTGTGGCCTTGGCATCTCCACGTGGCAGTGCCGAGGGCCAAGTGGCCCAGTCCGCCTCTCAAGCTTGATTTGAATGGAGCCCATGGAACGGGAGTTGGCGGTTTCGTAGGGGACACTTACCCTTCACTGTTGCTGGAGCCCCCAGATGGACAGTGTGATGTCCCAGAGGAAGGGGAGTGGGCAGGGCAGAGGGTCCCCAAAGGGTATTCGTGTGTCTTCCAGCCCCTGTGCCTCGGGGCCCCTGGCCTGGGGCTCACGTTCTCCTCTGGCTCCTGGGCTCCACCAGCCAGCTCACCCACCTCTCTCCTCCCCGACTGTCTATGCAGGGGCTCAGCCCCCACAGCAGTCACCAGGAGAGAGCCCGTGAAGGGGCCCAAGGGACGCTCCGCCTGGCTCTGGCGGCCCTGGACCCATTTCTAGAAAACAGGCTGAGAACGTCACCTCTGGTGGGCAAGGAGAGCGTTTTTTGCCCCGGGACAGCCTCCTGTGCAGAAGACACGCTGACCACTCAAGTGATTTGGGGAGGCCAGCCATTCCGTCCTCCCCACATCACTGTTCTGAGCTCCTGACTGGAGCTGGAGGCCTGTGGACAGGGAGCCAGGCCTGGACGGGCAGTGGTGAGCTATTCCCCGGCTCAGGGCCCGGACCGTGGAACCCCGGTCCGAGAGAAGGCTGGACCCGGGCCTGCCCCTGACCCACGTTTCCCCGCAGGCACGCCAGCCCCGCGGGCCTGCTGCTGACCACGGTGGTGGCGCTCACCTACACGGTCGCCATCCTGTACGAGGAGTGAGTAGGCGCCGTCTCGGGCTGGGGCTGCCGTGTACCGTCCGCGTCACCTGCACCAGCCCTGCCTCTCCCTCCAAGGCCTTTCCTGGGGCCTGGGCAGCTGGCCACGCCGAGTCACCGTCAGGGTGGCAGACGAGCAGCTGAGAGCGGGCACAGGGTGGCCCGGGTGCCGGGCAGGTGGTGCTGGACCCTCCTGCTCCCACACGGACCCCTCACCCTGTCCACGCCGGGTGGGGGGCCTGGGTGGCAGCGTCAACCTCGACGCCAGCTGAGCAAGCCTCTCTCCCACCCCCGCAGGCCCTTCACCGCTGAGATCTACCGGCAGAAAGCCTCCCAGGCCCACAAGAGGAGCTGACAGACCGCGGCCACTCCGTGGGGGTCCCCACCTCGGGCTTGCCCCGAGCACACGCCCCTCGAGGGGAGGGGGAGAGCGGTGCCTGGCCTGGGCCGTCCAGTGCCTTGGAAACGTGGCTTGGGGGCCTGGAAGGCACCGTGTGGCCCCAGAGCCCCCTGCCCTGCCACCCACCACATCCTGACCAATAAAGGCGCCTGATCCCAGCCCCCCCTCGGTCTCTATCTGTCCAGGCCAGGGAGGGGCAGGCTGGGGTCTGGGAGGGGGTCCGTGAGCCAGGAGCGGCGCCGCCATCCACGCCGAATGGGGGGGACTGCCCAGGCCTTTGGGCCTCCTGTGCCACCAGCTTCACCCCACTTCTGCCCCTTGTGGGGGGCCAGCGGGACCGGCCCTGCCTCGGCTTCCTGGGTCGGAAGCACTGGGCCCTCCCCCACCCCGTGCTGAACCTGGTGTCTCTGGGTACTGACATTTCTCTCCTAATCCCTCGTGGACCTTGTGTGGCCACAAGGAGCAGCTGTGGGGCCATCCGGGGCCGGTTGCCGGGCCTGACCACAGAGCCACAGGGACGGGGCAGGACCCGCATTTGGGCCCGGCCTCCCTTGCACAGCCCCCAGCCCTCCAAGGGCACAGAACTCGCCTTTCCTCCCTTCAGGATGGCAGACGGGTGTACTCTATGTGTGCGCCTGGCCCTGAGCCTTGCATTCTCACCTGTGAGGTGGCTGCCATAGCCGTGCCTGCCCTGGGCACCGGAGCTGCTGGGCCCCCACCCCGCCATGGAGCGCCTCAAGGGTGCCCTTTGGTGTCTGGGTTCCAGAGGTCTCCGGGCTCGAGGGGCCACAGGAGGCACAGAGGCTGATCTTACCCAACGCCTCTGCTCACATACCTCCAGGGACAGGAAGCTCACCCCTCCACGGGCACCGCTGCACACACATCCTCCCTAGCCTTCAAGGACGTGCTGGCCCCCATGGCCTAAGCCCTCCCTCTGTCAGGGCAAGACCAAGCACCTCCGGGCCTCTGACCCGCGGGTCACGCCGCCGTGAGGGGTGGGCCCGGAGTGGGGAGGGTCAGCTGTGATGGGAGCACCCCGCAGCTGAGGAGGGAACTGCCGAGGAAGCGAGGTCAGAGGGGAAACCCAGCTCCGTTCAGCCTGTCCTCTTCGTCAGGTGTGGCTGTGGGCCGGGGTGACACAGGACCCTCTGGGCGAGGAGCTGCTGGGGGTGGGCTAGGGCGGCAGGCTGGCGCTCAGCACAAGCATCCATCCACACGCCCCCTGACGGGGCCCGCCCGGCACTCCTCAAACACGGCTTTCAAGAACCTTCTAAGCCACTCTGTGCCAGCAGACCAGGCTGTGGTGGACACTTCCTGCCTTGGGGTCCAGCTGTCCAACCCCAGCCCACCCCCAACGTTTGGGTTCCCCATTCCACTCGGAGCTGGAAAATTGCTTCATTGCAAGGAAATGATACAGGCAGGCGCTCAAGCATAGGAATAGAGATCACTGGTAACATCGTAAACCTGGACAACCTAGAACTAATGCAAAGGTGGGGGGGGAGGGGGCACACTTCGGGGAAAGAACGACAGGTGTGCTCAGGGCCTAATGAACTTGGCTGACCTGGGAGAACAAGTCTTAGAACCCGGCATCTGTGGGTGGGGATGGGCCCAGGTGCCAGGAATCGAAGGTTGAGAACCCAGGCTGGGCTCAGTACCCACCACTGTCACCAGCTGGAAGGGGCCGGACCTGGGGTGGGGGGAGGGAGGCTCTGACTCTAGGCTGGGTCCTGGCCCACTGACCACCCCAGGGAGAGCTGTGTTCAAACCCTGGACCCTGCAGTTACTAGCTGTGGGCCCTGGGCAAGTCACTTCCCTTGCCTCAGTTTCTCTACCTGTAAAATGGAGAGAGTAATAGTTCCCACCCCTCACGGGTGCCACGAGGAAGGACTTAAGAACAATGCCTGGCATGGAATACGTGGAATAAACACTCTCCTGGCCCCCCTGCAGAGGGTGTGAAATTCTGCTGGAATCCTCATCATAGAGGGCTGGCCGAGAAGCCCATGAGAGTCCAGAGGCCCTGTGTAAACAGCTAGGGGTGCGGGCTGGCACCCCAGCATTGCCCACAGCTCCGACCTGCGTGGATGCGTGGATGGGTGGGTGGCAACAGCTAACAGCCCTGGCTTTCTCCCAAATCAGAGTGCCTCGCCTGTCACCACGGGGAGCGATGGCTTTTCCATGAGCTCCAGGCCAGAGCTGGCCAGCTCCGGCAGCCTCTTCCCCAGCCTTTCGGCAGCAGCCCACTCCTGGTTACTGATTTACCTGCTGCCCCCGCCCCCCGGTTTGTCCTGCAGCCTCGTGGGTCATTTACTATTGTTGTTATTACTAGGTCCTGCCCCTACACTGTTCGCAAGTTCTCAGCCAGTCAGAGCCAGACCGCCATCTTCCAGAAGAGGAACCCGAGGTCCAGAGAAGGCCGGAGACTGCTGTGATGCCCACACAGCATTCAGGCTCACTCTGGCTTCGAGACCAGCTCCCCCAACTATAAAAATGGGAATGTTGGCCCACGGGACTCCAGAGGCACAAAATGCTATGGGGAAGGGAGGGGACATTGGCCTCAGACTGACTAAGGGCAAACCTCTGGTCCTTCCAGTCTCCGACAGGAAGATGACGGGACAGCCTCTGGCTGAAAACCCCTGCCAGGATCCAGCGGATCGGATCTTTGGTTGGGAGAAAGGAGCTGAGCCTGCAGTAGAACGCGGGGGCGGGACGCTCTGGCTGCGCTAACTCCAGCCCTGAGCGTGGCGCTCACGGCTCCCCGTTCTGGCGGCGGGGCCTCTGCTGCACTCTGGCGGCCGGAGCGCGCGGCGCCCACCTCGCGCTGGCACGGCCGCCCGGGAGCAAAACCCGCCTGGGACGCGAAGGGGCCTACGCTGGGCCAGTTCGCAGAGCTGGTGAGAAGATGGGCGGAGCCCGGACGCGGTACCTAGCACCAGGCAAGCACATGCCATCACGCTGCCCAGTGTCGTTATTCTCTGGGGAAACTGCGTCCCAAAGAAAGTGAGTGTGTGCGCGTGTGAGTGCTGCGGTGGCAGGGGAGTGGGGGGTTCTTTGCCCCAGGTCAGAGGCACAGCCGGGACTGTGTCCCCGACGCCCTTAGGGCCGCTGAGCCCCGCGCAGCGGAGAAGCGAAGGGTCCGCGCGCCCGTAGCCGCAGGCAGACCCTGTACCGTTTTCCTTCCCGAGCCCCGCGGGCGGGAACGGGCAGCGGCCCGCGGAGGTGGAGGGAACGCGCGGCGGGGCCCGCGAGCGTGCGCACCGTGACGCGCAGAGGCTGGGCGGGCGCGGGGCGGGGCGGCCACGCGGGCTGCATATAAGGGCAGTCGCTGGGCGCTGAGAGGCAGAGGTTTCGTCCCGAGCTCGAGCCGCGCCGCTCTGCCCCGTTCCCCCAGCCACAGTCGGCTCGTCTCGCGGCCCCGCGCCCGCCCCCGCGGTCCCTCTGCTCAATGAAATTGGCCGCGATGATCAAGAAGATGTACCAGAGCGACTCGGAACTGAGTATCCCGGCCAAGAACTGCTACCGCATGGTGGTCCTTGGCTCGTCCAAGGTGGGCAAGACGGCCATCGTGTCGCGCTTCCTCACTGGCCGCTTCGAGGACGCCTACACGCCCACCATCGAGGACTTCCACCGCAAGTTTTACTGCATCCGCGGCGAGATCTACCAGCTCGACATCCTCGACACGTCCGGCAACCACCCCTTCCCCGCCATGCGGCGCCTCTCCATCCTCACTGGTGAGCCGGGACGGCCGGGCAGCGGGCAGGGGAGGGAGCGCGCCGCCGCAGTGCCGGGGACCCCTCGTCCCCGGACGCCTGGGCTGGAGGCGCGGCCGCGGAGAGTTCGGCGCGACCCTCGCGGCGGCCGGAGCCCCGGCGTCGGGAGGCCCCCAAGTCAGCCCGCTTAAGTTGTCCCCTGGCGGCTGCCCTCACCCTCTCCTTTTCTGCTCCCCGTAGGAGACGTGTTCATCCTGGTGTTCAGCCTGGACAACCGCGACTCCTTCGAGGAGGTGCAGAGGCTCAAGCGGCAGATCCTCGACACCAAGTCTTGCCTCAAGAACAAAACCAAGGAGAACGTGGACGTGCCCCTGGTCATCTGTGGCAACAAAGGGGACCGGGACTTCTACCGCGAGGTGGAGCAGCGCGAGATCGAGCAGCTGGTGGGCGCTGACCCCCAGCGCTGCGCCTACTTCGAGATCTCGGCCAAGAGGAACAGCCGCCTGGACCAGATGTTCCACGCGCTCTTCGCCATGGCCAACCTGCCGCGCGAGATGAGCCCGGACCTGCACCGCCGGGTATCGGCGCAGCACTGCGAGGCGCTGCACAAGAAGGCGCTGCGGGGCAAGAGGCTGCGGCGAGCGGGCGGCGACCAGGACGACGCCTTCGGCATCTTGGCGCCTTGGGCGCGCAGGCCGAGCGTGCACAGCGATCTCATGTACATCCGCGAGAAGGCCAGCGGCGGCGGCCAGACCAAGGACAAGGAACGCTGCGTTATCAGCTAGGAACTCCCGCCCCGCGCGGACGCAGAGCCTCAGGAGACCCTCTTGTCCAAGAGTCAAGTGTCCGGGCCGTGCGTCCCGAGCCGCGTGCGCGCGCGGACGGGCGTCTTCCTTCCCAGCACTCCAGCCTGTTCACTGGGGAGACTCAAAAAAACCGAGAAGGGACCATTATCTGCTCTGGAAGGAAAGAGAGCTAGCTAAGCCCGGGCTCCCGCCACGTCCGATCCCCCGTAGGCGCCCGCTAGCCCCACCCGCCCAGCAGAGGTTGAATTTGCCTTGTTTCTCACAAAGACCTAAGAATGGGGGTGGGAATGGGAGTTAATCAGCCACCACTGGGCTTTCAGAAATGGGTCCTGCCAGCTGGAGGGCCAGGACAAAACGGGGCATTATCTGTGATTGGGGGTTGCCATGACAGCTGGCCTGAAACTGAGGGCGGGTCCGACCTAAGGAGTGCCTTGTTTACATGTGTGTGCAACTGCACAAAGCAAAACAGAGAACTTGCACTTTATGGTAGTTCTGGTGTCACCACCTGACGTGAACAAAACCTTACCTTTGAAGTTAGTCTTGTTACTGTTTTTTTAATATAAAATAAAATAACTTAAAATGGAAAACCATGCTTCCTCTGCTTTTAGAAATAGGGGGAAGGGTGAGAAGGGAGAGGCGGGTTTCTACTTCTGTGGAATTAGACTCCCCTTCCCCAGAGCTGGAAAATAATCCTGGCTTTCTGAACACAGCTCCAGCCCTCCTGGGAGAAAAGGTTCCACAAAAGCTCCAGCTGACTGGATGCCTTTCCGTTTGGGGAGCCACTCCTCAGAACGCCAGGACAAAAACAAAGCACTTCAGGGTCCTTCCTAGAGATGCATCTTTCCAGCTGTTTACCTGCCTAGGTTGCCCACTAGCCCAGCCCCAAGGGCCTCCGGGACCGGCCGGCGCCGTCCTATACTCAGCACAGGCCCAGGGCAACAAAGCGTCACCAAACCTGGAACCCGCAGACAGACAGTTCAAGGGGTCCCTCGGGCCCTCTTCTGTGCAGGACCCTCATCCTGAGTCAGCTTCAGGCTCTGCCATGTAGCCACCTGGATCCAGTCACAATGAGCAGCCCCGGCCCCTCCGGCTCCAGGAAGCGCTAGCCACCCACTTGGGGTCCAGCACCCCCTCTCTCAGCAGTTGAGGGCACCCAGTCCCAACTCGGGACCCAGCTCTCTCTGCCACTTGTAACTGTGCACGCCTGGGGCAAGTGACGCCTGCCAAGCCCCAAATTCTCCGCCCGTGAGATAGAGCGCAGACGCCTCCGCTTGGGGTTGCTGTGAGGGCCACGGGCGACGTCTTACATGGTGCCCGCCAACAGGCATCCAAGTGAGGTGTCAATGCTGCCCCAGGGAGGGCTTTCAACCGTTCTGGGGGACTGCCCCCCACCAGGGCCCAACCCACCTCTGAGAGGAGAAATGGCAGCCCCGGGGGCCCCCGGGCCAGCTGCACCCTGGGGATGGATGCCACTCCCGGGAGGGTCAGCCCATGTTCACGTTGGTCTAGCTGATGTGGCCGTGTGTGCTGGGGGCTGGCGCGGGGGCACAGAGTGGAGGTGCCCACAGTTCCTTCTGTCTCCTCCGAGCAAAGCAGAGGTTTTCCTCTCAACTATCCAAAGGGGAGGTCCTACTGTGAATTTCTCAGTACAAACCCAAGACGTCCTGACAGCAGAGCACAAGTTCTTTTAATCACACGCTTGAAAAGTGTCACAAGTCACAACTCTGGAGCACAGGAGAGGCCCATGAGGAGCCCGTGTCCGCCGCAGCTTTCCGGGAGAGCCCGGCCGCCTGGTGTTTCTGAACTTCGTGTCCCACAGTATTTGGTCGGAGCCTTAAAACCGGCCCACACACTACTCTGAAACGTCAAGAAAATAACTGATTCAGTTGATAACAGCCCCAGGGTAGAGCTGGACTAACAGGTGACACCCACTTAAATTCAGAGCCTGCGCCTCTGGGCAAGGCCGCTGAAACCTGACACCCCCCTGCACGCCTGACATGGACAGAACCCCTGCTCAAAACATCTTCAACCTACATTCCTGCCAACTGGCAGGCAGCTGTTAAGCCCCCGACTCGGTCAGCACAGGTTATGAGCCTGTTTGTCCCGCATCCTTCAGAGGCGAAGGAAAGAGATGCTCTTACCTCAGTCTGGTCACACTAACACAACGTCCGTCTAGGTGAAACAAAGGTGTTTATAAGCATCTATGAACCAGGCCTTGGCCACACGACTGCCAGGTGAGTTCTCCCCACCCCGAGGGGCTCTGAGCGGAGAGCACATCATGGCCGCCTGTTTGCGCGCAGTGAGGCCAGAGGGGAAGCCGCGCTAAACCAGGAACAGGACTCTGAGAAGCTGGAAGGGGTCTGTTCACCTGGAGACCACGTGGCCTGAGGCGGTCTGGCCATTCTTGGGCATGAAATGGCTAAACGAGCTGCCTGAAGGTGACAAGGGACAGAGGAGCAAGAGCCTCTGCCACCCACCCACACATGGGAGGCAGAAACCTGGAGGCAGGGCTGCCGGCAGGGCCCTGGGTGGGCAGCCCACGGACAGTGACACCCACCCCTCAAACACAGAAGGAAACAAATATTCCAGAGCAAAAAGCCACCCTTAAGTCTTTAGGAACAGTGCCGTTCTCCCAAGGCCTTTTTCTATCCTAAACCCTCGCCATGTGAGTGCAGGCCTAACT
The DNA here is from genome assembly GCF_005190385.1 of Monodon monoceros. Classification (NCBI taxonomy): domain Eukaryota; kingdom Metazoa; phylum Chordata; class Mammalia; order Artiodactyla; family Monodontidae; genus Monodon; species Monodon monoceros. The sequence continues at coordinate 38,188,769 of NW_021703786.1, read as the reverse complement.
GTCCAGTGGACTCCACGCACCCTGCTGCTCACTCAACACTGGCTACCTGGATACCCACCACCTGGGCCGCGAGCGGAGGGGAGGGGCAGAGGGCAGCCGCCTCCCTTCCTGCTTTGCCCCGGGATCTGCCAGCCCAGCCTGAAGGCCGGGCCGCGGCCCCGCCCCCCCGGCCTCAGGAGCCCTCCTCCTTCCGGCGGCAGGCACACAGTCATTATGCATCTGGACCGTGGGGACAGTACACAAGGACGCCCAGGGAGGCCAGCACGCACACCGCTCCGCAGTCAGGGCCACGTTCAGCTAAGCAGGCAGTACCAGAGACCCCCTCCACAGGGCTGGAAGACGGAGGCCCGTGCCCGCCTCGTCCCGGCAGCTCATCTACTCCTTGGGGATCTCGAACATGCACAGGCTCTTGTACTTCTGCAGGAGCTCGTTCTTGGTCCGGACCTGCTCGCGGAGGCGGTGCAGCTGCTGCTGCTGCCGCTCGGGGCTCAGGTGGATGCCAGGCATGGCGCCGACCACCTTGCGCATCTCCTGGAACTTGGTCCTGAGGGCGTTCAGGTCCTGCTGGACATCAGGGCTGTCCTTGTCCATGCTGCGGAGGCAGAGGGCAGGTGTTAGCACCATCAGCCCAGACAGCTCCATCCTCGCATCCCCACGTCAGAACGCCTGTCGCCTGTGTCCCCGGCTGGGCTGGGCTGTGCGCCCGGGGGACGGGGCGGGTTCTTGCCTGTGCAGCCGTAGTGCAGGTGGCACCCCAGCCCCCAGCAGGTGCCCGCCGGACGCTGAGCCCTCCCGCAGAGCTGCTTCCCCAGCCCGGGCCGTGGGCGCTGCACACACTGAGGCAACATTTGCTGAAAGAGTGGACGCCTGGCAAATAAGTTCCTAAGTGTCTGCTGAATGAATGAAAAACTCTTACCAATGTCATGTAACAAACGGCAAGTAACACTTGCTGAAATACCACATTTCTAATTTGAGACATTCCAGGCCAATCAGGAGACTATCAACGAGCAAAAGATAATTTTAGCTGATGTTCAGATGCTTGAACCTGTTTACATCCTAATTTCCACAGAGCTATTCATAAATTTTAAACTAGTTACAAGTTACTGGAAAATTTTCAGCAGGTACCCGTCCTCTCCCACCACACTCGTGTAAATTCCTCGCTCATTTTAAAGGCAGGATCATACTCTTCACCTCACAGCTATTATTAGCTGCCCAGAGATCCATGCTCCCTGTCATGACTAAATTAAAAGCAAACAACAAGAACAAAAACCTTCACCTACGATCAAAGAAACGGCCTGTCAGTTGCTCCTATAAATTTTTTAAAAGTTAGTAGACGGACGGATGAGCTTTTGAAAACAAGGCAGTTGAGACTAAAATCTAAAAGCTGATTCACAGGCTGTTTTCAAAGTCACCCACTGAGTAGCGTGAGAGGGGAAACCTGTCAATGATCGTTTATTTCTTTTTAATAAACGTTCATCCCTGATGGGAAATTTCAACCCAGATGGTGCCAGTTCATGTTTCTTATTAATCATTTCTCTGCTTACGCAGACAGAATATCCATGTTTCCTGGTGATCCGCTAGTTACAGCTCATTCCTGACAAATGAGATGCACCAGGCCTGCTCACTATTTATCAATAGCTTGAACTTGGAAGCAAGATTTGGAGAATCAATAGTTTATTCTAGGGAATGAATGGCCAACCAAACATTTCCTCTTGCCATCTGAGGCCCTCAATTTGCACACACCATCAGTGGTACACCTTACCCCAGCTTCGAGGGAGCACCTTATATTCTAATTCTTTTATGTCTCAGCTCAGATCTACAACCCTGGACAGACACCACCTGGGCTTCTGAAATCGTTCCACTTGGATGGCATATGTGCTAACACATCGTTACGAATTTAAGTCCCAAGGGAGTTTTGAAATTAAAATATAGTTTTAAGAAAACTGATTTACATCACACAAGTCTCAAAGGACAAGGTAAAAACAAACAAAAATATATAAAATAAAAATTAGGTAAATAACAAGGTCCTACTGTATAATACAGAGAACTATATTCAGTCTCCTATGATAAACCATAATGGAAAAGAATATTAAAAAATGTACATATATGTGTAACTGAATCACTGCTGTACAGCAGAAATCAACACAACATTGTAAATCAACTAGACTTCAATAAAAAAATGCAAAAAAAAAAAAAAAGGGAGGGGAGGAAATTAGGAGCCATTTATAAAGCCCACCCGGAGGGAAGCTGAGCTGGGAGGCGGCTGCGCAAGCCTCTCAGGCTGCCTGAGGCGGAGGCAGCGGGACCCTGACTCCAGCCAAGAGAAGAGATGGCCTGGGTACCAGAGAGCAAGCGGGAGCTCCAGGGGGCCCGCCTCTGTGGCCAGTGCTGGTCGGCACCTGACTCAGAAGGAAACAAAGGAGACCAGGCTGGGTGGAGAAGCACAAAATCCACAAACCAGCGCAAGGTGAGGGCACTCAGGACACCACCGCATGGCTCGAGTGACCGGCCACTTCCTGCCGGTACTCTGGGCAGGCCCGGGTGATGCGTGGCGGCGCCCGGTGGGAGACACGGGCTCGGGCACGCCACACAGTTCTAGCGGGTAACCCTAAGAACGATGCTTCACTTGCAGGTGCAAACTGGCGTCAGCTGGGCAGGTGTGTCCACTGGTGACTCAGAAGCAGAAGGAACCACCAGGTCACTGAAGTCACGTCCTCCCAAATCCGAGAGGCATTTCTTTGATCTCTTGGTGGCATCCGAATCGGGAAAGAAATGGGAAACTATTTCTGCCTCCTCAAAACCTCCGGCCCCATGTCCCCACACCCCCAATGTCCTCCTCGCCGACCGGCCCTGGGACCAGTCTTCTCCCCACACTAATGTCAGTGGCTGGCATCTTTCTAAAATAGTAGGGCCTTTAAGTTACGACAGTTACAGGGCTTGAGGGAAAAGAATGTTTAATGACAGACAACCAAGGCTTACAAAAGGGAAGTCCCTCTAATCCCTTGTCCCAGGTAAGCTCTGTTAACACGTGGTGCATATTGTTTAATATCGCTTCAAGATAGTCAGTAGCACACAAACACACACATACTTTTCAGTTTGTTTTGACAAAATTGTGGCCACACTACACACATGGTTCTGATTCTTGCTTTCTTCACGTAAAATGCACCTTGGATGTCTGTCCGTGTTAAGATGTACACGATAACACGGCGAGATTCCTTGGCTGTTGATAGGTACGCGCATGTTTGCAACTGATCGCCTGCAATCCAAATGGCGATGACATCCCACACCTATACCCCTGTGTGCCGTGTGCCCCACCGTCCCCCGCCCCCCGCCAGCACAGCCACTCCACCTGCCACCCGCCTCAGGGCACCCCTGCACCTCTTCCCACTATTCCTGTGGACCCAGTCCTTTCCCCCTCCTAAAACCCTCTGTCCCATCCAGCTTTACAAAACCCAGGCCTGAGCTCAAAAACTTCAGATGGCTCCTCGGCTCCCAGGCAAGTTCACACTCTGTGTGTTTGTGTGCGTGTGTGTGTACGCACAACCTCAGGACCACCCACAAACAGCCTCCGACATCCTGGGATCCGTGCTCTCCTCCCAAGAGAGAATTCCTCCAAACAGCCTACCAACAATCCCTATCTGGGCACTTGGCCTCTTCACTCGGATTCGGCAAAGAAGACAGGGACGGGCAGAGCTACTGCAGGCGAGTCGTGGGGTCACCTCCTGGCCATCAGGACCCAAGGCCAGGCCGCGGCTGGAGGATTGCCGGGCGGACTGGAACCGGCATGTGTGTGGGAAGAGGCCCTGCGGGCTTGGGGTCCTGCTGACCGGCCTCGATGACCCCTGGGCCAGCTCCAGCCTCGCGCCCCAAGTGAAGGTGAAGGCCGACCCAGCGTGAGGCCCCCCAACCTGCCTCTGCCACGTCCAACACGCCTGGGGGGACCTGCAAAGGTTTAAGTACCCGTGGTGACGGGTAATTCCACTAAGTGAGATCAGCCTGACAATCAGGACTCCCTCCCTACCTTGGATTTATGCTCCAGCTCCACCAAACTGACCGCGGACAGCCCACGGGTCAGGGATGTTTCTCGGCAGCCTGTCCTACCCCACCCACCTCCCCTCCCTTTCATACTTCTAGACATGCAGCTGGCATCTCCCCCAACAAGCCTTCTGACCCTTCCAGGCTCCACGAGGCCTCCTCCCCCTCACTGCCCTGACCCTCAGTAGCCTAGCAGCTCAAACAAATGCCGAGACACAGTGTTTAAAATCAGATCCCAGCCTTTCCTCAGGCTCACAGCACCTCCCTTCTCTCTGTGCGCACTGGATTTCCACTCTGCTGCTCAGTCCCGTCCTTTTTACTTGGGGTTTTCTTTCTTTTTTTTTTTTTTTTGCGGTACGCGGGCCTCTCACTGTTGTGGCCTCTCCCGTTGCGGAGCACAGGTTCCGGACGCGCAGGCTCAGCGGCCATGGCTCACGGGACCAGCCGCTCCGCGGCATGTGGGATCCTCCCGGACCGGGGCACGAACCCGCATCCCCTGCATCGGCAGGCAGACTTTCAACCACTGCGCCACCAGGGAAGCCCCTACTTGGGGTTTTCTTCTCATGCTTAGTGGCTTTGGCTGTCCAACCACGTATTTAAGAGTAAACACTATTTGGGTTACATGTGTAATACACTGCTTCCACCATGCTGAGTGAAGGAAGAAAAAGATGTAACCTTCCAATAAGGAAAATGCTGATAATTACAATTTGGATCAGATGGGGAGGGGGAAGCTGAAGGCAACAGAATATATAACTGTTTTATATCCCTTAGTAAAAAATGGGGTATAAATAAACACTGAAGAATATTAAAAACCCAAACAGTGAAACACTAAAAGGCTGAGTGGAAACTCTTGAGTATGAGTGATGTTCTACTTTCTTACAATGAACTAAGTTCAATGTCTCTGGGGTTGTGTGTAGGGATCGGACACCCGGGAGAGTCTGTTTTCTTTGGCTGCCAGTCTAGAAGCCGGGGGTGGGGGTGGTGAAGGCAGGGGCTGGGGCTCAACACCCAGTCTGTGGACTTGCTCTCAGCCCTCTCCTCAGGACGGCTCCCTTCCCTCAGGTCCTGCAGTATGCCTGGTGTCCCCCAGTCCAGACACTCTCCAGCTGACTCTTTCCTAAAAACAACCTTGGGAAAGTGTGCGCCTTTACTTGTCTGCTGAGGTGGAAGGGTCGTCACTGTGTGCTTGCATCAGGGAGCGGACTGAGGGGGTCCGTGTCCAAACGGCCTTTCAGGTAATCCTCCTGCTCTAAGTCTCCCTTCACCAGGGGTCCCTGGCAGTGCCATCTCCTGGGATTTGGAGGGGGCCACGGCCAAAGGCAGCTGCTCCGGGCTGCTCCTGGCACTGGGAGGTGGACTGGCCCTTGGCCATCGCTTTGTGGCAATCATCTCCTCTCCTGTCCTCTTTGGTTTTATGCTTTAAAACCAGTCTTCACTGTGCTTTCAGAGGGAACAGAGACAAACACATGTGGCCAACCCGCCACCTTTCACAGGAGGACGCTCTTGAGACTCCTCACAACAGCCTTATGACTTAAGTATTGCTAGTCCCCGTTCACAAGAGAAAAGAGGCTCAGAGCAGCTGTTTCACCAAGGTCAGTACATCATAAAGCTATCACTTGAACCCACCATTTGAAGTTCATTATTATTATTATTCACATATTAGAGATAAAAAAATTAAGGCCTAGAAAGGCTACGTATTTACTAAGATTACAAGGCAAGCAAGCGTCAGCGGGCAGACCCGAATTCAAGGCTGACTTCAAAGCCCATGTTCTCTCTCGTGTACGTTACTTCTCGATCTCTGAGTCCAGCCCAACCCAACTGCTCTATCAGCGTGCAAGAATATACACCATGTATTTTCATTTTTCCATATTTTCCCTAAAACCAGAATAAGTATATTTGGGTTGATCTGGATAACGCTTTTATAATCAAGCACTGCCCTGGGATTGCAGGGTCTGCATTTGTGTTTGTGTTTGCTATGTCACTGCAGCCTAGAAGTGCTACTTGACGATCACAGGCTCATGAGGACAGAACAGCCTGCCTTACTCGATAAACAGTATGTTCGCACCAAGTGAAGCCAGATGAAGTCAAGGTCTACTGTGAGAACAAATGCTTTGCAGCTGTTTGAAAAGCGGTGGAGGGACTTCCCTGATGGCGCAGTGGTTAATAATCCGCCTGCCAATGCAGGGAACACGGGTTCAATCCCTGGTCCAAGAAGATCCCACATGCCGCGGAGCAACTAGGCCCATGCGCCACAACTACTGAGCCCGCGTGCCACAACTACTGAAGCCTGCGTGCCTAGAAGCCCGTGCTCTGCAACGAGAAGCCACCGCAATAAGAAGCCTACACACCGCAACGAAGAGTGGCCCCCGCTCACGGCAACTAGAGAAAGCCCGCGTGCAGCAACGAAGACCCAACCCAACCAAAAAAAAAAAAAAAAAAGAACAAAACCCAGCTGGGGGCTTCCCTGGTGGTGCAGTGGTTGAGAGTCCGCCTGTCGATGCAGGGGACGCGGGTTCATGCCCCGGTCCGGGAAGATCCCACATGCCGCGGAGCGGCTGGGCCCGTGAGCCATGGCCGCTGAACCTGCGCGTCCGGAGCCTGTGCTCCACAACGGGAGAGGCCACAACAGTGAGAGGCCCGCGTACCACACACACACAAAAAAAAACCCAGCTGGGCCAGTAACAATATCTTCATGTTGTGAGTAGCAATTCCATTTCAGCAACACATCCAGGACCACAACTGATGTTCACTTGAATGTTACTGTAAAAGTAACTTTGTTGTAATTTACTTTGTTTTGGTTTTTAATGGCTGAATAAAAATTTTAAGCCCAGGGGTTTACACTTTGTTTATCATAAGTAACGGTAAAAAAATAATTTGGGCAAATGTGGGGATTGGGAAGATTTTGGGTTTGTGTGTGTGTGTTTCTTCTAAGGGTCAGTTTGAAAAGTTAGGTAACCTGAAGACTGGCCAAAAGGAGACAATCACCCCGTGACACCATGTTAGGGCACCGTAAGCGCTGGCAGACGGCCAGCACCCGTTTCCTGTAATGTTCCCATCATCACCCCTATAATCTCTTTGCATTATGGGTTATTCTCTCTCACGACGTTTTCCCTTCTACCTGGTTACCAACGTGGGGGTGAAAAGTCTGCCCTTTCACCTGTACACCCCACAGCACTTAGCAGTGTGCCACACGGAATATGATACACATCTGTTGGATCTGTTGGGAAAGACGCCGAAGTGAGTACTATACCCCTAATTACAGGTGAGAAAACAGGCTCAGAGAAGCCTGACTGGCTTCAGGCCACCAGGCTGCACACGAGTGGTCTGACCATAGCGGGGCCTGCCAGCACGGGGCCTAGCAACTCCCAGGGCCAGAGTCTGCTGAACTCTTGGGACGACTGGGGGGTGGTCTCGGCGAGGCCGCTCCCCTCCGGGTCGGCCTCCTCCTTTGTACCGCGGGGCGCCCCCGGAGCTCGGAAATGTGACTGGCAGCGGCGGTCTTGCGGGCTGGCCCCCCCCCGAGCCTTACCATTTGATGATGTTGTGAACCAGTGGGAGGAAGGAGCAGTTCTCCTCCGCCTTCACGCCGGCCGGGGACGGAGGCCTCGGCGGCGGTTGCGGCTGTGGCGCGGAGACCGGCGGCGGCGGCTGCGGAGGCGGCAGCGGCTTCGTCTCGGGCAGCGGCGGCTCTGCGGGTGGCTGCAGCGCATCCTCGGCCTGCCGGGCGACAGACACCCCCACAGAAGCCATGGCGCCCGGGACCCACGGAGCCGGTTACCGGGGCCGGCGGCCGAGCGCGCCGGAAGTGTCTCGGACTCTGTACGTCACCACTGTGCGCCGCGGGGGCGGGACCTGGAGGGAGGCTGTGAGTTCGCGCGCCAGGGCGCGGGGCGGGGACCAGGGCGTGGGGCGGGGCCAGGGCGCGGGGCGGGGCCAGGGCGGTCGTTACTAGGCAACAGGCGGCTGGAGGGTCCGGGTTGGCCTGGATTTGGCTGTGCCTGAGACAGCTAAAATTTTCAATAGTCAGAAATAGGCGTACTTCAGGAATAACATCTTATTTCTATTCACGTTACAAAGAGGGTCCAAAAGCAACCAGCACAAGAAGACTTGAGATAAATAAGCCCTCGCGAAGAGGGGACAGCACCTGCCGGGCACCTACAGGTGTCAGACCCTGGGCCCGCGAGCGTGGAGAATCCGAGGGGAGGGCCCAGGGTTCCCACCTGCGCAGAAGGCTCCAGGGGAGAGGCCCTGAGCCCGCCCTAAGGACGCAGAAACAAAGAAATTGCGAGGGCCTAATAACTGAACACTTAATTATTATCATAATTATATTATCACTTATCATCTTCTGGATGACACACGCTGTGCTAACTGTGGGGGTGGGGGTGGGAGGCTGTCTCAACTTCAACACGAGCGGGGATTGCCGAAGGGTATTAGTGCCAGGAATAAACATCGTATCCGAGGGGGAAGTCAACGTCAGGTATTCTCCGTATCTGTGGGCCAACTCCTTAAGCCCCTGGGTGTCAGTGTGCTCACCTCTAAAATCTTCTTGAGTTCAGGGTCATGGCAGAGCTAAACTACTTTCCAACTTCAGACACGTGGCTGATCTCTGAAGGTGTCCTTGGCATGAGCTCTCACTCCCTGCTATCTTAGGGCAAAGTGGGGACTTCTCCTGGGTTTGTGGTTACGGTGCCCAAAACGAGTCCTCCCGAGCCATGATGTGGGGCTGTGTGACACGTTTCTGGGCAATGGGGACACGCATCCTAAGCTTGGCTAGGAAAGCCCTGCCCTTCCTCAGCGGCTTTGGAGAGGCAAGGGGTCCACAGTCATTGGCAAGAGCACTTAAGAGCAAGGTGGCTGGTCCCAAGGAAAGCCTCAACAGTGATATTTTCAGATGCATCTGGAGGCGTCTGTGGAGGCAGGTCCTAGGGGAGGAAGAGTGTTGAAGGAAGTGGGGAGGTTGGAGGGTGTGCTGAGGGGCGCTTTGGTAGCGGGCCTCAGCACAGCTTTCTTGTAAGAACTGCCCGGGGCACCCCACAGGGCGAGCACGGGGAGGGGGTGGCCTGCTAACCATGGGCCTCTCCCCCAGGGGGAAAGTTCAGGGGTCCTGGTGGAGAACAAGGAGGAAGGTCCTGCTGGGACAGGACTAGATGGGCTTGAAGAGACTGCACCCCCTTGGAGTCATCTGGGGAGATAATGACGGTATAATAATAGTAATTACCACAACTACTGTGGATCAAAAGTAGGTACAAGGAACAGAGCGCAGTCATCTCATTTAATCCACAAAAAAGCTCTAGAAGGTAGATGTTAGTATCACCATTTTATAGATGGTAGATTCTGGCCCCAGGGTCACACACCTGCCTGATACAAAGCCCATGGTCTTAACCAACACAGAGGACACCTCAGGTCCCTACCAGTTCTGTGACTGTATGATTCAAAATGTTAAAGTGAGGTTTTTATTCAGAATCAGAAAAAGAATCCAAAGTTCATCCACAATCTCCCCATTGAAATCACATGTCATCTTTCCCTCCCAGTGTGTTTATAACTTGATTACAAGCCCTGACTTCATCGTTGGCAGAATAATGAGGACATCTCTTAAAAAAAAAAAAAAACACTTCAGATATAAATAGATATGGCTAAAGAAAATAAATTGAAAATGTAGGAAGCAGGAATGAGTAGGGTGCATTGACAGTTTGCCCTAAAAATAGTTAATATAACTAGTGGTAAAGGGTAAAGCTGACCTCATAACATTGGCAAGAAAAATGTTGGATATCAGAAAAATACTGCCTGTGCTGGTTTCAATAAGGCTGAAATTACCACAGATGTGTGGCTTCTCAGAACTGCTCTGTTAAAAGTTAAAAAAAAAAAAAAAGAAGCCCCACTGACACATAAGGACTGTGTGGTGTTGATGTCCCTGAGTAAAGCTGTCTGCTCGTTGAGTTCACGGCTCTCTCTGCTTCTCATGGGGCCCTGTGGACCAGCTGGTGGCCAGGCCAGGCCCCACTCAGCCTGTTTGAAGCTGTGTGACTCTGAACTCTGCACAACCTCCTTCATGCAGGCATACAACCTCCCAGGAAGACTGAACAGGTTATTACACATAAATCACCTTGAAAAGTCCCCAGGGACAGTAACAATCACTTCTTACTTTTCAGACTTAGGGCTTTCTCCTTCACCAATTGACAAAACCCAGACTTAGGGCACTTAAGAAGAACGAGCTGGATCAATGCCCTCCAACAGAAATAGACGCAAAGCCACTTGGGTCGTTTTCAGTTTTCTAGTAGCCACACAAAAAAAAGCAAAAAACAGGTGGAATTAATTTCAGTAACATATTTTACTTAACTCATGTGTCCAAAATATTACCGTTTCCACATGTAATCAATACTAAAAATGATTAAAGAGGTGCTTTACTGTTTTTCATACTGTCTTTGAAACCTACTCTGTATTTTACACGCATAGCACATCTCAGCTGGAATTGCCACGTTTCAATTGCTCAGGAGCCAGACGTGGCCAGCGCCCGGACCTGGGTGCTGCAGGCAGGGAGATGGACACATATCAACCTGGACAGATCGCAATCCAAAGGAAATAGAGTATATTGCTACTTATATAAATATTTGCAACATGAAAAATAACACTATGTATCGTCCATAGATATAAGACATACATGTGAAAGTGTTTTAAAAGGAACTGAACGGTGCACCTCATACTCACGGAAAAGGGGAAGGTGATATAACCAGCACTGCAGCTTTCTGTGTGGTGTTGTATTTCTTTTATAGATTATAAGGAAAACTGTGAACGATTGCCAAGTGTGGGAGGGATACCTTAGAACCCAGGCTCTGCTCTTTCTGGCTGTGTGACCTCGGATAAGCCATTTATCCTTCCCGTGCCTCAGTTTCCTTATCTGCAAAATGGAATCATAACAGCACCTAACAGGACTGCTATAAGGGTTACAGGAGTTACCATGTGGAGAGGGCTTCAAACAGTGCCTGACACTAGGAAGCAACCATTGAAGCTTTAGCTACTATTGCTACTGTTCTATTACATTTCTCAAAAGAAAAAAAACCTCACGATTACTCCTTCTGAAACAAACTGTTACTACAAGAACACACTTAAGAACCAAGCTGTATCCAAGCCTTGAACTTTCTGATTCTCTAAGTGGCCCTACGCCACAAATAGCTATGAATGTGCTCGTGATACATTTCTGCTACTACATTTCTGCTACCTAAACTCCAAAAATAGTCATTTCTCTGTCAGACAAACATCGCGGGTATTGTTAGACTGATCATGTCGTTGAATGATCCGGGCTTTTTCTTCAAAGCTATATTCTTACATCTGATTCATCCTTTTCTTTCATTAACTGGAGCCTCAAGCGGGTAGGTAAAGCTACATGATACCTTGACTTTTGTGAGTTTAAAAGAAAATAGGCAGCAAACATGGTTCAGGCCAGCATAGTGCGACGTGTACCAGGAATCAGCTCGTCCGAGCCACGATTCACGGCTCAGACCTCAGGACGAAAGCTTTTCCTCTGATCCTCCCTGAGGATGGCCTTTCTCCTCTCGGAACTGGATTTGATTTTCTTTCTTTTAAAGTCTTTATTGAATTTGTTACAATATTGCTTCTGTTTTATGTTTTGGTTTTTGGGCTGCGAGGCATGTGGGATCTTAGCTCCCTGTCCAGGGATGGAACCAGCACCCCTGCACTGGAAGGTGAAATCTTAACCACTGGACCGCCAAGGAAGTCCCTGATTTTCTCCGTTTTATTCCTTTCAACCTTCCTCTCTTACTCTAAAATACTCCAGAATGACCAATTTCTCCTCTCACTTATGTTAGTGTTTCATTTCTCAGAAGCACTCCTTTTGGGGCATTTCAGCTCATGAATTTGACTAAGTTTCTTTCAGACTCAGAATTTTCTCCATAAAACCTTTCCTTTAGTCCTTATTCCTACTTCTTCTTATCTTTGACCAGACCTCCATCTGCTTTGGATATAATAAAAATGAGAGGCAGGGCTTCCCTGGTGGCGCAGTGGTTGGGAGTCCACCTGCCGATGCAGGGGACACGGGTTCGTGCCCCGGTCCGGGAAGATCCCACATGCCGCGGAGCGGCTGGGCCCGTGAGCCATGGCCGCTGAACCTGCGCGTCCGGAGCCTGTGCTCCACAACGGGAGAGGCCACAACAGTGAGAGGCCCGCGTACCGCAAAAAATAAATAAATAAATAAATGAGAGGCAATCCATTCCAGAAACCGGTTTTTGTCTAAAATGGTTCATTACTGTCCCGATGCCTTACACCGTCTGACCTCCTTATTCAGTCATTTTCACTCACATGATTTGTGAGCCACGTTTTTTTCTGTCTCCTCAACAGCCTCAGTCTTAACCTGTCCTGTTAGCCCTTTTCGTCACTTTCATTCCTCCCTTTTTCTGGAAGTTACCTTGTTTCCCTTATTGGATTTATTGTAAGTCTTTTGACTCTCGATTGCTAACTCCAGTTGCAAAATTATAGTTAAAAATTATTATGCATCTGGCGTGCTGGAGAGCACCGGGCATCTGCTGCCTGTGAGCGGCGTGTGGCTGGTCCTTCTGCCCTGGTCCCGTGGCTGGGTTTTCCAACCCCTTTGTATGGGAGGAGTTAGCCTGTAACCGCAGACATTCAGAATGTCCCCAAACTGCAGAAGCCAACAGGTCCCAAGCTGAATCCTGGAAGCAGCGTCGAGAGAGGGACCAGCAGCCTCTGTCCCACTGTCCGTCCTCTCCTTACCACGTCTTTGAGAACGTGGTCTGGTGAGCGCTGCACATTTCCTGCCGATCTTCGGCTCAGCCACACGGTGTGACCCTAAGAGCCATCAGAAGATCCCCCTGCCCGTCCAAATGCTCTGTGCCAGGACCTGCCAGGGGAGAAGGAAGGCCCCGGGCCCGGCCACAGAGGAAAGGACTGGGGGTCCCGGCTTGTCCCCAAGATGCCCTGGTCTTCCAGACGAGGAAGCAGGGGCCTGGGGAGGCTGAAGGAGTCGCCTGTTGGTCGAGGAACTGGGGTCGGCATGCGATGCTGACACGAGGAAGAAATCAGGAAGCGGAAGGGACAGATAGCTCAGGGATAACAGGGTTTCCGGCCTACGCATGCTTCCTGCCCAGAATGTTTACTGGATTTAAATCCGCAGGAAGTGTTGTCGCAAGAATTCAGGGCTGGTGGTGAGGAGAGGGCTGAGTGCAGCCCCAGAGCAGAAGGGGAGGGGGTGTCATGCCTCTGGGAGCATCGCTGGTTTGCGTGAGTCGTGATTTTTCAGGTGGCCTTAGTGACAGTTGACAAGGGGGGTGTCTTCTGTCACGGCCTGACCAAGGGCTGCTGTGGCTGCAGGGAGAGAAGACAGCGTGGAAGACCGTCCCCAACCAGGGGTACCCAGGAGCTCCCTGTCCATTTTTGAAAAGTCCTTGGCAGCCAGGCTTACAGAAAAGCCAGCCGCAGACTGAGGGCTCCCGGGGACAGCACTGCCCTCCAGCCCCGCCCCGGACTGCCAGCTGGTGTCCTGGGTGAGAGCTGGGTTTTCTTGTAGTGAGAATCAGTGGGGAAGGAACAAAGGTGCAAAGTTAACCTGAAGCAGTGACAGGAACCCCTCGTCATGTGACCTCAGGCTGCAGGGGGGCCCCCTGAGGGACAGGCTTGAGGAAGAGGCTCCAACCCCACATCTGCCAAGTACCAGCTCCGTGATCTCGGACGAGTGATTCCCCCACCTGTATTTGGGCATCTCAGTAGTACCCACCCTTGCCCACCTGGGCATCCGGGGGTAAGAGACCATCCCGTCCAGGGTCAGGCACAGCACCCGGGTCTCGGGGTCCCAGGGAACGGAGTTAAAGGATGATTCCTGCCCGTCCCTGCAGGTGGTTTCCTGTTCTTTCTTCTTCTGTCTGCAGTTACACATCTTGGGAGCCGCCCACACACAGTGCCCAGTTAGCCAGCAGCGCAGGAAAAGCAAGTCAGACATCAGAGCAAAGAGAATCGCACTACTGCGTCTTCCCTCCTGTGCGTTCGGCGTTTCAGCTCTTGTTTTGGTGTTACGTGCAGCCAGGCTCATGATCTCATCGCGTGATGCTGCTCTGGGGACGGGAGTTTAGGGGTCAGCACTGATGGAGCCCGGCCCCAGGCACACGAGGAGCGAGGGTAGTGAGGACGAGGGTTTGACTCCGGAAGCGAGTCGTCTTGCAGGTGTGGGGGGGAGTGAGAACATTACCCGAGGGACAAGGCTGGCGTTGGCCAAGAATTGATTTCCCCAGAGGAGATACTTGCTGACCCCCTGTACACGCGTTTTACAGGCAGATCCACTGCATCTGGTCTGAATGACGTAGGTCCTGCTAGGGGGGGTGGGAGGGGGTGGGAGGATACACTGTCTTCAGATGGCCTTGGCAGGAAGATGGGAGAGAAGTGGCGAGGCTGACCTCCACGCGCCCAGTTCCTGGAGAGCTTGGTCGGGGTGGGCGTGGGCGGGTGAGCACGTGGGGGAGGGAGACTGAAACCACCTATTGTGCAATGTGGACATTTCTTGCAAGTCACTTTTTGGGCTCAAACATCATCCATTGCCTACATGTGCTCTCCTGGCCTCCACTCCAGCCCTGGGGGTGAAGGGACTGAGCTGAACGAATCCCCATCCTCTCATTCCCCTTGGCCTGTGACTGGTCTAGAGGCAGCCGTGAGACTGTGCGGCCATTGATATATCAGCAGAAGTCTGTTGGTGGAGCTTCCAGGAAAACTTGCATTCTTCTGTGAAAAAGGGATAAATAAATGTGGCCAGGGCTGCTAGTTCCTCCCTTCTTTCTTCTTGGGATGTAGATGTAATGCCTGGAGATGCATAGCCATGTTGAGGTCATGAGGCTACAATGTGCAAAAGTGGCAGATATCGAGCTCCGGTCTCTGACAGCATCATTGCACAGCTGCACAGGCCAACCTCCGGGCTTATTAGGTGGGAAAAAGAGGTCATCTCTTACTAGCCCCTAATTCCATCCTAAACAATTTCCTTAAGGTTTTTTTTAAATTCTAAAAATAATATCATTTTAAAGTCTATTAACAAAAAAATGTTCAGTGAAGGAGTTTTGGGAAAGTGCAAAAAAAAAAAACACAGAAGAAAATAAAAACTTTCTTCAAACACCTAGACATCCATGTTTAACATCTTGTTGTCTGTCTTCTCCTACATTTTAAATGTATATGTGTTTTTAAAACAAGTTTGGGATCATGTGTTTTTAAGGATCTATTTATTTATTTATTTTATTTACTTTTGGCTGCATCAGGGTCTTAGTTGCGACATGTGGGATTTTCACTGAGGCACGCGGGATCTTCTCTCTAGTTGTTCTCTCTAGTTGTGGCGTGCGGGTTTTCTCTTCTCTAGTTGTGGCACGCAGGCTGGGCGGGTGGGCTCTGGAGTTGTGGTGTGTGGGCTCCAGGGTGCGTGGGCTCTGTAGTTTGTGGCACGCAGGCACTCTAGTTGAGGCGCATGGGCTCAGTAGTTGTGGCACGTGGACTTTAGTTGCCCCACAGCATGTGGGATCTCAGTTCCCTGACCGGGAATCGAACCCGCATCCTCTGTATTGCAAGGCGGACTCTTTACCACTGGACCACCAGGGAAGTCCCGATCACGTTGTTTTGTAAACTGGTTTTTTCCTTTTAACAACTTGCCGTGAATGGCTTCCCATATAAGCTAATATTCACTTACAACATGGTTTTCAATAAAAGGATGCATGCAAAAAACAAACAAACAACTAAACAAAACCACCCTAAACTAAACCAAAGAGAAAAAACAGCAAATTCCTGCAAAAGGCCAATAATAGCCAAGATTCTCTGAGGGACCAGGCACCCTGAGAAGCCTGCAGGATTTTGGGAATTACAGTGATGGCCGGGAACCTTTGGGGACCATTTTTACTGAAATGAAGCAATTTTCACTTCCTCTGGGATTCCTGTTTCTTAAGCTGTCTTGGAATCTCATTTCAGCCTCTTAAACACTTTAAAAAGGAAAATGGTTTATTATTGGTTCCCTCTCACCTCTTTCTGCCAAAGCACCAAGACACTAGATCTTAAAAGTGACATATATCTGTACACACACCCACGGGTACAATGGGCTGTGCGCCCGGGTCTCCATCAGAGCCATTCTGCTCGACACTTGAGAGCCAGCGCCCAGCAAGTGTGCTCTTTGACGGTGGCCTCTGCCTGATGGCTGGTGTTTCGACTGAGTTCTGAGCAGACCTGTCCTTGTTTTCATGCTCTTTCCTCCACGATTGCTTCATCAAAGTCTAAACAACCAGTAGGCAATGTAGCGTTACCTTAAAAAGTCACTGCAGAGTGATGCAGGCCCCCCTCTGCCCCCTGCCTGGCTACAACTACACCTGTGATGTCTTCATCTCGATAGGCACCCATGCAAAGCCCCAGGTTTCAAGCAACACACGGCCTCCCTCCGTGGGCTCAGCGAGACCTGGAAGGGCTTTGAAGGGCATCGTGTCACGCCTTCGTCCGATTTACAAAACAGAAATGTAAACTCAGCTCTACCAGGTGAGTTTATAATCTAAACACACACCCACACGAGAAAGAGAAGATTAGAAATTACGCTCAAGAGCAGGGGTTTTTTTCTTTCTGGAATTAGAAAACAAGTCATTGGGGTTCCCAAATAGGCAACCAAGAGGTCAATTACCAGGGTAACCAGATAAAACTCTTAAGTTTTGAAATGTGAGAATGTTGTCCAGCAGGCAGACAGAGTTCATGTGAGCAGTGAGCAGACCGGCACATCGTTCAACGTGCTGTGATGAGCAGTTCCTGGGTGTCCAGGTGCTGGGACGCGGTGGGAAACACAACAAAGTCCCTGCGCTCCTGGAGCTCGGACGCCAGGCCAAAGCCACAGTCTACTTGGCTCCCACGATTAAAATCTATATGATGTTTTGTTTTTTTTTTGTTTTTTTTTTTTTGCGGTACGCGGGCCTCTCACTGTTGCAGCCTCTCCCGTTGCGGAGCACAGGCTCCGGAAGCGCAGGCTCAGCGGCCATGGCTCACGGGCCCAGCCGCTCCGCGGCACGTGGGATCTTCCCGGACCGGGGCACGAACCCGTGTCCCCTGCATCGGCAGGCGGACTCTCAACCACCGCGCCACCAGGGAAGCCCTATATGATGTATTTTTAACTTTGAAGTATCACATACATCCAGAAAGGTGCATGAGACATGCAGTGTACAGCCTGGCCGATGTACGTAAAGCAGACACACCCGTGCACCCAGCACCTCGACTGAGAGACAGGGCTCGAGCGGCATCTCGGAAACCGCTCTGTCGCGATCTCCCCGGGAGTGAGCACTCCTGACTTCTGACGCCATCATAGATTCGTTTCATCTGCTTTTGAACTTTCAATAAGTGAAATCCTAAAGCAGGTACTTTTCCCCTGGCTTCTTTGTTCAGCATTATGTTTGTGAGATGAACCCATATGGGGCGAGTAGGTGTAATTGTCATTGATGTGAAGTGAACTGTTATGTGAATACCCCTCTATTTGTCCATCCGCGGTGGCTAAGCAGTTAGGAAGTTCCGGGTCTGGGGCTGTTACGGGACTCGGGTGTCCAGCTGCCCCCTGCGAGCACGGGCACTGGGACACAGCTGCGCCTGTGCTCGGCGCAGCAGGTGCTGCCAGGTAGCTTCCCAGTGGCTTATTCTGGCTTCCACTCACATGAGCGGCTCCGCATCCGCGCCAGCATGTAACACTGCCTGTGCTTTTCACATTGGCCACCTTGGAGGTGTGTCTCTGCATTGTCTTCCACAGCCTTTTACAAGACAGGCTGGGGAGAGGTAACAGGAGAAAGGTGTCATGGCAGGGTGTGATGTCCAAAAATGGCGGTCACCGTCTCCCCTGGGACCCCCTGAAAAATGCTGGGCAATCACTGTGCTAGCTATTGTCTGGTTCTTGACTCAGTGAGAATATGGTGCATGTTTTACTGTTAAGTGGGAGATTTGCCGTAGGTTTTCAGTAAAAACTGCGAGTTAAGGAAATTTCCATGTATTTTAAGTGACTAAGTTCTTAGTGATTTTCCTAATAAACTTCTTTCATTGATAAGTGTAACTTCAGTTTACTAGACAATCTTTTGACTAGAAGTTACCCAGATTCCATCGCTGGTGACTGGATCAAGAAAGACCAGTTTGCCCACATAACCAAATTCTCCCTGAGGCTGGAATTCTCAAATTCTTGCTGAATTTGAGGAGCAGCTGGAAAGCCCAGCAGGGAAACCCTGCCGGGGGCATCGCCTCTGCTCACTCCTCGTGTAAAATCCTATCACGTAACTCAACTCACGTAACTCATCGGCGTCTTCATTTGTAAATGATGGAGCTGGACCAGGGTTCTGGCCATAAGATCCTTGGCTGTGAGTCTCTGAGGCTATAAAGGGGACAATAAACTGGAAGGTAATACGTATTCAAACCCCAACTAGTTATTCGGTGGTGGGATTGTGGGTGCTGTTTATTTTGAAAAGTTCTTGTGTGATTATATGGCCTTTTTCATAAAGGAGAGAGTGTGCCACGGGCCACATGCTTTCACCACAAAAGGTACACATAACACCCTGTTCTGCTGGAGAAGAAAGAACCAGGAGAACTGGATTTAACAGTCAGTCTGGAGGGTGAGTGAGGGGTGAATATCCATGGCTGACCTTCTGAGGCCCAGCTGTGGGCCCTGTTTTTCCCTGTTTTGGGGGCTTAAGCAAACTGTCCTTTGACAGGAGAACAGGAGCCCCGTGAACTGGGCTGTTACAGAGCTGTACCAAACTGATTGGGGAAGTCAGTTTCTGTCTGATTTACCGAAGTCTTTTTGACCCTGGTGCAGCCACCAGCGACCAGCCGTCAGCAAATGGCAGTCTGCCGCGCAGCATATGCAGGATCAGTTCCCTGACCAGGGATCGAACCCGCGCCCCCGGCAGTGGAAGCTCGGAGCCCTAACCACTGGACCACCAGGGAAATCCCCCTGTCTGCGTTTCTTATGAGCCACGGCACACGGGATAGACTATGGGGCAGCAGAAAGTTATTCTGAAAACTTGGTCAAGAAACATTTGTTCCAATCCTCTAGCTGCCTGCCACTGCAAGGTCTTGGCCAAACGCTCACAGATCCTGAAGCTGGACAGACCGGGTTCAAATCCCAGGGGCACCACTTACCAGCTGTGTGACCTGGGTACATACATGACCTCTATTTCTTCCTGAGTAAACCTGGAATAATAACAAACATATCTAGCTCAGAGGGCTTGTATAGGTTAACTGAATTAATCCATGAAAAGAGCACAGTAAATGTTCAATAAGTTTAGCAGTGGTGATGGTGATGATGGTGATGGTGGTGGAGGTGGGGGGGTTATCACAATC
>NW_021703786.1:37916615-38168998 GCF_005190385.1 Monodon monoceros | reverse complement strand
CCCCAGAAACATTTCCCCATTTGGAACCAGTGTTGTGGCTGGACCAGCCCCTGTGGTTCTTTTTATGATGGCAAGATACACCTCAGCAATAACCATCAGGGAACTTTGAAAAAGCAAGGTTTATTACTCACAAGTCCTGGAAGGTACACAGCGAGGTCAGAGAGAGAGAGAGAGGGCACAGACCTGGGGTTCTACCATTATTGGGGTTGAGGGTGGGGTACCCAGGGTTTTGCAGCTTTACTCTTTGTTGACAAATTGAAAACATAAGAGCGAGAATTAGGGTGTTGGAAAGGAAAAGTGGGGTCACTCAAGCAGCCAGTTATCTGGGTCACCTAGGGCTTTCGAAAAGGAGAATTTCATGGGTGGGGCGGCCTGGCCCTTTATCTGCTTGTGTAGCTGGTAACTGTGTCACACAGCTGGCAATATGTTTATTCGAGATGGAGGTCTCTGAAATGAAAGCCTCAGCAATCAAAAGCTTATCGTCAGGCACTTACTTTACAGCGAGGGTGGTGATCAGTATGAACACCTTTTGGCCTATTTTTACATCAGTCTCTGAGGCCCGTTCCAGGAGGTCTTCTATGAAATCTTTTATCATCCAGAGAATCAACCCAAAGATATCAGCTGCAGGACCACATGTCAGCAGGGCCCTGGGGTCCCCTCTTGCAGCCTGAGTTTAGCTTTTGTAGCTCACGTAGGCTGCAGAGCGAGCAGCCCACGCCTGCTTTCTACGATTGCTTGCAGCCCTGCAGACGTTGAACTGAGCTGTGATATCTCAGTCGGGCGTAACCACCAGTACTTCAGGGCTAGAGACGTACAGAACAGCGACCCACGGGCCCCTGCCTCTCTCCGAAGAGTGGATCTCCTCCATACTTTCGTGGACAAAGCGCCACCTCCCTGGGCACCTGGTGTATTAGCAGGTCGATTCCCAGAAGGCCCAGATGCTGTCTGCTTCAGAGTCAGTGCTCTTTACAAGCCTGCGATCACGCAGCAGAACTCACGGCATCCTCCCTCTTCTCCAGCGAGGCCTGTCTTCTAGAGCCATCTGGGTGATGACACTGGCCTGCGGCTCTACCCTCTGGTGCTCTCGGGGATGCTGCAAAGCTGGGGGTGGCTTTATTACTCTGTCTGTGGCTGAAGCCGAGAGTCAGAGGCCTGAGCAGCAGTGGCCGCAGCCCCGTGATGGCCCTCACCGTCCCTCAGTCCTCTTTTTGCACTTCCGGCCACGTTGGAACCCGCTCTGGCTTCCAGTGCCCAGCCTTGCTCCCCCCGAGAGCCGGCCCTGTGGAAAGGGGACGCGCAGCCGAGGACTCTAGGCAGGGAGAGCTGTCCCGGCTGAGTCGGGGCATGGCTGCCGGTCGAGACCCTCCAG
The DNA here is from genome assembly GCF_005190385.1 of Monodon monoceros. Taxonomy (NCBI): domain Eukaryota; kingdom Metazoa; phylum Chordata; class Mammalia; order Artiodactyla; family Monodontidae; genus Monodon; species Monodon monoceros. The sequence goes on along the minus strand of NW_021703786.1, from coordinate 38,167,629 downwards.
TTCTCAGGAGCAGAGTCCTTCCCAGCCCTTCAGACATCCTCACTCCGTTATGGAGAGATTGAGATTGTTGTTGCTGTCATTTAAAAAGCCCTTCTCGGGGCTTCCCTGGTGGCGCAGTGGTTGAGAGTCCGTCTGCCGATGCAGGGGACGTGGGTTCGTGCCCTGGTCCGGGAAGATCCCACATGCCGCGGAGCGGCTGGGCCCGTGAGCCATGGCCGCTGAGCCTGCGCGTCCGGAGCCTGTGCTCCGCAACGGGGGAGGCCACGGCAGTGAGAGGGCCGCGTACCAGGAAAAAAAAAAAAATAGTGCACAGAGGCTGAGAGGCCGGAGAACTCAGTGCGCGGCCCCGGACCAGGACCGTAGGACCCGCTTCCCCACGGGGGAGGGAAGGGCCGGCGGGGCTCGAGAGGGTGGCAGGGACTCTCAGCGGTTGAGTGCGGGACACGCAGGGACCCCTTGGTGCCGGGCTGCTTTCCGCTCACAGGGGACCCCGCAAACACCTCGCCTTCAGCCCTCCCACAATAGCCCTGGGAGGAGGCGGCCCAACAAAGGAGATTCAGGAACTGACCTGAATCCACATGACTAATAAATAAAATGAGCCCTCACAGCCTTCCTTCTATCTGTGGAGAAAAAACGAGGACAATTCCTTCTAAAGATTTGCTTCACTCTGAAAAATCCTGTGAAATGAGTGTTTTTCTGTAATTGGGGCAGTCACAATGGAACAACCGGCACTGACACCATCTGCTTCCAGCTCGCGTTTGAATAAGGCCCATTCGTGTGCCCCCCACATGGAGATTCAGGGGAAATTGGGTTTCTGTGCACCACTTGGCAGGGGAAGGCGACCAGCGCGGGCGGCCGGCCCTGGGCTCCGCAGGCTGACCCAGTTAGCGCCCCAGGGCCAGGTGCAGACCCCATGCAGGAGCTCGGGGTGCCCCACGTGCGGGAAGGAGGGTTGCCGGGGTTCCTGGAACCTGCACCTGCAAGGGACCCCCAAGGTAGAAAGGGGCTGGGCTGAAACGCCCCACCCACCGTGGGGAGGCAGCCCCAGCCGCAGCCTTTGTGCCCAGGGTTTTGGGCTGGGACAGTGACTCTACCTGTCCAGTCGCCGCTCCCCGCCCCAAGCTGTGGCTGGAGGGTTCCCCGGGCCCAGTCAACAGCACTGACTACCTCGAAAGCCCAAGGCTGGGCCCCGGTCAGGAAGCCCAATGCTACAAGGCCCTACGTGGAGGCAGGGGTGGCTGAGAAGCAGAGTCTGAGATAAAGCCGGGCAGGGCCGCCACACTTGACTAGGAAGCCCGGTGCTGAGTGAATAGCGGCCACATTCTGAATCCCTAGGCAGACGGACCTTGTACATGTATGATCTAATGTAATCTTCATGAAAGCTACATTCAGTGACAGATCTGCTACTTGCCACACATTGTTCTGGGTGCAAGGGACACAGCAGGCAGCAAGAAGATGTTCGGGAAGGCTTGGTCTTTGTGCAATTTCTGAAAGGGGAGGAGAAAGGCAAGGTGTAAACAAAACATAGGGTCAGAGGGTGAAAGTATCCGCTTGGATTTCCAGCTGCACCCTCTGGGGCAGAGACTGCCTATTAGTCCCCAGGATCTATGTTCTTCCATAGCAGTAGAACCCCAGGCTTTACCTGTGTTCATGGTAACTCAGAACAGACTTCATTTCCCCCGGCTTCTCTTTCTGCTGGTGAAGCAATTAACTGAGAGGTGGCCAATGGGATGTAAGCTGAAGACATATAAAAATTTTGGAGGCATCTTTAAAGGCACAGGGCATGACCCTCCTCCCTTTCCTCCTTTTTGTGTCCTGGAATGTGGACATAATGGTTGGTGCTCCAGCAGCTATCTTGGATCGTGAGGGAAAAATAAACCATTTTGTATAGTCTATGGTTCTTTGGGGTTTTATTTCGTTATTCATGGCTGAACTTAATCTTAACTAATTTAGTCCCTCTTACTAACTGTGTAACTTTGGGCAACTGGCTCAAACCTTCTTTTCCTCGGCTATAAAATGGGACACATTGTAATACCTACTTCGTAGGGCTGCATATGCCAGTGGCTTTCAAACTTGAGTGTGCATCAGAATTACCTGGAGGTTATTAAAGCCCAGAGCGCTGAGCCCCACCTGCAGAGCTTCTGATTCAGTAGAAACTCAGAAGTGTGCGTTTGTACAAATCCTCAGATGCTGCCGCTGCTGCTGGGCAGACGCTACACCTTGTAACTGCAGCCCTGTGTAGGCGCCCCTGCCCCACGCTGTGCAGCCCCCCGGAAGGACACGAAGGAGGTCCAGACTGCACCCCCAGCTGCAGTGACCTTTCACCTCTGTGCCTCTCCTGGGCCCCTGGGGCCCTGACCCCCGATTTCTGGAGGAGTGAACCCAATTCAGGTGCCGTGTGCAGAGGGCTGCAGTGGAGGGCCCCGGGCCCAGCCCCAGGGGGGCCTCTGGGCGCGAGGCGGCCTCTGCCCACTCCACCTGCAGGGAAGTGGCCTCCACTCCCATTAGCCGCAGGGCGGCTCAGGCAACGAGCACCACCTTCCAGGACCCCCTTCTGCCACACGTGTCGTCCTACCGTCTGCAATTGCCGGTGGGGGACCAGCCCTGGCCCGGGGCTCCTGGATGGTGAGCGGGACAGGTGTGTGCTTCGGAGACGTGCACCTGTGCTCGGAAAGGGGCCCGTGCACGAGTGGGGATGAGGCTGGGCCCCCCCCCTTCTCCACTGGCCATGGCAGAGACTGCCTCTCTTGTGAGAGGTGCCCGGGCGCCGGTTGACACCACGAACCCCTCCCCGCCAGCCGCTCCAGCGTCATGAGCGGGTGTTCACTGCTAAAGGCTGCACCGAGAGGGCGTGGGGACAATGCGTGTCCCCAACCTAGTGGCTAAGAGGGCAGGCTCTGCACCTCCTTAGCTGTGTGACCTTGGGCGAGGGGTCGAACCTCTCTGGGCCTCAGGCTCCTGCTCTGTAAAATGGGGGTTATCACAGTCTCTAGACCCTGCAACGATCCAGGTGCTTGTTGTAGGCAACATAAAATTAATTAGCTCTGCTAATTGAAGCAGAAAAGGCATTTCCTAAGAGGATATTGACAAAGGGGGCTTCCATGGAGCCCCCATGAGGTGACTGTACTCCACAAGGCAGGTGGTTGCCAGATGTCCCCAGAGATTCTGATGAACTGATCGGAGGAGAGGCCCAGACACTGCCATTGTTATTTTCAAGCTCCCCAAATGTTTCCAAGTCGAGTCAGGGTTGAAAAGTACTGCCCTGCATCTTTATATACGAATTCTGAAAACTTTTTAAAGGGAAATGATGAAATGATCTAATAGCCCCAGAGCCTTCAGAGTTTCTGTCCGTCCAGACCCAGGACTGGCACACCCTGCTTTAAATTAACTGAAGTACAGTGCTCGAGGCTTAGCGGACTCAGCCAAAGGGCTTGTTAAAGAACGTCTGCTTTTAAGGGGTACTTAAGCAGTTAAAATATGACTCAGTTCGCTGTATCATAACTGCTTTAAATAATTTCCGAACAAGGTGGAGTCAGGGACGAACGAGACGGTATGTTTGGATACAGGAGGAGCCGCCCCGCTGGTTCGGACAGTCTGGTGACCCGCCGGCCACGCAAGACCAGTGCCTGCTGTCTGGACTGTACTTGGGCTTCACGGAGCATTAAAAAGAAATAAGGAAATGAGGAGGAACGTAGCTAATTCTGGGAACAAAGCTGAGATTGCTGGGACTGGGGACTGGCAGGGTTACTGCTTCTTCTTGCATCACTTTTTTGGCCATTCTTTCCTCCCCGGTCTGGGAAGGCACCCACGTGGCCATAGCTTCCTGTGGCTGCCATAATAAATGGCCACGAACTGGGGGCTTCCAAGGACACAGATCTGCTCCCTGTCTGAAATCAAGGTGTCGCAGGGCCGCGCTCCCTCTGAAAGCTCCTGGTAGCTGTGGCCACATCACTCGGCCTGTGTGGTTGTCGCCTCTTCTGTCTCTTATCAGGGCACTGTCATTGGATTTAGAACCCACACGGTGTAATCCATGGTGATCTCATCTCGAGATCCTTCATTTCATCTGCAAAGACCCTGTTTCCAAATAAAGTCACCTTCACAGGCTCTGGGATGGGACATATCTCGGTGGCCCCACTGACACCTTTGTTCAAGGTGCATTTTTATGTTGAGCATTCTGAATCCAAAAGTAATCTTTGACCTAGCCCTGGATTCCAGATTTGGGTGAAAACAGCAGCTTCTGAAGGGCCCTTCAGAGTTGGCCTCCGCTGAGCTGGGGCCCTGATTCTCCAACCCTACTTCTGCTTCTCCAAGGTTAAAATGCAAGGAGGGGGGGCAGGGGGTCATCTAAAGTCATTTAAAATGCAGATTCCAACTAGTAGGTCTGGAGTGGGGCTGACTGTCTGCATTTCTAACGAGCTCCCAGGCGATGCTCACCCCTAGAAGCAAGCCTCTGGTGAGTGTGAGAAATGCCAGGTCCCTCCCTCGCCCAGTCTCCACCCAGAACGGTGGTGCAGGCAGCTTCTGACACCTGAGAAACTGGTCCAGCAGCCCCCAGCCCCAGGCTCAGGAGCAAGGCCAGAACTGAGCCCCGGCCTGCTCCTCCCCAGAGGCACCTCGGGATCCTGGAGGCCAAGGGGCTCTCCCGCCATGGTTAGGAGTTCCAATAGAGCCCATGACCCGTCAGGAGAAGTCTGCACTCTTCCCACCACCTCCACCCCCTCTCTCTTCTGCCCTCTGACGAGCTCGCAGTCTGGTACTGAGACCAGCCCCCGGTTCCACCTGCTGCCCCCTCGCCCACCCGCGGGGGCAGCCCAGATGAGGGCACACGAGGTGCCCCTCCCTCCCATCAGCCTGGGGTGCAACAAGGTGTCTAGCACAGGGACAGCAAGTCCGCTGGGGGAAGAGGTGGCTGTATATTTGAAGGGCCTCCCAGAAAACCTTGTCATTCTGCAGCTGGGTAAGCGGAGCGCCCTCGGCCGTGTGGCCAATGCACGTTGTCCTTGCCGGCGGGTGGCACAGGGGACAGCGGTGGAGGGAACCCAGGACGGGCTCCTGTGCCCGTCCACCTGCCTGGGGCTGAGGAGAAGCCGGGAGAAGGGTGAGCTGAACGCAGCTGGGTGATGCTGCCTCCAGCCCCTCGTTCAGCAAAGGGCAGCACCCCAGACAGCAGCAGGCGCGTCCCTCCTGGACTGGCCAGGCCCTGAGGCACCTCAGAACTGTGCACTGCGTGTCCGTGAGCTTCAAGGCAGCCATGAGAGGGAAGCTTAATTAAAGGAGGCTTGCACGCCCTTGAGCTTGACTCCCACTGTGTCCGGCCATCTACTCCCTCAAACTGACATGAAAGGGAAGGGCTGGGCGTCGATATTATCTGCAAACAACTACAAATTCCTTTAGGAGAAAGTCACACTCCGTGGAGTAGACGCTTATGTGGTTTGCAGCCCCTGCGGTGACCTTCTGCACCACTCTGTTTACAGTCGGCCCCGGAAGTGCCTGGTGTCTGGCTGATGTCAACAGTGACCCTCCAGGAATGTTTGCACACCAGGCATCTTTGGATGGCTTATCCAGGCCCTTTCCTGCTCCCCAGCACCCTGCTTCCCCCAACAAGGAAGTGGCTATTTTAGGTGGGAGAAATGAGATGGCAGGATTTTCCCCAAAGGCAGCAGTGCCTGACTCAGGGCTCGGCAGCTCCCGGGACAATGGCCCTGTGTGTCCGGCCCATCCTTCGGTGACTTACAGGCAAAGGGAAGCGGGGGGAGAGGGGACGGTGATTGGTGATTAGGCAGGACTGGCCCAGTGGGTGCCAATCACGGAGAGGAGAACAAGTCCGCAGAAGGAATTACTTCTACAAGTGATGAGCTGCCCATCAGATAAGGTGTGCTAGCAGAGATGGGATGAAGGTGTGGGGATGGAAGTGGACTCCTACTGTTTTCAAATGAGTCTCTCCCTGAAGGTCTGTTTTCTCTGGGAGAGTGCGTTTCCCCACCCACCGGGCCTGGGGGCTGCCCTGCTCGTGGCCAGATTCTGGAGGACACAGCTGGAGCCCTGAGCCAGCAGCCATGAGAGCCTGTGTGAGCTGGGGTTTCTGTCTTGCAGGGTCCTGGCTGGTATGCTGAGCAACTACTAAATAGTATGGCATCTCTTTCAAAGATTGGGGTTCAGCAATGGGAGACAAGGAAGATAGAGCACTTTGGAGAGTTTCCTGGCAGCACCCATGGTGGACAGGAACGTCTTGACCAGGATCAGGGACGTGCCCGCACACGGCCCTCGGCAGGCCCTGGGCTCCTCGCTGGTGGCATGTGTTTGGGAGGGTGAGGGGGGCTCATTTGGAAAAGCAGCTTGGACAGGTGACCACAAGGCTTGGAGAGCCAGGCGGGGGGGTGGGGGGACCAGGCAGGAGGTGGGGGGGGGTCTGAGCCATCGTCGCAGAGCCTGCTTGGGATCTACTTCCTGCCGACAGCGGGCCTTCCTCGAGTCCCAGCTCGCTTGCTAGGAGTGGCGATGCTTCAGCTGGAAGGGCCGCTGGGAAAACTCGGTCGCGTTCAGAATCTGCTCGTCCCCAGCAGATTTCACAACTGTTCTGCGGTCGCCATGGTTGCCAAACTTGCCCTTGATAACACGAAGACATCCTTTCTGTCCAAACCTTGCCTTCTTCCCCATCTTGCTCAGGAGGCAAAGCCAACGGTGAACACTGTTTTTGGTTTTTTTTGGCTGCATTGGGTCTTCATTGTTGCTGCGCGCGGGCTTTCTCTAGTTGCAACGAGTGGGGGCTACTCTGCGGCGTGTGGGTTTCTCACTGCGGTGGCTTCTCTTGTTGGGGAGCACGGGCTCTAGGTGTGCAGGCTTCAGTAGTTGTGGCACGCAGGCTCAGTAGGTGTGGCTCGCGGGCTCTAGAGTACAGGCTCAGTAGTTTTGGCGCACAGGCTTAGTTGTTCCGCGGCATGTGGGATCTTCCCGGATCAGGGCTTGAACCCGTGTCCCCTGCATTGGCAGGCGGATTCCCAACCACTGCGCCACCGGGGAAGTCCCTGAACATGGCTTTTAAATCAGCAAACTCAGTGTGGAGACAGTAGGAGCGCCCTGTGTTCTCAGCGTGATTCCACTTGTGAATGTTCAGTTTTGTAACAATCACTAATAGAGTCACTGAGAAGTGCTTTGAAAATGATCTGAGGAAACTTTCCAAGTGACTCTGTCCCTAGAAGTCGGAGGCCATGCCTGCCTGCATCAGTTACCTACAGCTGTGTAACAAACACCCCCAGACTTCGTGCCTTGAAAGAACAATGGACTTTTATCATCTCCCACAGTGTCTATGAGTCAGCAAGTCAGGAGGCTTAGCTGGTGGTTCTGCTTGGTCTCGTGAGGTTGCCGTCAGGGCGTCGGCCAGGGCTGCCTCCTCTGGGGCTCGGCTGGCGGGCGTGGGGGTGGGGGCGCCTCCACGGTGCTCCTCACGTGGCTGTGGGCAGGGCCTGCGTGTCCAACCACCCAGCTGCCTCTCCAGAGAATGATCCAAGGAGAGCAAGGCAGAAGCCATGACGTCTTCAGGGTCCGGCCTTGGGGTCGTTTCTACCATGGCTTATTGGTTCCAACGGGCAGGCTGGAGGGTTCCGTGAGCTGTCTCGGGGGCACTTAGTCCTCACTCACATGGTTTGATTCAAGAACAGTGAGGAACTTTCCCACCTTGGATTGCCAGGAGCAGGCGGACCCTTTGGAGAGCGCCAGAGCAGCCCTGCTGAGCATAGTGGGGGAAGGGCGGACAAAGGCTGCTCACGCCCGTGCCTGCAGTGCACACACACTCTCCCCCGCCAAGCCTCGAGGGTGCAGACCGTGTGCCTGCTGCAATCCCATCTGCCCCACGTGGGGCCCGTGGGCTTGCCAGCCACGCCATCCTCTGGCTGCTGGGGTGAGCGTGGGACCCAGGTCTGGCCAGCTGTGGGGCCCATTCCCCTGCCCAGAGTTATTGGTCCAAGGAGAGGGCAGGTGACCGAGCAAGGCCGCGGGAATCCCTCCGTGACGTCCGGTGCGTGGAGTCCGCGATCGTGAGCGAGGCTTAGAGTGTAGCTCGAAGCTACCAGAGAACGAAGAGGAAGGGGAGAGGAGACTCGAGCACCTGGATCCAGCTGTGACTGAAGCTGGTGAGACGCATCTCCGTTCCTTTCGCCGGGCTTGCTTGCTCACTTTTGCGTGTGTTCACGCGAGGTGGCATTCCATCATCACAACTAGACGATAGTGGGTTTTGCAGCAAAAACAAGCAAATGCAGCAGATTTCACGTCTTTATTACAGCCTCTCAGGGACCAGGGATCCCCACCGTACCCTCTGCAGCCCCCAAAAAACCCCTCCTCCGCCACCCCAGGAAAGAAGCCGACAAAAACGCAAAGGAGTGAACAGACCACAGTTTGCCTCCTGGTTTGCAACTCCACAGCAAGCTGGTCCCACCCGGGACGGATCTCAGGTCCCAGCTGCCCTCAGAGCCTGTGTTTCCTGTTTTCACGGCCAGCTTCTGCATGGGTATTACAAGTCAACGTCTAAAAATGGCTTCTGAAATGAACCGAAACGCCTGAAGCTTGTTCCTTTAATAACGGCCAGTGTTGAGGAAGCCCTAACTCCACGCCGGGCGCTGGGCCAGATGCTTTACTGGCAGTGTGTCATTCAGTCGCCAGGCCGGGAGACGCGGTGTCTCTCATCATCCTCGTGTTCCAGGTGACAAGACCGAGGCCCCAGAGTGGGTCACCTTCCCAAAGTGGCCCCTGTGTCCCACCACCGTCATGTTTCACCCGGTTCTTTGGTCCTGAGACATCCACGCACACCCTGTTTTCTCTCTCGCTGCCCTGGTGGTCTGGCCCTGGCCCAGGGCTCGAAACCAAAACATGACGTTCTCTCCCTGCTGTTAGCTTCCCCCACCCTCATGGGCCCAGGCGCCTGGGCTTTTTCCTGAGAAAGCCCAGGGTGGAGTTCTCAGGGAGGCGAGCGCCTGGCACCTAGCCGGGCATTTCACGGGCACCTGTGCACGTCTAATTGTGTTTTCTGTGTCAGAAGCATGGGCTGTGCTCACCAGAAGCTCGTTAGAAGCCAGGCCAAAGGGTTGTTTGTGATTTCAGGGCCGGGGAGGAAAGTGCAGGACAAGGGTTTTGGCGCCAAACAGTCTCCTGCCGAGCAGTGAATCAAGGGAACGGGTCAGCACTTGCCCCGCCCTGTTTTTGTGTTTGTTTTCCCCACGTCTGTTTATTTTGCTCCTCTAGACAGAAGCCAAAGAGAATACACAGCTACCAAAAATCTGTGGGGAGCAGATTTTCCTGGTCCTTCCAGAAACAGAGCAAGCCGAGCTAGTCCCTTTTCTCGGGGGATTGCGCTGAAAGCAAAGAACCCCTCACCTCTCAGACCCGGTCGGCGATGCCAGCCAACAAGCCAGCAGCCCTGTGTCAGACACGTGCCGTGAGATACTTGTCCATTCCCACCAAATTCCCATCAGGGCTGCCTGGGCATTAGAAGGAATCCTAGTGCCTTGCTTGCAATTAGGGCATCATGCCAGCAGGAGGACCAAGACACTTTGGACAAGACTGAAAGACCCAGGCTTCTGCCTTGAGCCCAATTAAACGTCAGCAAGATTAATCTTCTAATTGTGTTTTTGTGTCGTATCAAACACTCCACATAAAGCAGCACCAAAACCATGTGGCATTTAGAAATACCTGGCTAATTTCAAAAACTTGATTTAATTTTTAGTTGTGGTAAAACTTACATAAAACTTACCATCTGAACCATTTCTGAGTGAACAGTTCAGTGGAATTAAATGCATTCACATTGTAATGCAACAATCACTACCGGGCTTCCCTGGTGGCGCAGTTGAAGCCCGGTTGAGAGTCCGCCTGCCGATGCAGGGGACACGGGTTCGTGCCCCGGTCCGGGAAGATCCCACGTGCCGCGGAGCGGCTGGGCCCGTGAGCCATGGCCACTGAGCCTGCGCGTCTGGAGCCTGTGCTCCGCAACGGGAGAGGCCACAACAGTGAGAGGCCCGCGTACCGCAAAAACAAAAACAAAAACAAAACAATCACTACCATCACCGGCAGAACACTTTCATCTTCCCAAACTGAAACTGTCCCCGTTAAACACTAACGCCCCCCCCTCCCCAGCCCCCCCCTTCTACTTTCTGTTCCTATGAATGTGACGACTCCAGGGACCTCACTTAAGTGGAATCAGACAGTATTTGTCCTTCTGCATTTCACTGAGCATGATGTCCTTAAGGTTCATCCACGTTGTAGCCTGTGTGAGAATTTCCCTCCCTTCCACATACATTTGTGATAAAAACTTCCAACAAAGTGGATACAGAGGGAATGCACCTCAACATAATAAAGGCCGTATATGACAAGCCCACAGCTAACATCATATTCAATGGTGAGAAGCTGAAGGCTTTTCCTCTAAGATCAGTAACAAGACAAGGATGTCCACTCTCTCCGCTTTTATACAACATTGTGTTGGAAGTTCTACCTAGAGTAACTAGGCAAGAAAAGAAATAAAATTCATCCAACTCAGAAAGGAAGAAGTAAAACTGTCCCTCTTTACAGATGACAATATATAACACGTAGAAAATCCTAAAGATGTCACCAAAAAACTAGTAGAACTCATCAATGAATTCGGTAAAGTTGCAGGATTCAAAATCAATATACAGAAATCTGCTGCATTTCTGTATACCAGTAACGAACTGAGAGAAAGAGAAATGAAGAAAACAATCTTGTCAGCAATTGCGTTAAAAGAATAAAATATCTAGGAATAAATTTAACCAAGGAGGCGAGAGACCTGTACGCCGAAACTATAAGACCACCCCTTCTCAGGATGCGTTCTCTTCTCCCCTAAAAGGCCAAGAGGTAGTCCTGTGGGGCTCAGAGGAAAGCGGGTGCAGATCCACGTTAATAAGGGAATTCCTTCTGGGATCACTTTGGTGGTCGACCGGTCATCTTTATGTGAAGCTCTCAGCTAAGCCCAGCCCTTTTAAGCAGTTAGAGTAGAGAAGGTGGCTAGTTTTCACATGCCTTTGTTTTCCTACATATATGCAGTTTTCTCTGTCTAGACTGTGAGCTCCCTGGAGGTCCCTTTTCTTACATAGCAAGTACAGGGGAGGGGATTTATGCCTGCCCTCCATTACTGTTTGAGAGTCCACAGGGCCAGGAGGCAGGCTGAGGACGGACGTGCTCCCCGCAGAGGGCACCCCGAGTTCCCGTGCACTGGGCCTCCCGGGAGCTGTGTCCGTCACCCCACCTTGCTCTGCCGGTTCACGGGCAACGCGAAAGTCTCAGTGCAGCCCGAGGTTTACTCCGGGCGGTGGCCCCCTCTAAACCTCTGGCCCTCGCCGCCTCCTCGTAATTCCTGGCTTCTCACAGGCAGATAGACGCCAGCTGAATCGGAGCCGGCGCCCGGAGGTGGCGAGTGGGGGCTTGGAGAGGAAGTGAGACCGTCCTCCCACGGGGACGCTCCTGGGACGGACCCCTGGAGGTGCTTTTCCATCGGTCCTTACAGCAAGCCTGGGACATGTAGACAGTCGGCTGCTCTGTCCTCTTGGAGGCCTCGGAAGCTCCGGGCCGCACTTAGGCAGCGGATTCCTCCTGATCGCCTAACCCAGGTGTTGCCCCTTGTCACGGCAGGGCCGCGCAAACCCAAAGTGGGAGAGAGGAAAACAACCCATTTGGGGCCCGTTCTGTGAGAAGCCACCTGGTCGGCAAGGCGGGGTGGGAAGGAGAGAAAAGACGGCTTGGGCCTGGTCCCCCGGGCCCAAGTGGTGTGAAAGCGCCCGTGGTGGGAAACACTGCCAGGACCTCGAATGCCCTGCACCCTGTGTACCACCAAGTGCGAAGGGTAACTGAGGAGGAGAGGTTGTCCCTCACGGGGAATGAAGGAAGGCTTCTTGGAGGAGGGGCCATTGTGGCAGGTCTGGAAGGTAGGAGGAAGTTTTCCAGGACATTCCAGACGGAAAGAGGAGCTTAAACCAGAACAAGTGCTGGTGCCTACCTAAGAAAGAAGGACAGCGGAGGGACTGCCCTGGTGGTCCAGTGGTTAAGACTCCACACTTCCACTGCAGGGGGCACAGGTTCCATCGCTGGTCGGGGAACTAAGATCCCGCATGCTGCATGTGCAATGCGGCTAAAACCAAACTTAAACTAAAAAAAAAAGAAAGAAAGGACAGTGGGAGAGAAATCGGGGGAAACAACTTCTTGGGAACACGAGGGGTGAAGAAGCATATTCATCGGGGAGAAGCGAACGGAGACCAGACGGAGCACCTTCTTACACCCACCACCTTGGCCGAAGCAAGAGATCCGACGACACCGTGGTTCCTCGAAGATTCGGAACGACAGGGCAGCTCAGCCACCGTCGGGGGTGTGAGTCGTGTGCACAGCTCGGCGTCGTCCCGCCGGGTGGGCTGTTCACACTCCCCAGGACCCAGCAGTGCAGCCCCTCCGCCTGCAGCGTGTCCACTAGCGGAAAGAGGGGTCGCACCCAGATCCTGTTCTTCTCTCTCCAGACACATCCCAGGCGACTCCCACTGACAGAAACTGTACTGTGGGCCCAACCATAAACCAGTCATTTGGGGGTGAGCGTTGGGGTAGAACATGCTAACGGCTTAAGCCCTGCAGGGCTCCCTCCTGAGGCCCCAGCGAACTGAGCTGGGCTGAGACGGGTGTGCCCTTCCCAGACCTCCCCGGGGCCGCGCGCTCTGAGCCCCTTCCCAGGGCAGCCCCTGGCTGTGACCCACTGGGGAGGGAAGAGTGACACCGGGCTCCCTGGCCTCCGGCAGGACAGACGGGGAGGCGTGATCCCCTATCGCTGCAGGGCTTCCCCTAAAACCTCACCCTGGCCTCCACCCCTGCTTTCACTCCCCGGCAGGTTTCTCCCGAGGGCCTTGAGTCTTTGACTCGGCATCTGTGTCTGTGGGAGTCTGACCGAAGACAGGGGCGATTTTATCAAAAGAGAAGCGAACAGAGGCTGAGCTACGAACACGACGGACCGCACTAAGCGTGGTGGAGAGAGATGGGTTTTATAAACGTGGACAAATCGCGAGACTCTCTGAGCCTCAGTTTCTTCATTTAGAACAAAAGATGCAACCAGGCAGTTTACAGTAGAAACAGCTGCAAATGGTCAGGAAACCCGGGGACACCTGCACAGCATCACGAATAATCAAAGAAACGAATGAGCTCTACGAGCTTCTCCTGCAGCACAAGAAGCCAGAGAAATGTGCCTAAGTAGGAACACTCAGCGTTGTTCGTGAGCAACAACTTGCAAAGCACCTAATGTCCTTCAGCTGGGGGGCGGCTAACAGTGATGCACTTTCCCGAGGTGGGTACCTGACAGCCACTGGGAGGCACGTGGTCCAGCTCCAGGTCCCGGCGAGGAAACTCGCCCCCGGTGGGTGACTAAGTGAAAAAAGCAAAGTGCAAGGCAGCATGTAGAGTGAAATCCCATGTTGGTACAAAGCATTTGTAAACATGACTATTATAAATTTGCAAGTGCATAGAACACAGTCTGGAAGAGTGTACGGTAAGCTGTGTTAACTGTACTTCCTCTTGGGAGTGCGGCTGGGAATTTTCTAGGTAGTTTTGGGTTCTTTTGTGGTATGCTATTGGAGCGTTTGGAAGAAGATGGGTCACTTTTGTCATTTTTTTAATTTAGAAATTTAAAACAGGTGTATGCTCTTGCCTATCACAGAATCTGCTATCTAGTCCTCACAAAAGCCCCACTAAGGTGGGAATTGCAGCTGTCACCCACTTTACAGATGAGAAAACTGAGATCCAGAGGTCCCTGAAGTCACAAGTTGCAGGGATGAAATCCACCCAAGTCTGGACTCTTAACCACGTTGCTTCACAAAGGAAGACAGGGGTGGGGGGTTTTTAGCACCAGAACCCATTCTTCCAATAAAACATTGGCTGGAAGCCCAGTTCATAAAACGGGTGAGAGGGGAGTCGCTCTGCTGAAGAAGAGGGGCTGAGAAGCCGCTGGCTCTCGGACCCCCGCCCCTTGAGGTGCTCCCAGCACCCAGGGGATCCCTGGGACCCCAGTCTGAAAGTCGCTGAGCTAGGTGACTCTGAAGGCCAGGATTCTAAACTGCTTCTCTTGAAAGGGACGAAGATAGAAATGTGTTACTGGGTCATGCAAACAGGTGGAGTCATCTTGCTTTAAATAAACGCGGGTATCAGGCTGCCCTGATTTAGCCTGAACCACTGCCCACCACAGAAAGCTTTTGTGGGGGAGACACACTGGCCTACTTTGGTTTTGATATAAAAAAAAAAAATCTAGACCCTCAGGAGCTGCCTGGAATAAACAGCACCCACCCCCCACTCCTCATGAGAACAGGAGGCAACTTCTGTTTTCCTCGCCGTTCGGTCTCCAGCAGTGCCCGCGCAGTGACGCTTGTCGAATGAACGAACGAATGGACGAACAGGGGCTTGACTGGTTGACCTTCATGCAAACAGACACCTACACACAGCCCTCAGCCACACTGGCTTTGAGATTTGAGCAACAAATCAAGGTACAGAGGAGTAATGTTGTATTTTAACTCATCAAATAAAATCAACGTCCATGCGTCCATACTGATATAAACGAATAATTGCACAAGTAAATGAGGAAGAAGGGACAGTTTTCCTTCCAGAGAGTTCTACTCAATAAACGTGGCAGGCATGAAGGACAGCAAAAATCACTGCTACAGGCAAGGTCCACCATGGACGCTAAAATTAGCGGGAGAACGTTTAAGGAGAAACAAGATTTGCACGGTAGCAAACTATTCCCCCCCGCAAATATGTATTAATTACAGAGGAAAAAACAATAATTTTACAGTGGAGACCTGGTGGACACCAGGATCACTAGTGATCAGAGTTAGTGCCCCAAGCAATGGGACGCAGTGTCACGTCCCTCCTGATACGAGACACTGAGGACAACACATCACCACTTCTGTGCCATTTTTCCAATAACGCACAGCTGAGAAAGCAGCAGACGAACCCAAATCGAGCAACATTTTACAAAACACCTGATGAGGGGCTTCCCTGGTGGCGCAGTGGTTAAGAATCCGCCTGCCAGTGCAGGGGACACGGGTTCGAGCCCTGGTCCAGGAACATCCCTCATGCCGCGGAGCAACTAAGCCCGTGCGCCACAACTACTGAGCCTGCGCTCTAGAGCCCACGAGCCACAACTACGGAAGCCCACGAGCCACAGCTACTGAAGCCCGTGTGCCTAGAGCCCGTGCTCCGCAACAAAGAGTAGCCCCCGCTCGCCGCCACTAGAGAAAGTCCACGGGCAGCAATGAAGACCCAACGCAGCCAAAACTAAAAATAAATAATTAATTAAAAATAAAAACCTACCTGACTAGCGCTCTTCGAAAAGTCAAATTCACGAAACAGAAGAAAAGACTGAGGAGCTTTTCCAGGTCGGAAGAGACCAAGGAGACATGACACCAAAGGCAACTTGAGACCGAGGCAGAGCAGACACGCACAGGGCCCGGCCAACAGGTGGCTTAAGAGATTTAAGACGAAAATGTCTCCACTCAATTCTGAGGGCCAGAGCCCAAGGCGAGGGCAGGTCTGTTTTCCTTCTGGAGGCCCCCAGGGAGGATCTGTTTCCTGCTTTTCCCAGCTTCTGGAGGCGCAGGCATTCCTTAGCTCACCACCCTTCCTCCATCCTCAGAGCCCTCTGACCTCACACCTCCTACCACTCTGACTCTCCCGCCTCCCTCTTATAAGGGCCTTTGTGATGACATTGGGCCCACCTCGACCATCCGGGCTACTCACCCCATCCCAAGATCCTCACCTTGATCACACCTGCAAAGTCCCCTTTTCCATGTACTTTAACATATTCCCAAGTTCCGGGGATTAGGACACAGACGTCTTCGGGGGAGAGGGAGCATGGTTCAGCCTCCTACACTGATCATCCACGAAGGTCAGACTTTCTGCGTAAAAGATGCCTGCCCCACCTCTGGCCCCACGTGCCCTTTCCAGGAAGAAAGATAAAGAAGAAGGAAGCGGCAGCACCTCTATTAGCAAAGGAAAACCTTTCCCACTGATCCTTAGCAGGTTTCCACCTGGGTCTCACTGACCACTGGAACTGAATTTTGTCAACGCTTTTCCTGCACCAGTCGAGCGTGTGATTCTCCCTCCTTCATTCTATTAACGTGGTGTGTTACGTTATTGATTTTCATCTGCTGAACCGTCCTTGCGTTCCAGGAATACATCCCGCATGGTCATGACGTATAAGCCTTTCAATATGCTGCCGAGTTTGGTTTGTGAGGAGTTTTGCATCAATGTTCGTAGGGGATGTTGGTGTGTAGTTTTCTTCTCTTGTGTGTCTTTGCCTGGTTGTGCTATCAGGGTAATGCTGGTCTCATGGAATGAGTTAGAAAGTGTTCCCTCCTCTTTAATATTTTGGAAGAGTTTGAGAAGGACTGGTATTACTACTTTAAATGTTTGATAGAATTCACCAGTGAAGCCATCTGGTCCAGGATCCTTCTTCGTTGGGAGACTTTTGGTTACTGATTCAGTCTCCTCACTAAAGGTTTTATGGTGCCAGAATTTGAACCCAGGCTTATTTCCCATCACAGTCTCTGGTACCCACTATAAGAGGGTTTAGGAGTATGTTTACTCTGCGGCCGCGTGTGTGCGTGTGCGGCCACAGATAATAAGATGACGGGGAGGTGTTTTCTGCTTTGGACAAAACTCCATTAGACTGTGCATGACTTGAGGGTAGAGACTGTCTTATTCATTGTTTCACTCCCAGTAATTGACACTCAATAACCGTTTGCCAGTAAAGAAAGCCAGTTTTCCCAGCACCTTAATCTAAATTATACATCCCTCTTCCTGGAGTATTTGTGGGACCTCCTTGACCATATGTCTTAGTTCAGTTTCCTCCAAAAGCATCGTCAAGGCCCTGGGTGCAAGTAGCCCATTTGAAAGAAAGAAGGGGATCCTGAGGAGGGGCCAGGACGTGAGCCCGGCCGGCAATGGCTGGTGCCGCTGAGTGGGGAAGAGCTGTGAGGCACCGGGGTGCAGCCCTGCTGACAGCTCTTTCTCTGCCCAGTGGGGTGCTGGGACACTGACTTACCAACTCCTGATTCCTGATGGTGGGGTCTGCCCCCGGGGGCATCAACGGCCCACCCTGCACTCCCGCTAGGAGCTGCTCTCTTGCATGGATTGTTGGGATTTTTTTTTTTTCTCTTTATGGAACAATTTATATTCAGCAGACTCTAAACAGAGCTCTTTAAGATGGGATTTGGTTTAAGCTGTGATCCTGAGTTTAATGGGCTGGAGTCGGTGGGGGGGGGGGGCGGGGGCTCTGTGCTTATCGCCTCTCAGGCCTCTTTGAGTCCACTTTGCGCCCAGGGCCATTATCTCTGCAGCCATCCGTGGCTGGTTTCTCCTGGCCTGACCACTTGCCCCCGCCTTAATCTGGAAGATCAGCGGCTCTGAGCTCAGGGGGCCGGAGACCTTCCCGGAGCTCCTGTCCCCACCTGTTCCTGCAGGACTCTCTCTCAGACCACAGCACTACCCAGGGGAGCTGCTGGCTTCCTGGAAGGCAGAGGGGAGGTAATGAAAAGGGAGGTGCCCAGGGGGCTGGGAGGGAGAACACAGGCGGGAAGATGGAGTCTTCTGTGTAAATGAGTAAAAACCAGGTTGTGGGGTAGAGACCCACTCGTTCATGCAGCCCCTGTGAGCACTTCAGGAAAGACACCTTTCTCCCAAGTGCAGCTTGGTGGGAAGAGCACAGGCTGATTTCAGCTCCCTTCGATCCGTGGGCCAGGCGAGTTTTGCAGTGCACAACCTGAGCAACTGCACAAGTGGGGCTTGTGGGCACCCCTGCCTCTCCTCCTGGCACCACGACAGTACGGCACACAGGCAACTGGGGATCATAACTTATCAAGTGCTCTTGTCCACTGTGTGCTGGGGATGCAGCTGAGAAAAGCCTGTGCATTTCAGATCAGTCTGTTGCCAGAAATAGACAAGAAAATCATCACTTGAGAAACAAGAAGACAGCGTGACCTCAGAGGGAAGTAACATGAGCAGAAACAAGGCAGACCAAGGGCATGATCACCGTTTCACCTTCAGCATCCTAGGATGTAGAAACAGAGTTTGCCGAGGGCTCCAGGGAGCCCTCCAGACAAAGCCCCTAGTTACAATGTCTCTCAGAGCCGTGGGGAAACGGAGAGGCCCCCAAAGGGCAGCCACAGTGGCAGCTGCTACCACCCCCAGGGCTGCCCTTCGGTGACACTCATGGCCCGAGGCGAGGAGGGGGCCAGGAAGAGACCCCCAGCGGCCCCCTCCCTCCCTCCCTCTCTGACAGCACCTCCCATGGAAGACAGAGGCCCTGGAAAAGCAGCCAGGTGGGTCTGTGTCCGGGACCACGGCAGAGTGGACGTGGAGGAGGCTGAATCCGGAGGGGCAAACGTTGTTAACCTTATTTTGAAAATGAACAAACAAAGACACTAAGGCCCAGAGAGATCCGGTAACCTGCCCGAGGTCACACAGCTTGCAAGTGAGGAAGACAAGAGCCCCAGAAGCACAGGACGTTTTGAGGGCAGGGAGAGATGACCCCTGAGGGCAAAGGCCAAAGTGACTTCCCCAGGAGCTGAGAGCTGAAGACAAAGTAGGGGTGGGAGGGGAAAGGGCGGAATCTCGCTCCAGATGGGAGAAAGCGCGCCTGCACGAGGCAGGGGGAAGGAGCCGCAGGGCTGGCACCGGCTTCCCCGCCAAGCCCAAGGTGGGTGGGCAGGCCCTGGGGCTTCAGCAGGGGCAGTCTGACCCCAGTTCCATTTCAGGAAGTTCACTCGGGGTCTGCGTGGAAAACTCGGGAAGGGTCTAGAGGTGACGGGGCTGGTGGCCTGGCTTGAAGCCTGGCCATGGGGTGGAGAGCTGTTTAGGAAGTAGAACGATGGGTGAGACCTGGACCGGACAAAGAGAGAGGGGAGGGCAGGATGCTGCTGCACTCAGGCTGTTGCCCTTCACTGAAATGGGGGTGGGGTTAGGGAGGTTCTCAGCTGCAAACACTGGGCTCCAAGCCAGACAGTTCAGGCACAGGAGAGGTTGATTAAAGGATAGAGCCGATCCTGGGCCCTTCAGGGAGGCCAGAGCTCTCTCCAATCACAGCCCAAAGGAACAGGGCCTGGGGCTGGACGCTGCCCTGCACTGGACGTGACCACTGGTAACTCTGGACCCTGGCGGCCACGCCCACCAGCTCCTGCAGCATCTCACGCGGGTCGTGTGCCTGGCCGAGCCCAGTCCAGGCGTGGGGGCCTGGCTGCCGGGGGCTCAGGAAGCACGCTCCTGTCTTACTCGTGGGAAAGTCCCCTGACCTGGGCAGGATGCTCGGAAGTGCCGTCAGCCGAGGAGTGACTGGCGTCGGCCCCACGGAGAGAACTGGGGGCTGTCTGGGCCACGGTGAGGGAGCAGATGAAGAACCTAGGCTTAGGGAGAGGAAGTCTCCTGCCCGGGATCCATGGCTGCAGGTCTGGAGCCTGCCTCCCCTCCACCACTGCAGGGGAAGTTCTTGAATCACCCAAGGCGAATGAGAATCAACTCGTCCAAACTTCTCTTTTTTACAGGGTGGAAACTGAGGCACAGGAAGGAAAGGGGCTTGGCAGGGACCCACAGGGGGCGAGGGGTAAAGCGGGGCCTGAGCGGGCTCTCCTGAGCCCCTGGGCCCTCGGGCTGGGGCTGGGGGGCAGGGAAGAGGATGCTGCTCAGTGAGATAGAACACAGGTGTGATCCTGCTTTCCCAACAAAACAGCTGATATCCAGCTTTTACATTTTTAAATTTTTGTGTCTTTTTAAATGTTTTTGTCAGCCATCCCCACAGCTGTAAAAATAGAGTTGCACAGACGCAGGCAGAGCTAAGCCGGGGGCCGGCCTGAATATTCAGCTGAAGGGTGCAGACCTCCGGTAAGCAGTGAAGCCTGATGAATTAACCAGTGTCCCTGAGCTGGGCCGGCTGCGCTTTTCCACTTCCTGTGGCTCCTTCCCAGGCCTGGGGCCAGGGGAGGGGAGCCCCTGCTGGAAGGGGAATAGGCTGGGTTTCTGGTTTCCAGGGGGAGTGGGCTTGCCTCTTCCAGGAAGCCCTCCAAGTTTTCAAGAAGTTGCTTCACCTCCTAGGAGGACCATGGAGACCAATTTTCTCTTTGTCGGTGTCTGGTTCCTTAAAGTACACCCCTTGCCATCTGGAAGCACCCCCCCCCCGCCCCAGGGGGGCTGCTCTACCCCTCCCAGGAGTTCAGGATTAAAGTAGGAACACAGGTCCCTTGGCCTCACCTAATCCTGTTTTTGTCTCTCCGTGGGGTTGGTTGGTTGATCCGAACACCTATTTATTTATCCGCCCTGCAGACACTCACCGGGCGCCGACCAGGCCCTGTGCTGGGTGCAGGTGAGGCCGAGCAAGGCAGCTGCCGACCTGGGAGACGTGTATGGTCACCCGGGGGAGCAGGTGTGGGCAGGTCACTGTCACAAGAGGCTGGTGGCCCGAGGAGCATAGCAGGCTGAGGTTGGGGCAGGTGGAGGCTGTGTCTACCTCTGTCCCTGCCCCACCCGCTCCCAATCCTGTCTACACTTGCAGCCACCCGGGCCTTCTTTCAGCCCCCCTGCCCAGGGTCTTCACATGTTATCTCTCCCCGCCGACCCCACCGACCTCCTCTGGTCCCAGTTTGAATGTCCACCTTCTCCCTTGCTTGCATGGCCCGTGCTTAGGAAGGCAGGGATGGGGCCTGGCCTCCCCAGCACGATCCTGTACCCAGAACGGGCCTGGGCACACTGATGACCCCTTCCGCCTTCTGCCCTCAGAGATCACCCCAACCTGAGTGAAGCCTGGGCTGTGGAGGCCCCGGAGGCCTGGCCGCTCTAACGAGACACAGTGTTCACGTCTGCGTCACGGGCTTGCTCTGGGGATTGACCAGGACGAAGCGTGTAGTTAGACCGCAGCGCACCGTAGGTGTACCGCGCTTGCCCTCGTGACCTCGGCCCAGGGGCCACCCTGAGGCCAGGACTCATCCATCACCTGGGACCCAGGGGTGCTGAGCAGAGGGCGTGTCAGTGTCAGAGGGAGGTGGGGCACGGGTGGAGCGGACCTGGGAAAGAGACGATGCCCTGGGAGGCCAGGGTCATGTGGACGTGGGCAGTGGGTCTGGAACCCAGGGGAGCGCCCAGGTGGCTGCAGCCCAGGGACGTGCCGCCCGCCGAGGGGAAGGGCCAGCGAGACCTACCCTGCTGTGGAAATCGGCCTAGAGTCACTGCGTCACCCGACAGTCTCGCTCCTGGGTTTTCACTGAAAAGAAGCAAGAGCAGGTGCTCCACAGAAAACTTGTATCCAGCGCTCAGAGCAGCTCTGTTCACAGCAGCCTAAAGCTAGAAACAGCCCAGGCGTCTGACCAGGATGGTGGGTAAAGTGTGGCATATCCATGCAGTGGAATGTTATTTGGTCATAAAAAGGGACGGAGTTCTGACACCTGCTGTGGCGTGGATGAACCCAGGTGAAACGAGACAGGCTCGGAAGGCCTGTTTCTGCTCCTGTGCGATGTCCAGAACAGGCAAATCCGCGGAGACGGAAAGCAGCTGGGTGGTTTCCCGGGGCTGGGGGAGGGGAGAATGGATTTGGGATGATGGAAAGGTTCTGGAACTAGAGAGTGGTGATGGTCCGATGTACCTAATGCCATGGGATTGTGCGTTTTTAGTTGGTTAAAACGGTAAATGTTACATGTATTTTACCACTATTAAAAAAAAAGACCAACCCAAGTGACACCATCTGGCCCCAGGCTGACGTCTTGGGGTCCCTCTGTTGCCTTGAAGGCTCCTGGGTGGCACTGGGCTCCACCCTCTGTCCTGGGAGTCATGTCACGGGAGGAGAGGCCGGACCATCGAGGTCAGGGCAGCCACCCATTGGCTGAAGGACCACGGGTGACTCAGAGGCCTTACTGAAACGACAGGGTTGGACTAGAGACACAATCTCTGGAGAGTCTGCCTCTTTGCTCTGAGTGTCCTGTCCTGACCCGCAGGAGCGTCAGAAGGGCCAGGGCAGTCAGTCCAGGACTTCTCACCCAAGCTCCAGGGCCCCAGGGGAGTCTGCGCCCCTTTCCCCCCATGCCTGGCTCTCGCAGTCCCTTGTTTCCAATTCTGGAAAGTATCCCAACACATGAGTCAGGGATTCTTAATGTTTTCTAGATCATAAACTTCTTAGAGGATCAAATAAAACCGCTAGACTCTCTCCCCAGAGGGGACCCAGAGCAGCTCTGAGAGCACCGCTTACGGTGATTCATGAGCTCCGTGTGGCTTAGCGATTCATAGCTGTGTTGGCACCGGATGGGCCCAAGTCCCAGCCCCGGCCCTGCTGTGACCTACTGGACCTGTGTGCACCTCAGGCTTCCCATCCTCGCAGTGGGTGTTAAGAGTGACTCGTGTAAACTGCTCGGGAGGTACCCAGTGGAGGTTGGCAAGTCCAGGCTCACCGGCGCTGCACCCTCCCCACACCGAGACCGCCACCCCCAGCCCTCACCTGCTCAGGGGGAAGATGCCCCCCTCTGCCGTCTGGGTCCCCTCTCCCAGCCTGGCTCCCCTGCCTTCCCAATGTCACCTCTTCCCGGGCCCTCTGCCGGGAGCAGTGGTTCCCACACCTGACAGTGCAATCCAACAACTCCGCTGAGCTCAGCCACTGATTCTTCCTCCTTTTTCTAAGGAGAGGGTTGTACTGTCTACAAAATAACTGGCTTTAGCTCTCCTTTTTCAATATTTCAATTTTATGACCAGTCCATCTGTGTGTATTTGAAAATAACGCAACGTCTTTTTGAACTGTTTGTATATATACAGTCCTTATGTTGCCTCTCTGATCTGTCAGTTGCCAAGGAAAACGAGTTCAAGCCTCCCTCTCTGTGAAATTGACCATTTCTCTTTATAGTTCTACCAGTTTTTGTTTTAAACATATTGAAACTATGTTGTTAGGGGCACAACTTTCCATAACCTTTATTTTGCGGGCAGGTTGCCTCTTTCAGCAGCATGAATCCAGTTTTGTCCCTTTTAAAATATTCTTCCTTTGATTTCTGTTCTGAGCCTCATGCACACTCACCGATTTCCTTTCGTTAGGACTTTTTTTAGGATGTCTTTTCCCTTCTGCTATGAAACTGTCCTGGGTCGTTATCACTTATTCATGTCTCTTGAAGATGGGATTTTGGCTTCCATCCGTGGAGATCTTTTTCCTGAATAGGCAAATTTAACACATTCACATTTATTGCAACTACAGAAATGGTTGATATTATCCCTGGTGTCACTTTTGTTTTCTATTTCCTATGCTTTGTTTTTCACTCTGTCCTAGTCATTCCTGGATTGATTTCATTTTTTCCATTTCAGATTTTCCTTCTAATAGTTTACAAGTTATATATTCTATTTCTATTTTATGGAGATTTCCCTTGACATTTCACACACATAGTGAATTTTATTCTACCAGTGCTAGACTTATTCTGAACCTACGTCCAGTGACAGCTTTAGCACACTGCCCTCTGCTCCACAGACCCCCAACCTCATTTGTTGTTAACATCTACTACGAGTTTAGTTCCAGATTGTTACTAATTCTTAAGCAGTCCACATTTCTTTAGATTTAGCAAGTTCTGTCCGTTCCTGGCTCATCATTGTTTCTTTTTTTAATTTTTTAAATTTATTTTTAGCTGTGTTGGGTCTTCGTTGCTGTGCACAGGCTTTCTCTAGTTGTAGAGAGCGGGGGCTACTCTTCGCTGCGGAGCACGGGCTTCTCGGCGCGGTGGCTTCTCTTGTTGCGGGGCATGGGCTCTAGGCGCGCAGGCTTCAGTAGTTGTGGCACACGGGCTCAGTAGTTGTGGCTCATGGGCTCTAGAGTACAGGCTCAGTAGCTGCGGCACACGGGCCCTAGAGCGCGTGGGCTTCAGTAGTTGTGGCGCATGGGCTTAGCTGCTCCGCGGCATGTGGGATCCTCCCAACCAGGGTTCGAACCCGTGTCCCCTGCATTGGCGGGCGGATTCTTAAACCCTGCACCACCAGGGAAGTCCTCATATCAATTGTTTCTTGTATTCCATTTCCTGGATTGCCTTTTCTTCTTGCTAGAGCACATCAATTGGTGATATTTTCAAAAAGGAATTGTTTTCAATGCCAGACCATCTGAGGCCTTGCTTGTCTTCAGGAAGGGTTTTTATTCTTACATTTGGCTGGGTAGAGAATTCTGAGCATGAAATTATTTTCCCTCAGAATTTGAAGACAATTACCACATTTTCTTCTTGCTTCTAGCATTTGTTACATTGTCTTGCAAGCTGTCTGGCTTTTGTCTGTAAATATTTAGAACGTAGTCACACTTCAACCCCCTGTTCCAACCCACTGGTGGCCCTGGTGGCCTCTTTGAGTCAGAGTTCTGGACATTTTCATTCTCAGCTCTGGGAAGTTTCCTCCTGCATTTTTGTCTCCTTTGGACTAGCAATGAACTGTGTTCTCCATATCTGCTAACTTTTATTTTGCGCCTTCCGTCCCTTTGTCCTTTTGTGCTGCAACCTCAGGTTCATCTTCTGGCTTGTCTATTTGCTCTGCAGCTGCATCCACGAAGCCCATTCTTTCTTTCAAGTGACCAGATTTTAATTTTCCAAATACTCTAGTTGGCCTTTCTGAGGGTCCAGTGTCCTATCACCTCTGTCTAAGGATATCAGTTATGCCTGTTCTAATTTCTTGTTCTCATCACATTAACCCCTTTCCTTGGTATCAGTTCACTTGTTCAGGTGTCTGATGCCTGTTGTTTGTACCTGAGGTTCACCCCAGCCGCACAGCCTGCCCCCAGCACGTGTGAGAGCAGAGTCACCCCTAGACAATGTCCGATGTTCTGTGCTGGGGGCCCCCCAACCCCCCGGGCGTGCCGGCCATCGGGGGCCCTGCCCATCCCTTCAGCTTGGCTCCCACGCTCCCTCCCCCCAACCCCAGATGCCTGTGTTCTCTGCTTGGCCCAGGGGTGTGTGTGTGTGTGTGTGTGTGTGTGTGTGTGTGTGTTGGGGGGTGATGGGGAAGAGGGTTCAACTCACCTGGTGGCTCCCATGGAGGTGCCCTAAATCACCATCCTGCAGGGGTCCGGGCCCCCTCGAGCCCCAGACACACCGTCCAGGGTCTCTGGCTCCTCTCACGTTTGGCAGCAGCCCCCATGCGTCAGGCTCCCTCCTTCCGTCAGGCCCAGCTGCCCCCACCTTTAAGGTGTTCCGCACAGTTGCAGGTTCACCTCCTAGAGGGGGCGGCTGTTCAGCGCGCTGGTGACCTGGGACCACGGGGGGCTTTGCTGCGAGTCGCCCACCACTGGGACCTCCTTCCTCGTGCGCCTCTGGGTTTCCCATCCCTGCCCCGAGCGGCAGCTGTGGACAGTGGGAAGGGCATGGCCGTTGGCATTTGGACCGAAATCAGGCTCAGCTTCAGTTTTCACAAAATTAAAACGAACTCATCTCACCTGGCCTCGTGGTCACGTGGGAAGATGGACGACGTGGCTCACGTCTAGCAGATGCTCCAGGAATATGGGGCCCTTCCCCCTGCTCTCGATTCTCTTTCTACTCACTTAGTGGGTACCCCCCGCCCAGGGTCTGAGTTCAGGCAGTCAGTGCCAAGGAGGTCAGAGGAGGATGGGGCCGCGGCCAGGCGGCCCTTGTTTAGGTCAGAGGCCAGGGTCTCGATTGCCACCAGGGTCCAGGAGGCCTGGGTCGTTGGGAGGTGGGGGATGAACCCTCTGCTCGCACAGGGGTGAGAGCTGGAGCCCAACCAGAGCGGCCGACGCCCCTGCCCCCCCCCGACCCTGGCCTGGGGCCAGACCCCTGGGCACCTGAGCCCTGAAAGAATATGTCAGTCTGTAAACACGTCTGAGGGCTCCCATCTGCACCTCTGGTTTGTACGGGGTCCTGTGAAGGCCGGGAGACAGGAGGCGAGGCTGGGCCACCACAGAGGAGTCTCCAGGAGTACAGGGACCCTCTAGGTCTCCCAGCACCCGGCCCTCCCCAGCTGGGCCCACATGGACCGCAGTCTCCCGCCCTGGTCTGTCCCTGGGGCCCGAACTGCCACAAGGCCTCTGCTTTCATGTACCGTCCACTCAGCTGTCAGCAGCTGGGGTCCCCTCTGTGCACAGCCCAGGCCCTGACCACAGGAGTTTCCAGAACCAGGACGATGACTCCAGGACCCGGGGCAGGGGTGGTCTGGGTGCCGGGCTCCTTCCGGCCCCGGAAGGTGAGAGCCGCCAGAGCTGGTTCTCTGGTGCCGTCCGGTGTCCATGTGTGTGAACTGCAGCTCCCGTACAGGCCGGCACCCCTGCTACCTGTCCTCCCCGGCGGCGACTCCTTGGCCGCACACCTCTCCTGGCTTCTACGTGAAAAATTCCCCGATCATTTCTGGCCTCCTTAGGCCTCAGCCTGTGGGTCCAAGCCAGCTTTGCAGAATCGAATCAATAATCTTTCTTTTAAAGTTTCATCCAAATTGCCAACAGGGCCGAGGTGTTGGCTGGGCAGGTGATTGGTCCTATTTCTGTCATTTGTCGCAGCTGTGGCCTAGTCTTCGAGGGAAGCAGCTTTGTTGAGCCTGCAGGCCTGCCCCTCTCCCCTGTGAGGCCCAGCCCCCTGGACAGGGCAGCCGTGGCACAGACCTGCCCTCGTTCCCTCGGACCGCACAGGGCTGGGGAGATGGTGGCCTGACTCCCCACAAGGAGGCTGGGGGTCGGCTGGGTGCAGAAAACCCTCCAAATGAAAATGCAAGCAAGACACAGGAGAGATGCGCCCCAGGAACTGGGAGGGGTGGTGGGCGTCTGGGGGGTGGTCAGGCACAGGCCGAGGCCGCCCGGACCCGCGCACGCTCCTGACTCGGGAGCAGGACGACGTCTCAGCCGCTTGGAGGTCGTGAGAGTGGCGGGTGCTCTGCTGGCCAGGCAGGCTGGACACGGTCCTCAGCCTGCTGACACGCAGGGTCCGACCTTGTCCCCAGTGGCCTGGGAGAAAGGGCAGGAGGGGCTGGTCCAGGGGGCTGGGAGGGAGTTTAGGGGACCTGCCCTTCCTTCCGCTTCCTTCCCCACAGTTGCCTGTGCCCCCAGTAATCGCCAGCACCCCCATCTCTCTCTCTCTCTCTCTCTCTCTCTCTCTCTCTCTCTCTCTCTCTCTCACACACACACACACACACACACACACACACACACACACACACACACGCAGGCACGCACGCGCGCCCCTGCATCCATTTCAATGGACTATGGTGCCACCTGGTGCTCGAGCCAGGACTGGCGCCCCTGGTCCCCGTCAGAGCTTCCGGAGCCCCCAGCTCTGGCCACTGGGGCTCCGGCCACCAGGCCCCACCTTGTTTCACAGAGCAAATCCACTTCCTCCACCAAGCAGCCACGCTGTGGAATAAACGTCCCTATTTCCTGCAACCTTTTCTCGCGGAAGCTGAACAACCTTGGAAATGGCTCAGAGACTTGGCTTTGCCCAGGTCACAGCAAGTCAGGGATAAACCAGGCCCCAGCCTCCAGGCTCCCAGTTCCTAGCCCCTCCTGCTGCCTCTCCCCGCCGGGCTCTAGGGGCTGAGCTCAGCCCCAGCCCTCTGTGCTGGGTGGCCCGGGCTCACCTGTGACCCTCTCTGAGCCCTGGCCTCCTGGGCTGGGTGTGGGCAGGACCAAACGTAAATACGCTGTAACTCAGACCTGCAGGTACGTGTTCATTATTCACTATAACTGATCACTTTTAATCAACAGCGAAAACGAATTCAGTCTCTTTCCACCTAAAATGGCTTCTTTGGCCTCTAATTCAGGTTCTTCCCAGGAGCATGCCCCCGCTCCCTGGGGGGGGGGCCGATGCCCCCTCTCCAGAGGGTCTCCGTGTTCATCCCTGCCTAGGGAACATCTGGACCAGGCGCTGGGTCTGCTGGGGCCTGCTCATCCATCCTCCCACGTGACCACGAGGTCAGGTAAGATGAGCTCGTTTTAATTTTTTGAAAACTGAAGCTGAAAAAGTAAAGCCTGTGTTTGATCCAAATGCCTGCAGCAGGGGCATAAGGTGCCCTCGGCCCAGCCAGACTCGGCCCCAGGGTCACTCAGCGCCTCCTTGGGGGTCGCCTGATGAGCCCCCAGCCTACGGCCTCATCCATCCTCAGCACCACCTCCACAGGCACCCAGGGACCCTGAGTCCTTTCCTCCCTGTGCCGGAGTGGGGGGACCTCGGGGGCACGACCTCGGCCTCACTGTGTGGGACCGGCCTCCCCAGCTGGCCGGAGTCTCTGCTGGAACGTCCATCCTCTTTCTCACACTTTGGAGGGGGCAGGGCACCCCCAGGGGCCTGGCCCTCGCTCACTCCAGCTGAGGCCCCTCCTGCCCTTTCCCTCTAGAGGGGACCCACCCGGCCGGCTCCTGCATCTTCATCCCATGGGCTCCTGCCCTACCTTCCCTTGGGGCCACAGGACCCATGGATTCCCCTGGATGGCGAATGGGGGCGACGGGAGTGCCCCTCCACCCCCCTCCCCACGCCTCTGCCTCGGCCTGGCGACTGAGGGCCGTGTCAGCCTGCTGCCCACCGCCACCCTCCAGCTTCCAGGATTTGTCTTCGGTTTCTGCCACAGGCCGAGTGCCTGAGTCTCATCTCCAGATGGAGGCCCAGCCCCTGAGCCCAGACTCTGCTTTGTCCTGGACAGCTGAGCCGTAGGGGGCTCCGGAGAGGGGACAGTGTTGTGTGGAGGCCCAGAGCACGGCTGTACCACCTGGCGCGCCCTTGGCCCCCCGGGTAAGTGGAAGCAGCCGCGGGAGGTGGTCGGTTACAAGGTCACGTAAAGTGCGCGTCAGCTCCCGGGACACGGTGGATGCCGAGGACACTGTCGTGGCTGGGGTTGTGACACTGGGATGGGTCCCAGCTGGGGAAACTGTGACCCAGGACAGTGAAGAAACCATCCCGAGTCTTTCTGCTCCAGACCTGGTGCCACTGCTCCTCCCAGGGGCTCTGGGCCTCGAGTCCAGAATATTTACAATATTTTCAAAGGGGTCAGTCTCCGCTCTCGACAGAGCTGAGGCATTTTGAGGCCAGTGGAGGAGGCGAGGGCCCCAGCTGACGCGTCACCCATGGGAGGGGGCCTTCCTTTTCTGCAGGTCATTAAGGGTCCAGAAGCAAAACCTGTGCTCCTCAAGTTTGAAGAAACTCACCTTCATCTAAATGAGGCAGGTGTATCCTGCTTGACAAAAAGGGAATCACAGAGCCCCACGGTCCTGCCTCACAAGGAGGGCAGTACCGGCCCATGGCCCAGCCGTCACAGCCACCACCTCTGATGCCCCCCTCTGCTCCAGGTTCCAGGCCCGTCCGGCCATCTCCTTCCCGCCCAGCTCCCTCACTGGCAGCCCTAGGGCCTCTGCAGTGCCTCCGCCACCCCTGCCAGGGCCAGGAGGGCTCTCCCTTCCTCCACCCAGATCTCCGTCAATGTCACCTGGTGGGAGGGGCCCCCTGCTCCCTGGCACCTTGAGGAAGTAGCCAGACACCTGGGCCCCTGCGGTGAGTTTTCTCTCCTTGAACTGATTGGGAGCTGCAGTGGCTGCTACCTTGGGGTGAGTGATTCCAGCTGAGCTGAACTGGCCGTTAAAACCCAGGGCAGCCATCAGCTGGAAGAGCCCAGATGCGAGGGAGGGGCTCTGGCTGGGCCTCACCCCACCCCTGCTCACACCCTGCACTGCACCAGAGGCCCGGAGCGCAGGCTGGGGGTCTCAGCATACCCCGCGGAGGTGTCTCCCTGTGGCTGAGGTCCGCCCACCAGACGTGGGGTCCCAGAGCCGACCTCAGGGCACAGGCTACGCCAGCGGTGCCAACGACACTGCCCGGGGATGGGGAGGGATGGCCCTCCCCAGGACATCTCTGCATGAAGGAAGCACCTCCCCCCCAGCCCCTCCCCAGCCCCCGCTTGAGAAACCGACAGAGCCCAAGACAGCCTAGAACAAGGTGGCCACGTCCAGGGGAGGGCACAGTTCTCATCAGGCAGAGGCTGCGGTCCCGGACGGTCCAGAGCTGGGGCATCCGGACTTGATCATTCTAAGCGGGGAGGCCTTCGGAGGGCGGGTGCAGAGGGCCCAGTGGGCAGGCTGCTGCTGGCCGCCGGCACGAGCAGGCAAAGAGCCCAGGAAGAAGGTGACACACCCCGTGGCGCGTGTGACCTGCTCTCCTGTGCCCCCGGAGTCCCAGGGTCTCGCTTCCTTCCCAGGCCACAGGCCAGGGTGGCCGGGACTCCTCCGGACACTACCCTGCTCGGGCCAGGGGCCTCCAGCCCACGTGATGCAGCCCTGATACCCTCCAGTCAGGACCCACCGGCCGCTCTGCTCACCCTTGCTCCTGCCCGACCCACCCCCGGGGCCCAAGGGACAACCAGGGGGTCCCAGGAGAGCAGCCGTGGGGAGCACAGTGGGGGCAGGAGCGGGCAAGAAAGCACGGGCCGTGGGTGGCCGGTTACAGGGGCAATTCCCGCCCGGGGACACCGCAGCCGCCAGCGCTGCCACCTGCGCCACCGTCGGGGCCCGTCCCTCCTGGCCCCATGCGGCCCCGTGGCGAGGCAGACCCACCAAGCTGCACCCCCAACCCAGGCTCTCAGCAGCGCAGGGGGACAGGTGGGCGCCCGGGGGCCAGATGCCGGAGGACCTTGGGGCGGGGACTAGAGAACAGCATTTATTGTTCACGCCTTCAGCGAACATCTAAGCCTTCGGCCCCCGGGGTGGGGGGAGCGGGAGGGGGGCAGAGCCCTCTAGCCGGTCAGAGGCGGGGCCCAGGGAGGACCCCTGGCACAGAGCCTGGCACGGCCCAGAACTCGCACCGTGTTTGCTGGATCCGGGGCAGGTCCACGGGGGAGACCCCCTGGGCGCCGGGCAGCAGGGGCCGTGGTTCAGAGCGGGGCGGTTGTCCCCACCTGCTCCTACGTCACCCTCAGACCAGGCAGCTGCTGGCCAGGGAGGGGGCTTCCCTGAGGGAGGGGAGGGCTGTCCCCTCTGAACAACGCCCCGGGCTCCTCCCTGACCGGAGACCTGAGGTCGGCCTGGCCGCCCGTGTCCTGTCCAGGGCCCTGGGCCAGCCTTGCCCCGAGGTGCGTGTAAGGCCAGGCCAGGCAACGTGCGGGGCCGGGGCTCAGCCAGCTCAGCGGGGCCGCTTGCTGTCCAGGACGGCCCTCCAGTCGTCTGCCCATGAGTGCAACCTGCGGCCGGGGGGCTGCAGCCGCATATGCCGGTTGTGACAGGCCGTGAAGAGCACGTGCTCCCAGCGGGGGTTCGGCTCGGCCCCTGGGGGGAAAGCAGCACCTCAGTCCCACGTTGGGGCCCCAGGCGATCGCACCAGCCCGGTCTCACGGGGGTTGGACGCGGGCCCCCTCGCAGCCCCAGAGCCCACAGCGGGTGCTCGGCAAACAGTGACCACGCGCTCCCTACAGCCGCGGCCTCTGCTGGAGGCTGAGCCTCAAGACACCCGCCCTCCCCGCCCCTGTGCCCAGCCATCCTGCACTGGCTGGACCAGCTCCGTCACCAGCTGTTGACCGTGGGCCCCACAAGCCCCGCAGGCTTCAGTCCCTTGGGTCCACACTGACGCCACCAGTGGTGACCTGCCCTTTGGGTATGGCCTCTCCCCTGCGGAAGAGGGTACGCCCGCCCTCCCCTACAGAAGCTGAGTGGGTCCCTGGGCCCCTCGAAGTCATGGCCTCCCCGACCCCTGCACTGTGCCCTGACTGTCCTAGGGAAACCGTGCGGTCTGGGAGGTCGGTGGCAGGCACACCTGTGGATTCTACCTTCTGAACACTGACCGGGGTAGAGATGGGCATGTTTCCCAGGCCAGCTCCAAAAACCATCAGGGAAGGAATAGTTCAAATGTTCCCACTGAGGTGTCCAAAAGCATAGGATTTAACCCTGAAACTAGTGATGGCTACCAGGAGGGGAGCGTCTGCCAGAGTACGCAGGCACAGCGAGAACAGCAGAACCAGGAGATAAAGAAACCAAATTCTGATGGAGGTTGTTTGAGCTCCTAGATTCAGCCGTGCCTGAAGCCCTCCTACCCCAGATTTTCAGTTTGATGAACCAATAAGTTTCCCCTCTCCTTTCTAGGCAAATCCAAGGTTTGTTTGTTTATTTTTTGGGAGGGGGTCGCCCATAAGCAAAAGGGACAAATACAGCTCCCAAACCACCTTCAACTAGAGAGATTAGGCTTTGCCTTTCTGCTTTAACACATGAGGTTCAGTCCAAATTACTTCTGGGAAAAAAAAGCGGGGGGGGGGGTTCTGTTGCTAAAAACAAATGCTTGGAAGCCAGAGTCCGGCCCTCATTTTGCACAAGAGCAAGACTTCAAGGTGTAAAGGGACTCACTCGAGGCCACCCAGCGAGTTACCCCAGAGGCAGGACCCACTCTTCCTGACTCCCAGTGGGGCCCCTTCCGAGGCCGGACGCGGAGAAGAATCTTGTCTCGCTCCGCGCGCGGCTTAAGGCTGGATGTGATGCCTAACACATGTCTGGTGAGTGAGGGGAGTCAGGGGCCGCAAGGCCTGGCCGCCACGCGCGCCCCTCCCCCGCTGCAGGCCACTTGCCTGTGATGTCCACGCGGTCGTCTATGAGGAGGTCGGCGGAGACCACGGTCTTGTCTCTGGTCAGCACGATCTGCTCTAGAAAGTCAGGGCCGAAGTGCTTCTCCACCCAGGCGTACTGGAACGACAGCAGGCGGGGGGAGGTGGAGCCGTGAGGGGGCACAGCCGGCTCTCCTGCAAGAGGGGCCCACCCCGGGAGACTGCCACGCTCAGGGGACGGCAGGACCGTCCCGGCCCCTCGGCCACAAAGCGGCAGAATCGTGGCTCCGAGCAGACGCCGCAGCCCCTGCGGCGAGGCTCTAGGGCAAGGAAAGGGGGACGGAGCTCCAAGGCGCATCGAAACAGCCCCTTACAGACTGGCCGTCCTCCTGTCCTACCCGGTGAATTTTCGTCCGGAGGCCACGTGAGGACTGGACCCACGACGGGAGCGGGAGAGGGTCTCAAGCAGATGGTGCCAGTGCCAGGGGCTCCTCCGACGCCCTGCTCCTGAGTGACCTAACCCAGCAGATGGAGGACCCCATGCAAGTGACCACACTGGCCAGGAAGACCCCCCATCACAAGATAACAGGGGGCCGTCAGGTTCACAAAACAGCTTCGCGAAGCTAAGTCTCCACACCGAGCTGGACTGACAGCAGACGAGCTGACCCCTGGCCCGTCCACCGGGCCAGGGCGCGGACACCCCAGGCCTCTGGCTGGGAGGAGAGGCCCTGACGGGGGCACGGCAGCCCCCGCGTGGCCAGGGGAGGTGGGGCGGCCGGGGCTCCGGTTCCAGCTCAGCTGCTCCGAGGGCCCTGTTGCACCCCGCACTGAAGCCTCACAACAGCCGCGCGGCAGGTGCGCACCCCGAAGGCTCTGAGGCGGTAAAACAAGGGGGTGACGAGGGTGGGGGGCAGGGCGCGGACGACCCGCCCGAATGCGTTCCAGGCCCACGGGGAGCCATCGGAGCTGCGTCTCCAGGCCACCCCGGGAGGAGGGCAGGCAGGCTCTGCTCCCTCTCTGCTCATCAGTTTGGAGGGTGTCCACTGAGATACCTTTAAGCTCAGAGGTTCTCTCCTCGGCCGCATCAGGTCTCCTCAGAACTTGTCCTTCCAGTGCTTTGCCTTCTCGTTTCCATGACTCCACCCAATTCTTACCTTCCCCAAGGAACCTGCCCTGGCCTCCTCCCTGGGGGACCACAGAGCCTGTGACAGAGTGATGACCGTCTCTCTTCCTGCCACACTGTCCTGAGCTCCCGAGAGCAAAGACACGGCTCTCTTAAGCCCCAGATGCCTAGTGTTGCAGCAGGTGCCCGGTAAACGTTTGCCGAATGACTGCCAACCAAAAAAGCATTCACTTTTTTATTGCAAAAGTAATGGCTAATCAAAGAAAATTTGGGAAATAAGTTACAGAAGCATCTATAGTTGGCAGAATTTCCTTCTTTCCTTTTTTTTAAAAAAAATTTACCACGTTTCAAAACGTAGTTTTTAATTAAAGTTGTATAGGCAACTTTGCGCCTAACTTATTTTTCCAGGATCCAAGAATGCAGAAAAAATAATCAACCGTGAAATTGCCCAGGCTTTCTGGTTTGAGAAAAGGGCACTGAGGTTCCTTCTTTCTTGCCGGGTGCGGGTCTTTGGGCCGGAGAGAAGACACAGGGGTGACGTTTACTGCTAGCAAGGTGATGAATGCCGCCTTCTGCATCCTTCCTACAACCCAGGGAGGCGTCAGCACAACCGCACTGGTTATGAGACGGAGGCCCTGAGAGGCTGGGTGGGGGGGTCTGAGGCCCAGAGCTCTCGTCTGACTCCCGGGCCCGGCCAGGGTGGGGGCCAGGGTCCGAGGGCACCGCTGTGGGGGCAGGGCTGCGGAGGGAAGGTGGCTCGTTGTCCACCCAATCGTAAGTCTGGTCCCTGAAGACACTTGGGCAGGAAACAGTTCGGCCTGGCGAACACAGAGCCATCCATCCGAGGTAAAGTGGTGGTGTTATTCCCGAACCAGAATCTGTCAAGACGACCCAAACCGAATCCGAACCACATGCAGCAAAAGATTTACTAGACAGACTTTCGAGGGAGGAGGGCTTTCCATGGCCTCAGGGAAGAGCAGCATTTGGTGGCACAGCTGCCGCAGACACAACTAAAGGCTTTAAAGTGGGGCCAGCGGGACATGTCCCGCACCCCCGGGGGTGTGCGTGTGGAGCCGAAATGCACGGGCAGCTCCGAGGCTATGTCAGCATTTCTCCCCAGATGGCCATGGAGACAGAGGTGTGCTTGAAAACAAGCACCAGCAGGAAGCAGGCTTGCTGAGGTACCGAGGGGTAAGAAGCGTGGTGCTTCCAGCCCCGGAGGGAGGGGCGGACGTGGGACAAGGACGTCGGTACCCCGGGGACAGACACACCAGGTCAGAGCCATCTGGAGCTCAGAGGGGAGTGCTGGGTTGAGGCTGCACGGGCGGGATGGTCGGCATGGAGATGATACTTGAACCCCGGGGGAGGGATGAGGACCCCGAGGGCCGGACAGCCAGCCCCGCCTCCACCGCAGCCCTGGCTGAAACAGCTGCCCCAGCCCAGCGGTTCTCAAACACGGCGCACCTGGGGGCTTGTGGAAACACGCTGGCTACTCCCAGAGCTTCTGCTGGGGGTCTCACGAGGGGCCGGACGATGCCCACTTCTGGCCCACTTCTAGCGTGCAGGGGATGCTGAGCCTCCAGTTCACTACTCTGCTGGGGACTGGACACGCCTCCAGGCCCAAGCCCACCCCCGCTGACCAAGCCGAGTCACTCGCCCCCCGAGGTGAGCTGAACTCACGGTCCTGGCGGGTTGAGAGGCGTGCTGAGCACGAGGCACATGGTGGAGGCCAGCGCCCGCGACACCCCGATGAGGGCGCATCCCTTCCGTGTGAAGTGCAGGAGGCGCCGAACGTTGGCTGACCGTGTGTGTTTGCTTCTCTCATGGAGCCGGGCGAGGAGAGGTCCCGAGAGGACACGCTGGACCCCTGCCGAGGTCGGCCCCCGAGCGGGGGGTCTGGGCCCCGAGACCCACCTTCCCAGACTTGGGAAGCTCCTTGGCTTCCTCGGGGCAGGAGCATCCCTGGGCCCACCTCTGGTGTGAACCCACCCCCAGGGCACAGACCATCCCTCTGGGTTTGGCAACCCTGCAAGTTCCCAATCTCCAGAGAAGTCTCAGTTTTATGTCATTCTACCTACTTTCAATAAAGATGACGAAGTGAGTATGTAGCAAAGTGCAGTTTCACTGTTTCACCTTTGTGAGGCTTTTCGTGCCCAAATACTTGGTTTGGGTGGCCTCCAGCCCCTCCCCGACCCGCATCCTCTCCTCGTCCCATCCTTCACGTCGATGCTGCACCAACGGGGACGGTCACCTTCCCACAGAACCCGGTGCCTCGCCAGGTCCACCCAGAGGGCGCAGCAGAATTTCAGGCTCTGCTGGGAGGAGGCCCTGGCCCAGACCCGGGAGGCTGGACGGGAGGAGGGGCAGCCCCGGCAGGCGGCGGCCATGGATGCGGGTCCAAGCCCTTCCCTGGGACACGGGGCAAAGCGAGAAGAGGCCCAACCCC
The DNA here is from genome assembly GCF_005190385.1 of Monodon monoceros. Classification (NCBI taxonomy): domain Eukaryota; kingdom Metazoa; phylum Chordata; class Mammalia; order Artiodactyla; family Monodontidae; genus Monodon; species Monodon monoceros. Next base: position 38,131,555 of record NW_021703786.1, on the reverse strand, counting down.
AGGCATCTTACCTTCTCGAAGGGACAGTACTTGTACATCTTGGTGGGGCTGGTGCAGATGAAGACGTCCGTGCTGAGGGAGAGGCGGAGGGTGAGGCTGGGCGCCGGCGTCCCCCTGCCCGAGCCCGGCCCCCGATGGCCAGCGATGCCCTGTCCCCCCGGCCCCGGCCACCGCGTGTGACCCCAGCCCCGGCCCGACACCAGCTCAGGGCCGGGCAAACCACAGGGCAGCCCCGTGCAGCCAGCCGTGCAGGTTGGCAGAGCTGAGGAACGGCCGTCCCTGGGACGTGACAGGAAATGCCGAGAAATGGCGAGTACCAGCCTGCGAGGAAGGCATTACAGGACCAGAGCCAGCTACTCAAGGGACGTACATCAGGGCCTCACACGGCGCAGAGGGAGGAAACCTACAAGCCGAGCCGGAGTCTCTAGGTCAAGGGTGCGGCCGGGCGGCTCGGGCTTCGCGCACTCCTGTGGACCCTGGCGGACCCTCACGGTCTGTGCTGCGCCAGCTCCTCCCGCGGCCCCGGGCCCGGCGCCCGCCAACAGTGCCAGCTGGTCCCCTTCCTCATCAAGCTGGCACCTGCCCCCGGAGCGGCATCTACTGTCTCATCGGGCCAAGCCCACGGGGGATGGGCAGTCCCGAGAGGCCTGCGTCTGACTGAGGCCCCGGGCAGAGGGCGTGGCGTCCCGGGCACCCTGGGTCTCCGCCTGCTTCCCATCTCCGTGGATTTGCCTGTTCTGGACATCTCATGTTAACGGAACCCCACGGTACATGGTCTCTTGTGACTGGCTTCTTTCATTCAGGGTCATGTTTTCAAGGGCACTGGAACTGTGGGCCTTTTTACTGCCCAGTAACGTCCCTCGTATAGATGCTCCACGTTCAGTTTACGTGCTACCACGGATGGACAGTGGGGCTGCTTCCACCCGGGAACTGTGGCGCTGGGGGCACCCGTGCGCAGGGTCCGTGTGGACCTGTGTCCCCGTTTCTCTCGGGTGCGACTGCTGGGTTACAGGCGGCTCTGTATCCAACATCCTGAGGATGCGGTTTCCAAGGCAGCTGCGCCGGTTACAATCCCACCACCAGCGATAAGGATTCCCAGCTCTCTCCATCCTTGGCTACACCCACGATCGTCCATCTTTTTTACGACAGTCGTTCTAGTGGTGCAGAGCGGCTTTTTACTGTGGTTCTGACTTATTTCCCTAAGGACGAACGATGTTGAGGCAAACTTTCACGCACTTAATTGCCATCTGTAGCTCTTCTTTGGAGAAATGCCAAGGAAATGCCAAACTCAGAGCCCGAGCCCATGTTTTTTAAAACCTGAGTTAGATGGCACCCTTCTCTCTTCAACCTCTTCCTCCACATCCCACCTGCCCCACACTCACTGAAACCTCACCCTCCTGGTCTCATTTGCTACCCAAGTCAGCAAACCCCTTCCCCTCCCAGGGCCTGTACCCTTGCTCCCCGCCGCCCTTCACTACTCATTCCGATCCTACAGGTCTGACGTCAGATATCACCCCTTGGAGGAGCATCTGCACCTGAACTAGCCCCTCCCCGGTGACCTCTAACACGTCACCTTGCTCATTTCCTGCACAAAGCACAAGGCACAGAGCCGTCCACTTGATTAGCCATCCGCTAGACCCCTCTCTCAGCCCAAACTCTGGCCAAGGACTGACCGTCAGAATCGCCCACCCGCTAAGCGCCAAAGTGGAAGTAAAGCACCAGTGGTGTGGTCTCAACCTGGACATCTCAGACTGGAATTTCTGCAAATGTGTTAATAGGGCAGCTGTGAAAAAGTGCTCTGGGCCAGAACCCACGAGAAGAAAGCTGCCTCCCTGGAACTTCCCTGGTGGTACAGTGGTTAGGAATCCACCTGCCAATGCGGGGGACACAGGTTCGAGCCCTGATCCGGGAAGATCCCACATGCCGCCGAGCAACTAAGTCCGTGAGCCACAACTACTGAGCCCATGCGCCACAACTACTGAAGCCCACGCGCCTAGAGCCCGTGCTCCCCGAAAGCTACCTCAGTGAGAAGCCCGCGCACCGCAACAAAAGAGTAGCCCCCACTCGCCGCAACTAGAGAAAGGCCGCGCACAGCAACAAAGACCCAATGCAGCCAAAAATAAAAATAAATTTAAAAATAAAAAATAAAGCAAGCTTCCTCCTCTGCCGCGCCCTGAAGAATCTCAATGCATGTCCACAAACTAAAAGCTCTGAGAAGTCCCACAGGAAAGACACCGCTCATCGATGTTTCCCATGCTGCTTTGGTCAAAGAACACTCTTCTTGGGACTTCCCTGGTGGTCCAGTGGTTAAGACTCCACACTCCCAATGCAGGGGGCCCGGGTTCGATCCCTGGTCAGGGAACTAAGATCCCACATGCTGCAACTAAGACCCGGTGCAGCCAAAATAAATACATAATAAATAAATAAATATTAAAAAAAAAAAAGAACACCCTTCTGTTGCACACCTATTCAGTCCTGCAGAATAGTAACAGTGGCAGCTAACATTTACACTGCACACATTTTACAGATGAAGAAACTGAAAGTTTAGAGACTTGCTGAGGGTTCGATTCTGGAGAAGCGGTCTAACTCCAGTTCAGACTGAGACTTAACCACCGTGCAATCCAGGTCCCCAGAATACAGTTGGTTAACGTGGTCCAGGAAATGAGGATCCAGACAAGAACAGAGGTTTTAAAAGCTTCGGTGCAAAAATACACATTCTTTGCCTCGCCAGGCTCTTGCTACAGGTGGAAGAAGTTATAGTACATTATTCTGGTGTAGATCAGGTTCAAATCATAAACCAGAGTAGTAAATCCTAACATCTGTGGCCTAACTTTTAACAAGGAAGCCAAGACCATTCAACAGAGGAAAGAAGAGTCTTTTCAACAATTGGATTTTCCACACGACAAAGAAGGAAGTGGGACCCCCTTCCTCACACCATATGCAAAAATTAAAATGGATCAAAGACCTAAATATAAGAGCTTAAACTATAAAACCCTTAGAAGAAAACATAGGAGCAAATCTTTGTGACCTTGGATTAGGCAAAGGATCCTTACATACGGCACCAAAGACACAAACGACAAAAGAAAAAAATAAATAAATTGAATTATATCAAAATAAAAACTTCGGGTTTCAAAGGACACCACCCAGAAAGTGAAACAACAACCCACAGAATGAGAGAATATATCTGCAAGTCACATATCTCACAAGGGACTTGTTATCCAGAATATACACAGCAGGCTTATGAGTTAACAATAACAAAAGAAGACAAATAAATTGAAAAAAAATTAGCAAAGGATTTGAATAACCATTTATCCAAAAAAGATATACAAATAGCTAATACGCACACCAAAAGATGCTTAACACCATTCGTCTTCAGAGAAATGCAAATTAAACCCACAATGAGATACCACTTCACACCCACTAGAATGGCTGGAATCAAAAAGACCATAGCGGGTTTCCCTGGTGGCGCAGTGGTGGAGAGTCCGCCTGCCGATGCAGGGGATGCGGGTTCGTGCCCCGGTTTGGGAAGATCCCACATGCCGCGGAGCGGCTGGGCCCGTGAGCCGTGGCCGCTAGGCCTGCACGTCCGGACCCTGTGCTCCGCAACGGGAGAGGCCACAACAGTGAGAGGCCCGCGTACCGCAAAAAAAAAGAAAAAAAAAGACCACAGCAAGTGCTGGGGAGGAGAAGTTGGATCCCTCAGACGTTGCTGCTGGGAACGTAAAATGGTGCGGCTGCTCTGAAGGTAGTTTGGATTCAGCGTATGACCCATCAGTCCCCCTCCCTGGTGCACGTCTAAGAGAAATAAAAACATGCGACCACAAAAACACTTGTACGTGAATGTTCACAGCAGTGTTATTCTTCATATCTAAAAAGAAGAAACACCCAAGATCTATCAACTAAGGAACGGATGGACAGAACGTAGCATATCCACACAACGGAGAATCACTCAGCAGTGAAAAGGCATGAAGTTGCGATCCACTTGGCGGCACACGTGAAACCGGAAACATCATACTGAGGGAGAGAAGCCAGTCACAGGAGGCGAGGTATCGTAAGAAACGTATGTGAAACGTCCAGACTAGGCAAATCCAGAGACAGCAAAGCCAACTGCCGAGGGCTGCGGGCAGAGAGCAGGGATGCGCAGTGACTGTTAATGTGCTGAAGTTGACTATGGGACTGTTTGGACATCTCTGTGAACCCGCTAAAAACCATGCGGGTGTAGAGTATGTGGATTGTACCTCAATAAGGCTATTTCCTTTTTTAAGGTCTTCAGGGGAGCGCTGTAAGTGCCACCGAATTTCGATGGGCGGTGGGCACTGGTTCCGGGGCGGGGGCCTCAGCTCACAGGACCAGGTAGACGTTTCCCTCATCCTCTTGCTGTCGCTCCCCCCACCCCATCTCCCAGGTCTCCCCATCGTACCCCTTCACACACCTGGCTCTCTGTGTTCAGCACTGATCCCAGTTCGTGGTTGTCTTCCCGGATGTGATGCTCTATTTAACACCTGCTCTCTGGCTAGACTGTAAGCTCCAGGAGAGCAGGGAATGCGCTTTGTTCGCTTGTGACCCGCTGGTGCCCAGAGGCATCTGACAGTCAGTTCTCAGTTATTTGCTGAATAAATGAACCCTGAACACTCAGCGAACCCCGTCAAATTAGACTCGACATTCTCCCAAGTTACTGGATGGAAGCATCTTAACAGCCTACAGACTTGCCCCGTGAGGATGGACCGCGCAGGCCCGTGCAGGGTGAGGAACGAGAAGCAGAGGTGACGTGATGCGGGAAGGGGTGCAGACCCTGGGCCGAGACAAACTCACCTCTCCAGGTTGGCCATCTGCTTCACAGCCTCCACAGCGCCTGGCAGAGGCTCGAGGTCAAAGAAGAAATTCTCCGACTCCCAGATGCTGATCGCCTTCTCCTGAGAAGGGGAGAAGTGCAGGTGATGCCCCAGGTCCTCAGCACCCTGCGTGCCCACACCCCGAGGACGCAGCTCCCAGGGGAGGAAGGGTGGGAGCTGGCACTGGCGTGTGTTCCGGCCCCTTTGCAGGAGGGATCCAGCTTCTGTGAGGATCCAACGGGGACCAGCTATGGTGCTGGGGCTGTGGATTCTGAAGCCAGCGCTGCTACAGGCCCTGCTGGAGCTGGCGGGGACAGAAGGTTGGCCCCCAGGAACCACACGTTTGCCTGATTCTAAAGGCCTGAGGCCCCCTGGAGGCAGCGAGGGTGGGCTGGGTCCTGTCAGGGCGCTGGAATCTCACTTTCAACTGCTGGAGGAGCTCAGGCCCTTCAGAGCACCGCCGTGCCACGAGGGATGGGGGCGCGGGCAGAAGGCCGACCGAGCAGAGCTCCAGGCTCCGCACCACATTGGCAGAACAGCTCTTTATCTGAGCTACACGTTGGCATGACAATAAAATACTTCATTAAAACACACACACACACACACACACACACAACTATTCTGCTGCTTTTAAAGTTTAAAAGCCCCCCATCCAGACCCTCATAAACATGTGAGAAAACCAAGGCTCAGAATGGGGAAGGGATTGACTTAATGTCACACAGCAAAACGGTGGCTCCCAACCGCCCGGCTAGGAGTGTCTGTCTTATGCTGCTGGCCAAATTCAAGTCTGTAGTATGTCACCCCCTTCCAGGGCCAGGAAAAGGGGAAAGTGACAACCCCCAGCCTCTGAGAAGCAGGAAACCATGTCCCATGTGTGCAATGCAGGAAGCGTTCCCCCACCCGCTGTCAGAACACCACCCCCGAAAAAACGCCACCACGGCGACCTACGGGGAGTACACGGAGGTCACACGGGCAATACTGTTGTCAACTACATGGGCTTAAGCCCATCAGTGCTTATTGCTCATACATGCCCTCCCTTGTCTGAGCCTCACATCCCACAGGCAGCAAGAGCTGCCATCCCCAATCTACAGATGAGGAAACTGGGCTTCACTGAAGCTTTTATTCAAGGCCACTTCAGGGTGATACTGTCAGAACTTGAACTTGGGGCTTCTGACTCAAAGGGAAGCAGTGTGAGTGGTGGAAAGCAGGCTGTGGCCCAGGGCTAACCATTTCCCCTCAGCACCCCAGCTTACCTCCCTCCCCCTCAACTTTCCCTGAAACCCTGGTCAAGGGACTTCCTTTCTCTGAGGCCCGTTCAACTGCCCTAACAGTGTAAGATTCTAAGTCAGTGAAAACGAGCTATGCCTTCCCCTCCGCCCTGCTCACTCCTCCGCAAGCGAGGCTCAAAGGAAACACAGAAAGACCCACATTTTGTAAAGCAGGGATGCCTCCGTGTGGAAGCCAGGGGCTTGACAGGGAGGCTTTAACGCAGATGCTGGGCCAGCTCGGCCAAGGGGAGACCAGGGAGGTCCTGCTATGAGCTGTGCCTGGGGATAAAGGTCATGTGTGCGTCTATTAAAGCCCCAGTGCCTGCAATGTTCCCAGGAGCGGCAGTGCACAGTGAGCTCTCGGAGCACCCCTCCTCGGTGCCCGAGTTCTGCTCCCAGGCCTTGTTCTTGGAAGACAGTAACGCATTCCCCTAGACCCGGAGTCTGCACATTGGCACAATGGACTAGAAGAGCCACTGTCCTTGGAGAGCTGCGGGGGTGGGCGACCTAACGGCAGTGGCATCTGTGGGACCTGGACCTGAGGGAGCCGCCAACTGAGGTCTGCACCTTCAGCCGGGCCTGGGCACTGGCGGGAGGACCCATACTTGGTGCTGGACGAACGCTCCAGGGAAGGGTAACCGGCCCCGCAGAGACCCCCTCCTCTTAGCCAGGACCTGGACCTTGGAGGGTGAAAATTGTGCCGTAAGACCTTGCCCTTTCTTGTCAGAACAGAGAATAACATTTGCTTGGTGGAGATTTACAGGAACATCATTACCTGACCATGACCTGACCTCAAGAACAGAGGATCTAACACCAAGAAGTCTGCAGCAACTAACCACGCCCCTCCCTCACCTTTCCTAGAAAAAGGCTTTGCTGAAAGCTTTTGGGAAGTTTGGGGTTTTTAAGGCATGAGCCATCCATCTCCTTGCATGGCCCTGCAGTAGACCTTTCTCTGTTTCAAACTCTGACATTTTGGTATTGTTTGGCCTCTCTGTGCATCGGGCACACGGACTTCCATTTCAGTAACAGGCTTAGTGGCATCATAGTAACACGGTCCTGGGAGGAAAGGAAGAACCCAGACGGCAACGCTGAGTGCCGTCTATGAATGAAGACACACACAGGGCAGGGGAGAACATTACTGGGCCTGCAAAAATTACTAGGGCATTTCCTCCGGTTTAAAGTTTTTAATGAGGTATCGGGAGTGGGAGAGGACGGCACCCCAGCCTCAGGGGAAAGCTGCCTTCTGAAGCGCCTGGTGTTAATGAAAAGAAATGGCGCTTCATTTCCTTTTGAACACCCACCCGCCCACAAACCAAATTACTGTCCAGATGCCTTTTGTAAATCAAAGAACTGGCACTTGTTAGAGGAGGACAGAGGACAGGACTGAATGACCTTGCCAAGCGGACAGACAACTCAGATCCAGGCTGACCCTTCTTGGCTGTGACATGGGACAGGTTTCCTCACCTCACAAGGGAGAAAATAATGTCTGCCTCACAGAGGAGGGAATGCAGCAACCTGGGGTTACAAAATAGGTTCTAAAATCATCATCAATTCCCCCTGGCAGCCACCTTAGGTGGCCAGTTGAGGGACAGCAGAAAACATTAGGTCTCTAAGTTGGTCCATGGCAAGATCCCGTACCTTTCACCAAGTAGTTTAAATGGACAAACCAAGCGATCTAAGAACGTTCCTGGTGTCAGAGCTCAGGTGCTCAGCTGGGCGGGCTGGGGCAGGGGATAAGCCAAGGAATAGATCCGGACCCACCATGGCTCCCTGTGTGCCGTCCAGGAAGACTTGCAACCTCAATGCTACTGGGAACCACACTTTGGTGGAAAAGGGAAAAAAAGAATGGATGGTAAAGATGCTCATCAAATTCAGGTAGAGGAAGAAACGGGAATGTGACTTCAGGCCAAAATTAAAAAGTCACTTGAAGATAGGGAGTTAGGTATATTATGCCTTATGAGCTCCTGAATTTTGAGAAGCCCTCGATGACAGCCAAGAGCTATCGAACGCAGAGGCCCCTAGGACCCGGTGCTACGGGTGGCGACTCCCAGGGCCACGCGCGCCCGGGGCGGGGATGCTCACGCTCAGCCCGGGCTGCAGGCGGTCGTACTGCTCCGACACCCAGAAGCCGCGCCGGTCCTCCAGCGCGATGAAGGGCTGGTCGGGGAAGCGCGCGCGGAACTTCCTGAGGAAGCCGCCCTCGAAGTCGGCCAGCACGCCGTCCATGTCTACCAGCACCCGCAGGGCGCGGCCGGCAGGCCCGCCCGACGCCCAGCGCAGCCCAGCGGGCCCCGCAGGCACCGCTGCGCCGCGGGGCCTCCGCGCGCACCAGCCGCGCAGCCGGATCATGGCCCCTGGCGGGCGCTCGCCGGGAACACCGGGGCCATGTCCGCGGGAGGAGACACTGCGGACAGGGGAGCGGGCGTCGGGGTCGCGGGATGCGGGGGGCGCGCGCGGGGCCGGGGACGCGCGGGATGCGGGGGGCGCGCGGGGCTCGGGGCGCGTGGGGCGCGCGGGGCGAGCGGGAAACGAGCGCGCAGGCTCAAGCCCCAGAGCGAGGCTGCGGCCTCGCCGCCCTTAAAGGGACCCGCGCTGGCGGAGGCGGGCCCGAGGGGCGTGGCCTGGAGGACAGCCCTGGGCGCTGGGCTGTCCCCGGGGCGTCCGCACTCCCCGGATCTCCACTGGCACCTTCTCCCGGGATCCTGCGCCTGGGCTCCCTCCTCCCAGTGCCGCAGGAGCAGGCCTGTGTCTCGGAGACGTTCACTGAGCCCCTAGAGCGTCGCGCAGTGGACCACGTGGACGAGGTCCTGCCACCCTGGGACTCACATTTTAGAAGGGGAGAGGGACACAAAGCAAGTAAGTCAACAAAATAGGCAGAAGAACTTCAGGGAGTGACAGTAGTAGGAAGGAACCAAAACAGTGATGTGCCCCCTGCTTTACGGTGACTGGCTGGGGAGAGGCTGTTAGAGGAGCAATTAACACCGTGCAAATATCACGAAGCCTTAATAAAACCGGTGACTTTCAAATGAATCTAAAATAAATATTATGTACCCCGTTATAGGTGGCTTTCCTTTTTCTTCTGGCTTTAAAATCTTTTATTGTCAATTTGAATGAATAAGAGACTATTACTGTTGTTATAGGCAAGCAGTATCCAACAGAGACACACCAGGACCCTCCTCACCCACTATACTCTAAGACACACTAGCATTTTGTCTTTCCCAGAAACACACCAAGCTTATTTGGGTCTAAAGATCTTGGCATACATTTGTTCCTCTCCCTGAAACTCTCCGCTCCCAGATCCCTTTTCACTGGCTCCTTCTCACCCTTCACATCTTGGAAGCATTTCCTGACCTTCCTCTACCCCATGACCATGTTTCATTTTCTTCATAACAGGTACTGACTCTCTGAAAGTATTTTGTTTGCTTGCTTTTGTGTGTAACTCCTACAGCCAGAGCTTCATTGCCGCAAGAACTTTGTCTTGATGACAGATACACAGCTGCCATCTGGCACAGGGCTGGACACATATCAGAGACAAAGTAAATGTGTATTCAAAGAATGAAAAACAGGTAGTTAAATGTGGTATCTCCACTCACTGCGGTGGCTGTTTGTTGTAAGGTGTGTCTCAAGTAACTGCTGGGGACTTCGCTGGTGGCGCAGTGGTTAAAAATCCACCTGCCAATGAAGGGGACACGGGTTCGAGCCCTGGGCCAGGAAGATCCCACATCTAAGAACGCACAACTAAGCCCGTGCGCCGCAGCTCCTGAGCCTGCGCTCTAGAGCCCCCGAGCCACAACTACTGACCCCGCGTGCCTAGAGTCCCTGCTCCGCACCAAGAGAAGCCACCGCAATGAGAAGCCCACGCAACGCAACGAAGAGTAGCCCCTGCTCGCCACAACTAGAGAAAGCCTGCGCACAGCAACAAAGGCCCAATACAGCCAAAAATAGATTTATAAATAAAAGATTTATAAAAAATAGTTAAAAATAAACTTAATTGCTGGATTTTACACATGAATAGCTTAAAAAATAGTTAGAATATATCCAAGGTTATCCCTCTAACCACATCTCCTTCAGTCATTTCACTCTTGAGAGGAAGAGAGAAGGGTGGGATGCCCCTTAGCAGTTTTGAAATGAGTGTGATTTGATTCCTGGCTCCTCTTTGCCACAATGCAGGTATTCTCAAACTTTAGGGTGCATCAAGGTTACCTTCAGGGCTTGTTAAACTCAGACTGCAGAGCACCACCCTCAGAGTTTGTAGTAAGTCTAAAGTGGAGTCCAAGAATTTGCATTTCTAAGAAGTTCCCAGGTGGCGTTGATGCTGCGGGCTGAGGAACCACACTTTGAGAACAGATGCCACAATCTAAATAGGCAACAAAATTTAAAGTATGACTAGTAGCTGTGGCTATTTTGAATTATTGTAGTGCTTAACTTCTCACAACATTTTTGGCTTTTATTAAAACCCATGTACTTCCATGGAAATGTGTCCTATAATTCAAAATGTCTGTCTTCTGTTTGAGGACCAAATGTTGCCATACAGCATTCAGGGACAGCTCCATCCTAGAGTACAAGTGTTAAAGTCATTCATCTATACTTGTCCCAAATACATCAACTTATTTCCATCTCTATTTCAAGGTACAATTTTTACTATTATATTTCATATCGACTGACTACTGTAATAGCTTCCTAAATGATTCCCTGAGGTTATCCATGTAAAGTCAGACAGCCCTTTCTAAGTGCAAGTCTGATCATGCCGCTCTCTTGCATCAAACTCTCCGTGGCGTCCCAATCTTTCGGGGAAAAAGTCCAGTATCTTTAACACAGCTTACTTGACGTGGTCCCTGTCTATCCTGCAGCAGCCCCAGTTCACATCACTCCCCTCCAACCATAAGTATTTTACGTGGTTTATCGTGAGAATTGTACAGATGGGGAAACAAGGCAGAGGACAGCCAAGGTACTTGCCCAGAGTCACAGAGCTACTAAGTGGTAGACAAGGGATTTGACCACATGCTGCCTGCCTGGCCGGACTACTACCTCGCAGGAGAAGCCTCAGGGAAGAGGTGGCAATTAAGCCGGGCTTGGAGGATTTGGCAAGGTGTTACACGGGACAGCCATTCCCAACAAAATCCGGAAAGGATGTGCCTCACTAGGAGTTCTGTTCCTTCCTTTGCCCACCATCCCCGTTAAATCCAGGGAGCGATTTCGCGTGTGCACAGAACGAAGACGGAAGGGAAAGAAAGCTGCCTTCCGGCGTGGCATCCCTAGAGCGGATTCCATGGAAACAGTAGCCGGGTCCCAGGTAGGTGAGATCTCGCGGTGCTTGAGCGGCGGAAGTGACGTCATCGCCCTCGAGGCCCTCCAGTGGGTCGCCGGTCCTCGTCCCGCGTGCGCCGCCTCCGCCGCCGGGTCGCCGGGAACATGGCGTCTGCCCTGGAGCAGTTCGTCAACAGCGTCCGCCAGCTCTCGGCCCAAGGTGAGGCGGTGGGCGCAGGCCGCGACTCTGCGTCCGGGCTGGCCCGGGGGTCTCGGCGCTTGGGCCGGGGCTGACGAGCGCGCGAGCTGGGCGCCCTCTCCGCCCTGGTCCCGACGCCCGGCCTCCGCCCCCCGCCGTCGGTGCCCCCTCGGTCTCGGCTCCCGGCGGCCCCTCCCGACCTGGCCGCGTGGCGGGGCCCCTCGCGGCTTGGTGCGCACGTCCCCCGGGGGCCCTGGCTCCAGGCTCCCCTCTTGCGGACGGAGTTGTGACCGTTGTTAATTTTCTTCCTAATTTTCATGCCGTTGGTTCGTTCGTTTCATCACCTGCGTATCGAGCCCTGGGCCCAGAATTAAAGTAGTTGGCCGCTGCTGTAAGGCCTCTTTCCCCACCCTGTTTGTTCATTCGTGGAATAGAAATGGCCCTATTCCGCCGAGTTGTCAGGACTGAGAGGGAGGAACCGTTAAAGTTGCAGGAGCTGCGTGACCTCGGGTAGGCACGCTTCTCTCCTGAGTTCCGTGGGCAGGCGCTGCCCCGAGGTTGCTCAGGTGTGGGGCGCCGTTCTGTCTCGTTTCTCTCGTTACTGGTAGGAGTTGGCTTCACAGGTGAGCCATATTCTCTAGGCGTGAAGAAGCCATCCATGCTTTCGTTCGTGCCACGGACTTAAGTTTCTCCTTCCCGCGGTTCCGTGTGCCTAGAAGCTTTGGGCTGGAGTCCTGTCTCGGTCGCTCGGTGTGCCAGCCGCCTAATTTCCCCGGGCCAGTATCCTTATTTACAAGACAGAACTAGGGCTGTGGTCGTGAGCATCAAGCAGGATCACTTATCTGAAAGCTTTGCACACGCGCTCTGTGCAAGTCGCTGCTTTAGGAGCAGTGTGCTGGACAGAGAGGCACAGGACACTTGCCCTGCCCCTGTGTCTCGTGCCTGTGCCCCTGTGCCTCGTGCTTGTGCCTCATGCTCCCCGAAGAGCAAACGTTAATGAGCTTGTTTCCTCAGCTCTTATTCAGAATTTTCTCCCATGAACCTTAAGTGAAGGGAATGGCATAATGTCCCAGCTTTCTCTGATTAGAGGACGTTTCATTGGCCCCCATCTGGTTGGGTTCATTTCACACGCACCCTGTGGCCCTTAGGTGTGTCTCCCCTTGGCCTGCACGAAGTGACTGCCTTATGATTTCAGGGTGACCCAGCATTTCTCTTAGGTCTCATCTCAGGATTAGTTATTTAATTGGGGGAAAATCATGGACTGAAATGCTTAATTGTGGGTGATTCAAATCACTGCAAAGAAGCTATTTCGTTCCTGCCAGTGAGATCTCTAACAACATGATGATGAGTTGGTATTGATATTTCCCAGTTCAACTAGTATTATTACCGTGAAAGGTGATACCTAATGAGATCATGGACTTTCTTTGTTATTGTTTTGCAGTGAGTGTGATAATAATGGAATGTTTATTTTTGGTAAAAATTTAAAAGTATAGTAAGAAGCTCTAGAAATTATCAGAGTTCCTGGCTACAGTCACTTGGATTTTTTAAGCATTATACCATTTGAGTGTTTTTTAAATTTATTTTATTTTTTAGTAAATTTTTATTTGTTTATTTATGGCTGCGTTGGGTCTTCGTTGCTGCACGCGGGCTTTCTCTAGTTGCGGCAAGCGGGGGCTACTGTCATTGCGATGGCTTCTCTTGTTGTGGACTCTAGGTGCAAGGGCTTCAGTAGTTGTGGCACGTGGGCTCAATAGTTGTGGCTTGCGGGCTATAGAGCGCAGGCTCAGTATTTGTGGTGCATGGGCTTAGTTGCTCCGTGGCATGTGGGATCTTCGCAGACCGGGGCTCGAACCTGTGTCCCCTGCATTGGCAGGCGGATTCTTAACCACTGCGCCACCAGGGAAGCCCCTAAGTGTGTGTTTTAATAGGAAAAATCACTCAGTTACTAAATAGAAGTAGCTGGTATGGGTAGCTTGAAGTTCAAAATGTGAACGAGAACTGTTGAGGAGGAAACTTGAGAGGTTAATGCCTGTGGACTTACGTGTACCCTCCACCGTCACCAGAAAACAGCTGGTAGGATGTGGGAGTAGAGTGTGGCCGTGGTGTCTGTCATCAGAATAACCCATTAAAATCGGTGAGTCTACACCATGGATAATCATCAGGGAAATGCAAATCAGAACCACAATGAGATACCACCTCACACCTGTCAGAGTGGCTATCATCAAAAAGTCCACAAATAACACGTGTTGGTGAGGATGTGGAGAAAAGGAAATCCTCGTGCACTGTTGGTGGGAATGTAAATTGGTGCAGTCACTGTGGAAAATAGTATGGAGGTTCCTCAAAAAACTAAAAACAGAACTACCATACAATCCAGCAATTCCACTCCTGGGTATATATCCAAAGGAAATGAAAACACTGATTTGGAAAGATACATGCATCCCAGTGCTCATAGCACTGTTTACAATTGCCAAGATGTGGAAGCACCTAAGTCCATCAACAGATGAATAAATACAGAAGATATGGTACATATATACACACACACACACACACACACATATACACACATACAGTGGAATACTACTCAGCCATAAAAAAGAGTGAAAATTTGCCGTTTGCAACAGCATGGTTGGACCTTGGGGGTATTATGTTTAGTCAAGTAAGTCAGAGAGAGAAAGATGAATACTGCATGTTATCACCTACATGTGGAATCTAAAAAATACAACAAACTTATGAATATAACAAAAAAGAAACTGACATATAGAAAACAAACTAGTGGTTACCAGTGGGGTGAGGGAAGGGGAGGGGGCAAGATAGGGGTAGGGGATAAAAGGTACAAAGTACTATGTATAGAATAAGCTATGAGGACATATTGCACAGCACAGGGAATATAGCCAGTACTTTAGAATAACTATAAATGGAGTATAACCTTTAGGAATTGTGAGTCAGTATCTTGTACACCTGAAACTTCTATAATATTGTAAATCAACTATATCTCAATTAAAAAAGAAAATTCCTTGGGGGGAAATCGGTGAGTCTAATTCTGGCCTAATTAGATTCTGTACCTTAGTTGTTAAGACATAATATTGTGGTATTGGGGAAAGATTGGTGGATCAATTAGATTAATTCAACAAGCTGCTTGTTGATTGATTGGGTGCTAGGCAAGCACTGCGTTCTGAAGCTGGGGAAGGGTCGACTCTCCTGCTGAGTTCATGTGAATGACCTAACACCAGGATCCCGGGGATGCAGAGAGCACAGAGGACAGAGAGCCGTGGGAGGCGGGGCCCGGGCTGACCGTTGACGTGAGTGAGTCGGGTCATGGGGGTCGTGGAAGAGTGGCGAGGGAGCACTGAGCTTGGAGAGCAGCCGTGCAGAGACCTAAGGCGAGAGCGGGGACGCTGGTGTGTGAGGGGAGGCTCAGGAGGCCAGACGGTGCCGAGGGGGCGTTTGGAGGGGTGTGATGGGAGTTGCACTTCAGAAAGGTCAGACAGGTGCAGCGTGGGCTGTGGGCTGGACGAGAGAGATGGAAGGAGGCAGACCAGTTGGAAGACGTGGAAGACGGTGGAGTCCAGACAGGAAATGGTGGGGATCTGGGGGAAGGTGGAGGAAGAGAAAGGAGTGGACCCAGAGGCTTAGCCGTAAGGTGAAGTCATAGTCCTAGAGGTGCGGTGGTGCTGGCGGCGATGCGAACACTGCTGGCTTGGGGGACTGGAAGCGAGAGTGGAGAAAAGGGGAAACCTTCAGGGGCCAGAGGAAGGTGGGAAGTTTAGTGCTGAGGCTGCAGGCAAGACGTCTTTGGCCCTTCTGGGTCCTCGTCCGAAATGAAGGAGAAGAAATCACCTTCAGGCACCTGCAGGTCTGAGGTGTGAAGTCTGGGATTTGACCTCCTTTGGTTGGTTAGTGGTATAACTGAATGATAGTGTTATTCCTGTTTTCCAGGGCAAATGACTCAGCTTTGTGAACTGATCAACAAGAGTGGGGAGCTCCTTGCGAAGAACTTATCCCATCTGGACACCGTGCTCGGGGCTCTGGATGTCCAGGAGCACTCCTTGGGAGTCCTTGCTGTTCTGTAAGGGCGTTTTCCTCTATGATTTTGTGCACGCTGAACCTCAGCGCTGCACTTTCTGGCTTTGGGTTTTTTGGTGTATGCAGTAAGCCCTGGAAATGACAATGAGCTCTTTTGCACAACTAAAGTCACGTTGTAGTAGTTACCTTTAACTCAATGCGGCTAATCATTGCTTTCATTTTTATTTATTTTACTTTTTTAAATTAATTTCTATTGGGATATAGTTGCTTTACAGTGTCGTGTTAGTTAGTTTCTGCTGTACAGCAAAGTGAATCAACTATACATATATTCCCTCTTTTTTAGATTTCCTTCCCATTTAGGTCACCACAGAGCATTGAGTAGAGTTCCCTGTGCTATACAGTAGGTGCTTTTATATTTTGTTCTGTTTTATCATCTTTTAAAACTCTTATTTTTATACACATTTTGAAATGTATTTTAAAAAATGAATGGCCATCTCAGTTGAGGGCGCTGTAATTTGCGTTTATCTGAGTACTTCTATTCACGTAGTCCATTGGATTCTCCCCATTTTCTAACTCGGAAAGAAAAGAGGGAAGAGTGACAGAACAGGGCACAGGGGCTATACCGAGTGAAGTTACCAATGATCCAGAGCAGCCTGGCTTCCAATTCCCTTCAGACAAGTTTAAGCTGGGTTTTTTTTTTTCCCTTTTTTAAAAAGCTATAGTTGCTGTACAGGTTTAAGCTGTTTTAGGGCCAAGTTAAATAGACGTTATTTCAATTGGTCTGTTGAACTCTTGTGGCTCTGTGTCTTTGACAGTTGAATTCTTTTCTCTTGATGTTGTAGTGTTATAAATCGGGATTTTGTGGTTGTTATGAAAGTTGAGGTAATGTAAGTAAACTGAGAAGAAATTGACCTCAAGTGAGGGTCTGGCTCCATTTGCACTGAGGTTCTGAGACAGGTATGCGTCAGGAGGAAGGTGCCGTCGGAACACGTAGCTCATATGCCTGTTTGAATGTAAATCTTTATGGATGAGTGAAGTGAAAGATCCAGTTCCTCAGTTGCACTTGCCACACCCCAAGGGCTCAGGAGCTGCCTGTAGCCACTGTTTCAGACAATGCAGATGTGGAGCAGGGCCTCCGCTGCAGGAGGTTCCGCGGGTTGGGATGGCTGGGGAAGATTTCTGCCACCTGTGGTTTCCGATTAAAAGAACAGAAAGCATGATTTGTACACACGTCAGCTTACGCGGATGCGCATGTCAAGTGAGGTGATGTGTGTGGAAGCTGTTTGAAACTAGAAGGCGTTTTACGTTGTATATCAGTTAAAGGAAACCTGGGAAGAACCCCGACCTTGTTTCCAGGTCCCCTGGGTTTGAATCTATGTTCTGCTGATTATGGGGTTTGAGGCCCTGAGCTTCATATTTTTATTTATAAAATGGAAATCACAATGCCTTACTGACCTATTGTGAAGCCCAAATGAGATTGTTTGGACACATTTTGATACTTGGAAAGTGTGATTACAGATGTAAGGTGGCATTGTTAAGTAATACTATATAGATGGAAGTACAAAGTGAAAGATGGAGAAATTGTCATTAGGCAATAATACCCATTTGATTTTTCTTGAAATGAGTTTAAACCATTCAGTTTTTTGTTTTTTTTAAAGAAGAGCTTGCAGTTTACGTGTAAGCAGTGTCTAAGTGGTGGTAGCTTGTGTGATTTCTCCCTCGAAACCTCTCCGACCCCCTCTTGGTGTTTACGATGGCACTTGGTGGCACCATCTCCCAGGTGGCTCGGCATGGGCCACTGCCTGAGTCGTCCCTCTTCTCAGCACTCCACTCCTTCCGGGCCTGCCCTGCAGCTAGTTTTTCTCCCAGGTCACCCAGCATCCCCTGGGTCCTGGGGCAGCACCGTGACCATGAGCCGCTGCCGTGGCCTCCGGCCAGCCCGTAGCTTCAGTGTGTTCTGCTCAGGCAGGAAAAGCCCACAGCGGGTTTCTAGGCGAATAAAGCAGTACTGAGCACATTGGACTGCAAAAGAAATGTATTTTTAAAAATTGTTGGTTATGAGTTTATATTCAGTTACTTCACGAGTATCAGGACAACCTGATATTTGGCCTCATTTGACGGAGTTTTCTTTTTTGAAAGTTCTTTTTTGGTTGCATTTTATTTCTTGCCTAACTGCTCTGGGTAATAAAAGTTGTTCTTTTTTTAAGCATATTTTTCTTAACCTCTATTTGTGTCCATGTTCTGTGTCTTGACTGTGCAGAGAACCAGGCCGGGAGAATCTCACAGATTCCAGTTCTTCATTTTTAAAAGTACTGTGACTCCTTTAACTTCACAGAGCATTGGAGGCAGGACGGACGGACTTCTCCGTTTCCCTGTGAGACGCCAGGACAAGTTGCTTCTTTTCTCTGTGTTGTAGGTTTGTGAAGTTTTCTATGCCCAGCGTTCCTGACTTCGAGACGCTGTTCTCACAGGTTCAGCTCTTCATCAGCACTTGTAACGGGGAGCACATTCGCTATGCAACAGACACCTGTAAGGGGAACAGCTTTTTCTACTTTTCCACAGAATGTATTCTGCCCTGTAGTCATTTATATTTTCAATATTTTATTATTGTTGTGTCTAGTTGCTGGGCTTTGCCATCAGCTAACAAATGCACTTGTGGAAAGGAAACAGGTAAGAATGTTATTTGAGTATTTATAGCTCTGTTTCGCACGCCTCTAACCTGCACAATGCGCTGAGTGTAAGGGTTCCAGCCTGGTGTTGAGACCCTAATGCTCGGATGTACGTGGTCGCTGTGGGGCTCTGACCACAGAAGTGGTGCCTCAAGGTGGAGGCCGCTGCTTGTGTTTGGAACTGCCATTCTAGCACCCTTGTGCTGTAAAATGCAGCTTTTTTGTTTGTTAAACCTTTTAACTTGCAATTATATGACATAATTTTAGCTTTACAAAAAAGTTGTTAGGTTAGTATACTTAATTGCCATAAATGCCCTTCACCCAGAGCCCCCAGCTGTTAGCGTCTTACACCCAGAGCCCCCAGCTCTTAGCGTCTTACGCCCAGAGCCCCCAGCTGTTAGCGTCTTACGCCCAGAGCCCCCAGCTGTTAGCGTCTTAACGCCCAGAGCCCCCAGCTGTTAGCGTCTTACACCCAGAGCCCCCAGCTGTTACCGTCTTACGCCCAGAGCCCCCAGTTGTTAGCGTCTTACGCCCAGAGCCCGCAGCTGTTAGTATCTTACACAGAGTCCCCAGCTGTTAGTGTCTTACGATACTTGTTCGTTCTTTTCTCTTTTTCCTGAGCCCCGGAAAGAAAGTTGCAGATGTGATACCTGAGTGCCTCAGCGAGTGTTTCTTAAAAATTAGGACAAATTAAGACGTTCTCTTACATGACTGCAGCACACTGACCAACATGAGGAGATGAGCACTGATCGACTCCTTTAGCAAATCTGACCTGGTTCCGATTTTGCCAGTTGTTTCACTGATATCTTTTATAACAGAAGAAAGTCTCAGATCACGGGTTGAATTACATTGTTGTGTGTCTTTAGTTTCCTTTAATCTGGTAAACTCTTTATTTTTTGTGTTATTGACACAAGTTGTAATTTGTAAGTTTCTTTTTGATTTGAAATTCAACTTTAAGACTAGTGTAAAAGAGGCTGAAAACAAAGAACCAGTTGGTATTTTGTGGGAGCACTAGATAATTATTGTTTGAGGGAGATGGTTAATCCCAAGCCTCTACTGAAAAAACATGTTAAGTTCCTCAGCTATTTTATGGCCACACCTCCTCTCCAGAAGCTGGCTGCACCTCGTGTGGTTCTCGGTCTTGTTATTCATGGTCAGGGCAGGAAAACGGTCCGTTTGTGCTTGGAGCTGCCATTCTGGCGCGCCTTGTGCTGTAGAAGGGGCTGTGGTGCCACTCCCAACAGCACTTTACCGCCAGGTAAGAGACGTTGCTGGAGAGGATTTGCAGGTGGCGCCTAGACTGCCCTGCGGGACAATGCCAACGTCCTCATCCACAATTCAGTCTCCTAAGCGTAGGCCTCATCTGTTGTGAATAATTTGTAAAATTTTTGTTTAGCTGTAAGTATAATGAACTCTTGAGAATGTAATGTTGCTTTTGATTATTGATCTCCAATAATTAGAAAAAGCTTTATGATTTAAAAAGCTGTGCTGAATTACTCTACATATCACAGTAAACAGCTTAAGACAACATTTTCTGACTGAATAGGGACAGAAGTTTCGTGAGAGGCTGTGGGACCCTCCTCTTGTGGTTTAGAAGAGCCCATCAGTATGTTACTTTCGTTTCTAAGTGACAGCCTAGGACCCAGCGTGCTGACAGGTGTCCTTTCCGACAGCCCCTGCGCGGAATCGGCATCCTTAAGCAGGCCATTGACAAGATGCAGATGAACACAAACCAGTTGACCTCCGTCCATGCTGACCTTTGCCAGGTGAGCAGCGAGGGGTTGCCCCGAGTCACGGTTGGACTTGGTGAAGATGGCGCTGTGTTCTAAGCCTTGGAATGTGTAGCTGCCCCTGTTGCTGGGAAGGGAATCTTGGGGCTACTGAGCGCAAACCATCGACTGAGGCCCAGCTAGTCAGCTCGTGATGTGGGGGCAGGTGGGGTGAGTAGCGCTTGTGACCTTAACAATCCCAGTAAGGAGCTCTGGAACCTGAGGACGAACCAGGTGACTTCTTACACTTTAAAGTGTTGTTCATGTATTTATTTTATTTTGTGTGACTCCAAACCCAGATGGCAAAGCGGGGTGGGTATATAATGAAGCCCGTCTCCCACCTGCTGACTGGCCACCCATCCCTTCTCTCCAAAGGAAACTGGAATTAGTAGTTTCTTAGGCATCCTTCCAAAGATGGTTTAGGCACATATAAGCAGATATGTTTATATTTGTTCTCTCTAGTTTTTTAAACACAAATACTAATCTATACAATGTCTTATGTACCTTGCTTTTTTCTTACTGTGTCTTGGAGATGATTCCATGTCAGTGCTTTACAGCTGCAGAGAATTCCATAACATGGGTTTAGCCGGTCCCTGTGGGGTATCTAGATTGTTTCCTTAATGAATAACATGGTATGTGGATTATTTCAACCACATGTTCTAATTTCACATGGAGACGTGCTCTCTTTTCTCTTTATTTATTTATTTTTTGGCTGCGTTGGGTCTTCGTTGCAGTGCGCAGGCTTCTCATCGTGGTGGCTTCTCTTGTTGCGGAACACGGGCTCTAGGTGCACGGGCTCTAGAGCGCAGGCTCAGTAGTTGTGGTGCGCAGGCTTGGTTGCTCCGCGGCATGTGGGATCTTTGCGGACCAGGGCTCAAAGCTGTGTCCCCTGCACTGGCAGGCGGATTCTTAACCGCTGCGCCACCAGGGAAGTCCCCTCTTTATTTCTTCTAAAAAACTTTTGTGATGGAGGTGTGACGTACATACAGTAAAGTCTGCAGATCTCAGGTGTACAGTGAGTTTGTGCCTGTGCGTGCCCTGTGCCGCATCACCCAGACACAGAACTTTGCTGGATCTTGCTGTCTTGAGCTGCACATTCCCTACACTTACCTGAAGGGTTCAGACATGGAAAAGGAGTGATTGGAGAGAAACTGTTCTTACTTCACCAGGTCAGTGAAGAGAAAAGGTCACACTTGTCGTGCATCTGTAAATAGATGGGCTTTGCTTCATTTGTGGAGCCCTTTATGTCATAGCTGGTTAGTCTTTTCTAAAGAAATGCTATTGTATTCTGAATGCCTAAGAAAATGGAATAACGTGCTGACATTTAGATCATTTTAGTCAATAAAATGTAAAGCCAGTTATTTTCTAGAACTTTGCGGAATCTGCGAATTTGCTCTTTCTGCTAAAGCCGAAGTGCACCTAGAATGATGGCTTCATGTCAATTTTTCCACAGCTGTGTTTGCTGGCCAAGTGCTTTAAGCCCGCCCTCCCGTACCTGGACGTGGACATGGTGGACATCTGCAAAGAGAATGGGGCCTATGAGGCCAAGCACTTCCTGTGCTACTATTACTACGGCGGGATGGTCTACACCGGGCTGAAGAACTTCGAGCGAGCACTCTACTTCTACGAGCAGGTAGTCGGCGCTCCCCCGGGGGCGTATGAACTTGCAGGCTGGCGGCTGGAGCTGCAGGGGAGGGTCCTTTCAGAGGCTGTTTCCCTGTGGCCAGGGGCGCAGGGCAGGGGAGGGATGGGCACCGTGGGGCAGGCTGACCAGGCTTTGCCACGACCCCCGTCTGGTTTGGGTTGAGTTGTGTGTGTCTCTTGACTTTGTAGCTTCCTTTGCGTGTGGGGAAGGGATGGAACCGAGTGACCTTTGACGCATCTTCTTGTTCTGAAACCAGATGTGACGTTCGGTTATGTTTTTCTTTCTTTCATTGTTTTTTTTGGCTGCACCGCGTGGCCTGTGGGATCTTAGCTCCCCGACCAGGGATTGAACCCAGGGCCACAGCAGTGAAAGCGCTGAGCCCTAACCACTGGACTGTCAGGGAACTCCCGAGTTTTTGTTACTTTAATAAATAAAACATTCTTCTGGTCTGTAATTCAAAGGGTGTGAAGGAGTACACAGTGAAGAGTGCCTCCCACCTTTGTGTCTGTGTAATGAGACATATTGCGCAGCTCTGCAGCTTCACTCAGGGTCTAACAAAGATAGACAGTACTGGCTAAAACCAGTGTTTTAGGATAAATTTGCCAGATGTCCATAAGTTGTTTCATTCAGAGCACACGTTCAGGTAATAAAAGACATTCCAAGCCGCAGAGGAGCTCATGGTATATTTGAGATGCTGTAGAAGCCCCCACACAGACCTGTGAGTGGGCATCGCCTCAGTGAGCGGGAGCTGACCAGCATTGCTGGGGGCCTAGGGCAGGGTGACCACAGGTGCTGTTGGCAGGGGTGATATCTTTCAAGGACGTGACTGGTCAGGTAGGACCTTCCAGGGGACTACATTGACCGTACGGTCACAATTTCAGTTCCTCAGAAAACTGCGAGCACACACCTGCAGCGACTGAACGTGCGCGGTGGCTCTGCAGCCCAGCAGAGGTGGGATGAGCCCGCCGATGGTCTAGGGGTGCCGAGACATGGGCGCGCGGCAGGAAGGTGCGTGGTCTGTCACAGAGAGTTGAAATGTCAAAGACACAGCATGTTTATGTTTACAGCTAGAAGGCTTTTACCTGATAATCCACGTAGTCCCTCTTTTGCCCAAGTGACAGTCTACTTCATGGCGCTGTGTCTTCATGATGTACATCAGTTCCAGGTAGTATTAGTACCTTAACTTCAGGAGGTGACACAGATTTTGTTTTACTGCCTTTTTAAAATCCAAAAGAAGGATGTACTTAGTGAAAAAAACTCAGATCACACAGCATTATATAAAGTAAAGAGTGAAAGTAGCCTCCTCCTCTGACCCCATGCCACATGTGGCCCTGGCAGTTCACTAGCCCCCGGTCGGCGTGGTACTCTAAGCAGATGTGGTGCTTCGCCATTAAAGCAGTGCTGCGTGTGGATCGTGGCACTTGTGTTCTTCTGCACTTGCATGAGTGTTTCCATTGAATAATTCTCAGAAGTGCCTTATAGGCTCAGTGGCTTGGATTTTGATTTGGAACATTTGGGCTGATTTGGGCGTGATAGTTTTGAATTCTTAACCCTCATGAATCCAGGTGAAAAAAGGTGGAAAGGCAGCCTCAGGATGGGAGGAAATATTGGCAGATCACGTTTCTGATAAGAGACTTACATCCAGAATATACAAAGATGTCTTAAAACTCAACAATAAAATTTTAGAAATGGGCAATGGGTTTGAATAGACATTGCTCTAAAGAAGATAGGCAGATGGCTAAAAGCACTAGTCATCAGGGAAATGCAAATCGAAACCACAGTGTGATATCAAGTCACACGAGGATGGCTGAAGTTAAAAAGAGAGCCAGTAACGTGTCGATGAGGATGTGGGCAGTTCAGAGCCCTCGTGACTGCCAGTGGGGTGTACAGTGGTGTGGCCGCTTTGCAAATAGTTCTGCGCTTCCTCAAAACGTTAAACCTAAAGCTTCCAAATGACCTGGCACTTCGCTCCCAGGATTGCACCCGAGAGAAGTGAAGGCAAATGTGCACTCAGATCCATACATGAATGTTTACAGCAGCATGATGATTCACGTGGCCAGATGCCCGCCAGCTGAGGATCTGAGTACACAGAAGGTGGGGCACTGTGGGCCCATGACACAGAATGAGGTCCTGACACAGGCCACTGCAGGGGTGTGCCCTGAAAATGTCACCTCGAAGCTGCTCACGAAAGACTACATGAAGCCATTTATGGGACTTCCCTGGCGGTCCAGTGGTTAGGACTACGTGGTCTCACTGCCCAGGGCCTGGGTTCAATCCCTGGTTGGGGAACTGGGATCCCATAAGCCACGCAGCGAGGCCACACACACAGAAAAAAGCCATTTATGTGCACTGTCCAGAGTAGCCAAATCCATTGAGATGTGAAGTAGAGGAGTGGTTGCCTGGGGTTGGGGGGTGGGCGGTGACCACTGACGGCCTGGGGTTTCTTTTTAGGGGGTGAAAATGTTCTGAAATTCGGTAGTGGTGATAGTCGCACAGCTTGGTGAAGACACCAAAGCCCAGTGAGTTGGATGTGTTCAAAGGGTAAATGCTAGAGTTATTAAAAGGTAGTGATTTAGTATAAGTGCTCTTTTCCTAATTCAAGCTCCCCTGCTGTCTTCACTCCTGCTCAGGCCATCGCCACTCCTGCTATGGCTGTCAGTCACATCATGCTGGAGGCATATAAAAAGTATATTCTCGTTTCTTTGATACTGCTTGGCAAAGTGCAACAGCTGCCGAAATATACGTCTCAAATTGTGGGTAGATTCATTAAGGTGAGTTTTTAAAACAGAAGGATTTCTTAGGTGACATGTTCTGTTCATAGGAAATTGTGGTGATGCGTAGCTCTGTAATCTTTTTTTTTTTTTGCGGTACGCGGGCCTCTCTTACTGTTGTGGCCTCTTCCGTTGTGGAGCACAGGCTCCGGACGCGCAGGCTCAGCGGCCATGGCTCACGGGCCCAGCCGCTCCGCGGCACGTGGGATCCTCCCGGACCAGGGCACGAACCCGCGTCCCCTACATCGGCAGGCGGACTCTCAACCACTGTGCCACCAGGGAAGCCCTCTGTTGTCTTATTCTAGGGGCCCTAGCTCTCCCAGCACGTTAAATTAGCAGATGCTCACTTGCCGGCTCCTGGGCGTCTGGCAGAGCCTGAACCCTCCCAGTCCGTGCACACCGATCACCTGACGGACCGTGATGTTACTAGGAATCTATTTTCACACTTTTGCTCTGGGTGATCATAGCTGTAGATGTTTAAGGTCCTAGAAAAGCAGTGCTGACTCTGTTGGACTCTCACTTTGACCAAGTGCTGGGGAATCTTATTAGACCCCAAGCGCTGCTCACAGAGCTGCTCGTTTCCCTGAGAACTCAGCCCTGGGACCACGTGAAGAAATGACCTACTTTTTTTTTAAAATAATACATGCTCATGGGGTTTTGTTTTGTTTTTTTTTAAACTGAAGTCACTATCATTCTGATAACAATTTTTTGCTGACCCTCCTTGTACAAAATTCAGAATTTTACTAGATCAGTGTGAGAGTCTTCCTGATGAGAAGATTTCCGTGCTGCCTTGTTGAGGGTGGCCCGTGTCCTTCTCTAAGAGCCCGTTGTGCTTCTCGGACTCCAGGCTTTTAGTCACATACAGGGGCATGGGGGTGGGTAGAAGGATGCGCAGGTTTGGGGAGCTCCCGGGGTGATTGAAGTGGCCCTAGGAGGAGGGCCTTTGTAAGGTGAGGTCCCCATGACTCAGCCTCCTTCCCCACAATTGTGGTTTGTTGGCGGTGATATCAGAGTGGTGAAGAGGGCACAGGCTTCAGGGTAGGGATGCAGGTTTGAATCCGTGTCTCAGGACCACGGACCTACTCGTGGGCCTGGGTCCGGTTTCTCACATATAAGAGAGAGGGGAATGCGTGCGCACGTATAAGATAGAGGGGAACGCATGTGCATGTAGTAAGAGGGCAACGTATGTTCACATAATGAGACGGGAACGCATGCGCACGTAATAAGAGGGCAACGTATGTTCGCATAATGAGAGGGGAACGCATGCGCACGTAATAAGGGCAACGCATGCACATGTATGATAGAGGGCAACGCATGCTCACATAATGAGATAGAGGGAAATGCATGCGCACGTAATAAGATAGAGGGCAACACATGCTCATGTAATAAGATAGAGGGGAGCGCATGCGATGGTGAAAGCAGCACATCTCTGAGTGCGCCCTCAGCCCTGTTGTCTCTGGTTCCCCCAGAAGTAGCGGGTTGTCCCTTTGCGCCCGGTGAGGTATGTGTGAGAGGGAGAGAGAACTGAGAAGGGTGGGAATTTTCCTTCTTTCTTCCCAAAGTGGTTTATCAAGAGAAAAATCAAGAGCCCCTGATGGAGAAAAAAGACCTGTGTGCCTTTACTAACCGTGTGTACCGCACGTGCTGTGCAGCAGTTTGCTCTGTACTACGAAGTGGGTGTTTGTTTTGTTTGACAGTGAACTACTCCATGGTGCATTTCTATCCTTGGTCTTGAAAACTAGGCATTTGCTTTGGGTAAATTATAATTTGTTAGGTAACAGTAAAGGATGTTGAATGTACTTACTCCAAATTTAGTGCCATGTTTTCTTTTGCGTCTTACACAGGCTCCGTTCCTCTAACTCTCGAATCTGGTTTCTTCCCGCCTGCACACCTTTAGCCTCTTAGCAACGCGTACCACGAGTTAGCGCAAGTTTATTCCACCAACAACCCCTCGGAGCTCCGCACCCTGGTGACCAAGCATAGCGAGACCTTCACTCGCGACAACAACATGGGGCTGGTGAAGCAGTGCCTGTCCTCGCTGTACAAGAAGAACATCCAGAGGCTCACCAAGGTGAGGCCCTGGCCGGGCCCCTCCTGACCCTGGGCTCCTCTTCTCCCCTCGTCCCCCTCAGCGCTGAGGCAGTAGCACAGGGTCTCGGCCTGAGGAAGAGCTCTCCCAGCTGACTCCCTAGGGCACTTTGATGGGTGCTTTTGGTCTTTCCAGTGCTGGGGCAGGGTATTTGAGAAGAGGGACAGGTGAAGGGCAAGAGGTAGGAGATAACGGCCACCCTGGGAGGTACAGACAGGGAGCCCGGGGGCGTGGCCATGCTGCTCTGGACCCTGCGGCGGGCTGACCCACGCGGGGGCACAGGGCCAGCACACTGGAGCTGGGGGAGGTGAGCCGATCGTGTATTTTCTATTTTCAAGATGAAAATAAACCTAGTGGCTTTTGATGACGGAAAATACGCTTATTATCAAATGTTAAAACTGCCCAGGAAAGTGTAAAAAGAAAAACGAAGCTCCCCATGAGCCAGGAAGGCGTTTGCTGCAGGCAGTGGTAAACCAACAAAGAGCAGCGGCGACCGGGATGGTGCGGCTCTTCTCCTGGGGCTTAAGGACGGGGCGGTTGGGCTCCAGGCAGAGGAGGGGAAAGGGTGCTGCTCAGTTGATGCGAGGGCCAGGGAGGCTGGAGGGGACCAGGGGGAGGAGGGGCAGCCGGGGAGGCCGCCACTGCATGGGGAGAATCGCTCCTGGAGCAGGAGGAGAGGGAAGGGTCACCGCACACGAGGAGAAGGCCCCTTCCAGACACTCCAGACATCCATCTGTAAGAGGAAGATGGAGACACGAAAGAGAGAGCGCCTCGAGAAGAGGAAAAACATATGTCCTGTCAGAGAAAAGCCAGCTGGACCCGTAGGCTAAAAAGACCGGACCTAAGAGATTCAAGGTGACCGGCAGCTGAATTCTCCCCACAGTGTTTTCCATTTGGCCCAGGTGCCAACACAGCTGCTCTAAGTACAATAAGTTTCTATCTCACCATCGAGAGGAGCTGCTGGGAAACAGCTGCACCCGTAGGTGACTGGTACTGGGAGTTTAGATGGAAAACCAAAATGTGAACAAGGCGAGAAGACAGTGCACGTTCAGAAAGATGTTAAGTTACAAAATGGCGAAGAATTAGAACTTAGGGAATCTAGTAAGTAGGCGCCACTGCGAAAATCATCAGTTAAACTCTTGTGAAATAGTCAACCCCAGTTCGTCACTTTGGAATCCGTTGATAGCTTATACCGAGAAGTCGGTATGCTTTATATGGAAAGTGCGGTTTTCCACTTTGGATTGGATAAACACGGATCCAGAGTGTGACCAAACAAACATGAAGGGCCTTGGGTGGCCAGTCCAGGGCGGGGCAGTGGCTTCACAGTCACCAGTGTCCTGGTCCTACCGTGCTGACTTACCATTGATTTGAGTCCGCTGGGCTGATAAGCCCTTCCCGGCGGCCTTGGGGGGGGCATCACAGCTGCTGGTGGGCAGGGGCGCCGCCATAGAGGATGCGTGGCGGCATGTCCTGGTGCCAGAACAGTAGATGGGGCACCAGAGGATTTTCCAGCCAGGTTAGTAGTCTGCTATTCAAAGGGCAAAAAAATCAAAGGCTTTTAAAGAAGTCTCAGCAGGTGTACTGTATGTGGGTGTCGGGATGAGAGGCTGCTGCAGGGCCGCCAGGGAAATGGGCTTATCATGTGAGCCTCAGATCTGCTCCACATTCATGTTTTGTGGGCGTCTCTCTAAATCCCTCTGCTCTGTGTGTAGACACCCCATTAACTGTAGTTGGGATCATATTGTATGTGCTGTCCTGTACACTGCTTTTTTCACTGTCTTCACCTTGTTTCCATGGCAACGTAAGCCTGCACCACAATGACTCTACGTCGTACTCTGTTGTACGGATGGTCACAACTCACTCAACCAGTCCTCTTCTGGTAGACATTCAAGAAACAAAGTTTCTCCTTATTTTGAAATGGGGAAAAGGACAGTTCCGGGTATTTAGAAATGTTCACTTTTGAGTCCTCATTGGCGCTAAACTACTTAGATACTTCTTAGAATTAACGGTAGTTTCATTTGGAGAGGGGATGCTACTCTTTGAACTAAAGTATATGTATCAGTAGAATTTTCGGTCATTGACTTATCAAGAATTTTCAGCATCACAGTCTTAACATGGCCTGCTGTGAAAATGCCATCATTGTAAATATTGCCAGCTGCCCTAAAAAAAACAGAGTTCTTTTAATTTGTTCCTGAAAGGGGGCATTTTCATCAAGTCCCAGGCAAACCAATGATAAACACTGGTTTCCTTTTAACCCCCTATTTGTTTACACATTCTAGCTTTGAATTTTGAAGGACGAATGTGATTTTTTTTCAATTTTATATTATTTACAAGGTAATATGTTTACAATACGAAATTCAAAGACACAAAAATCTCCATCCAGTTCCTGTACCCCAGCCGGCCTTTTCTTTCCCCAGAGGCAGCCTGGTGTCACCCGCTTCTCAGATATCCTTCCAGAGATCATCTGTGCACATGGAAGCACGTGCACTCATACGCACGTGTGCTGTCACACGTATGCACTCTTTCCTTGTACACAGATGTGAGCGTGCTGTAGACCCTGTTTTGCATCCTTTTTTAAATTTAACGATGCACATGTCTTGGATTCTTTTCCAGCTCATAAAAAGTGTCCACACCCAGTGAGTTTTTTACAACCGTGTAGGGGTCCATTCGTGTAATTGCGCTGCACTCAGCCAGTCCTCTGCTAACGGACTTCTAGGTGGTTCCAATCTTTGCCGTTGCAGGCGGTGCTGAAATGGCGGTGCACACGTCATTTCAGATGTACAGGACACACGTGTGGGATACTGCTTAAAAGTCATTAGTCCTCTAGGAAACTGATGCTGAAACCTTAGTTTATCCACTGCATGTCACCTTCACAACAAAACGTTACCTTGTACAGTATTGGAGAGCAGATTTTCAGAGACTCAGTAGAGCTCTGCACACATTTAATAAAATTCCTCTCCTCAGCGTTTCTACTTGTGATTAATTAACTTCTGAATTTCAGACCTTTTTAACGCTGTCATTACAAGACATGGCAAGTCGTGTGCAGTTATCTGGACCTCAGGAGGCAGAAAAGTATGTCTTGCACATGGTGAGTGTGTTGCTGTTTTTCAAAAAGTAATCACTGGATTTTTGTCCTTGTAAAGGTAACAGGTGTTTACGATAGAAAATACAAAGGAGGACGAGGGGGGCCCATCCAGTGTCAACCACTGTGGACATTTTCGTCGATTTCCTTACAGTCTTTGGGGTTTTCCCGTGACAGGTACTCATGTGTCACACACACTGGTGTCTTAGCAGTGCTCCGTATTTATATTTTCATTGTCACAGTTTTTGTGAATATCATTTAAAACACTCATGAAATATTTCAGATAATACAAAGAGACACAAAGCAGTGCTGCTCTGCCTGCTGGTCTGTGATGAGCCCACGGACGAGCCATATGTGGAGCAGGGCCCTGCTGCCCTGAGGAAGTCCTGTGCAGCGAGGTAGGGGCCTGGTGACCTCATGGGTGGCAGTCTGACTCACCCCCCTCCTGGGCCGTGTCACCCCAAGAGCACACTCAGAGCAGATCCCCATGTGCTCAGCTCCAGCTGCAGATAGCAAATGTCACAGGACACCTGAGACCCATTTACTTCCCAGTTGTAACTCCCCACTCCCCAAATTTAAATGCGCATTTATTTATTTGTTTATTTGTTTTTTAAAGGTTGGCATTTTTATATTATTTATTTATTTGTTTACTTACTTACTTACTTTGGCAGGGCTGCATTGGGTCTTCATTGCGGTGTGCGGGCTTCTCATTGCGGTGGCTTCTCTTGTTGCCGAGCATGGCTCTAGGCACGCGGGCTTCAGTAGTTGCGGCATGCGGGCTCTATAGTTGTGGCGCACGGGCTTAGTTGTTCCACGGTATGTGAGATATTCCCAGACCAGGGCTCGAACCCGTGTCCCTTGCTTTGGCAGGCAGATTCTTAACCACTGCGCCACCAGGGAAGTCCCTGGATAAGCATTGAAATGACTATGTGGTAACCCACCAAGTTGAAATAGCATCATTTAGTTATTCTGTTACACAAACGCATGCCTCCGATCTGATCCCCAAGAGCAAACCTCTGTCCTCAGCCCGGGTCAGGCACGTCTTCTCATGTAGAAAGTCAGCATTCTGCGTTTTCTGCTAGTGATCTCCCCTGTGATGTCAGGAGTGCTGCCAGGTCCGGATTAGGAGTCATGAAACTGTTTTCAGTTGTGATAATGGAGTATTTTCTTTCCATAGTTCAATTTACAAATGTTTGGAGGTTTTTTCCTTCAACGTAATCCTCCAAACACAGAGACACACATCCCAAACAAACAAAACCCGTCCCACCTCCCCAGCCTCGGAGCACCTGCTGAGAGCACCTTGCCGCCCACAGGGTTTCGTCCCGTGGGTCAGCCGCACACCTCCCCGGACTTGCGCGTCAGCGGTGCGGACACAGCTAGCGAGGTGCTTGCCCAGCCCAGACAGACCCTGACAGGCTCCAGACCGGCTGGCGGTGTTCTGTCTGCCGGAGACACGTGGCATTTGCCAGGGCAAATGTCTGAGGGCGCTTCTGGTCGTCACAGCTGGGGGTGCTACTCACATGTAGCGGGTAGAGCCAGGGGCACTGCTCTAGCTCCCACGATGCAGAGGACCGCGCCCGCCACAAAGAATTGTCTGGCTCAAAACGTCAGGCCACACCTGAAAAATCCTGCCCTACCGTGTAAACTTTATGAAGGCAGGGGTTATTCTTTAAATAAGACTCAATTTTTTTAGAGCGGTTTGAGGTTCATAGCACAATTGAGGGGAAAGGACAGGGTTCCCCGCCCCACACGTGCACAGCTTCCCCTTATCAGTATCCCTACCGGGTGGGACAGCTCTTAGCAACTGACAGCCCTACACAGATGTGTCACCATCCCAAGGCCTTAGTGTACATTAGGGTTCGTTCATGGTGTTGGACGTTCTGTGGGTTTGCACAGGTGTATAAGGACATGGATCCATCATAGTATCGTGTGGAGTATTTTCATTGCCCTGAAAGTCCTCTGTGCTCTGCCTATTTGTCCCTCTCCCCCTCCCCCACCCCCACTGATCTTTTTATTTTCTCTAGTTTTGCCTTTTCCAGAATGTCATATAGTTGGAATCATGCAGTGTGCAGCCTTCTCAAACCTGCTTCCAGCCCTACCTCTGCCTGGAAACGTCATTTTTATCCTGATTTCTAACGGCCTAGTTTTAGTCACGTCCTATTTTTGCGTTTTATATAAAAGGAAGCGTACAGCATATGTACTTCGGGATCTGGCTTGTTCTGCTCAACACCATGAGATTCATGCACAGTGTTGCGTATCATTGTAGTCGGTTCATTTGCAGGGCTGCAGCGTTCCACGGTACGAGGCTGCCTTTCCGTTCCCATCGGGGGACGCTTGGGTTGTTTCCAGTTGTGGTTACTACAGAGAGTGCCACTGTGGTGAGCCCGGTGTGCATGTCCTTCCCCTTTGTGAAGAGGCAGCTCTCTTTGCTCACGGGGTCAGAGTTACGCCTTCTGTTTAGTGTGTGTTGGGCTGTTGGTGTTTCATTAACTGGGGCCCATCCCTTTCCAGGGTGGAAAGGAGCAGACCAGCTCAGGCAGCTCAGTTCCATTGTGACAGACCACTGTCACCTGGGGAGCAATTTGTTAGAATAACACCTGTTTGGGATTTTATTGGCTTCTGGCTTTTTCCTTCATGGACAGGATTTGGCGATGAAGAGTCCAAACAAATAAATCCCCAGCTGTTGATGCGAAGAACAAAGACCTTAAAACTGCCTTGGAATCAGCATTGGCAGAAAAGTTTTCTTAAAGGACCAGAAGACAATTTCTACTGGGGTGAAACAAAAATGTGTTAGGGTTTCACTTTTTAATATGCAACGGCAATGTCAGTTGTATCTCACAGAAATTTTCTAAAGATGTAAGGGCACTTCCGAAACATTATGCTAGAGAAGCAAGAAACGGAGACCACATATTGTCTGACTCCATTTATATGAAACATCCAGAACAGGCAAATCCACGGGGCAGAAAGTAGACTAGTGGCTGCAGGGGGCTTGGGAGGAGGGGGGTGGGCACCGACTGCTTAGATGGGGTGGGTTCCCCGGGGGGGCAGTGAGATCTTCTGAAACAGGGTAGAGTTGGTGGCTGCACACCACAAGTGTAGTTGAATCCTCTGAATTGTTCACTTTAAAATGGTTAATTTGGGACTTGCCTGGCGGTCCAGTGGTTATGACTCTGCGCTCCCAATGCAGGGGGCACGGGTTCGGTCCCTGGTTGGGGAACTAAGATCCTGTGTGCCGCATGGCCAAATAAATTAATTAATTAAGTAAAATGGTTAATTTACCTTATGTGGATTTCATCCCTTCACATCTGTCTTGGTGCAGAGCACATGATAGGTATTTAATAGACACCTTTGAGTGAGCAGGTGGTGCTTATAAATACACATACAGATTTATTTATTGCTTTCTGTGATTTCTCCTGATTGTATTGAAACACTGCATATTCACATCGTTTTTGGGTCTAAACTGCTTTCCTGATTTCTCTTTTATAGATAGAAGATGGTGAAATTTTTGCAAGTATTAATCAGAAGGATGGGATGGTCAGTTTCCATGATAACCCTGAAAAATATAATAACCCCGCCATGCTTCATAACATCGATCAGGAGGTAAATACGAATGCCAGGTGTTTTGGGCTGATGTTTATGATGTTATACCTGAAACACTGACTGTATGTTCCAAGATAATTTTAGCTCTAAATACGGGTAGTTCCCAACTAGTTTTCTAAGAACATCTTATTTCTTAGAAAGTTAATTTCAAGGTGGACTCTCCCAGGTTGTACGATTATAAGTAGATGGTGGGTTAGCTTATTTGTCTAGCTCACCAAAGCCTCCTTCAACTCCTGAAACAGTTGAAGGGTCTTAGAATCGGTACGGTTTTATCCGTACCCAGTGGCCACCTATACTGTAGAGCCTTCAGTAATGTGAATCTGGAGCCCCAGCTCAGGAAGTCAGGAATCCCCTGTCTCTGCTGGGGGAGAGCGGGCAGCTGGAGGAGACGAGCCATCCGCGGTTGCCCCTGGGCAGCAGCGTGGGCCCCGGAGCGCATCCTGCTCCGAGTGCTTACTGGGATCTGGACATGAGCCAGGAGTGTGTGGGTGGTCTGGTTTCTTACCTCTGTTTAGGCAAACGGATTGAACTGAGCAGCTTCAGAACCTTCAAAGCAGTATGTCTCCACCGTCTGTTTTTGGCAATTCCAAGTTTTCTTTAAAAAACCCTGAAAACGGGAAGGTTTTTTATGTAACTCGTGATGGCAAATGAATATTTTTAGGTCTCACTGCAAAAGATGTCAGGGTGTTTGATGACGGGGTGCTGCCCCAGGCCCTGCTGTACTGAGTTGCTGACGGAATCCAGAACTTCTGACTCCAGAATTCGTCTGGCCCCAGGGTTGTGACCCTGTAGCACCCACAGTAATAGTCTAGGCTAAAAAGGTGACGTTGCCCTAAACCCGCTCACTCAGCGCATCCGCACCTGCCTGCCACACAGATGCTGAGGTGCATAGAGCTGGACGAACGGCTGAGGGCCATGGACCAGGAGATCACAGTGAACCCCCAGTTCGTGCAGAAGGTGACTGGGGCCCCTCACTCACTGAGTGGGCCGGGCGGGGCGGGGTGGCATCCTCCATCAGGAGTGTGAGCTTGTGCTCAGAAGCCATATCGGGGAGGCTCACAGAGACATACTCGTTGGGGACGTTTCCAGACTCCAGGCTGGAAGTGTGTTTAGGGATGAGGGTGGGGGTCCTGGACCTGCCTACCCCACACACGGGGTGGCGTCCTCGGGGGCGTAGGTGTCCGGGGCTGGCGGGAAACCCTTGGCCAGGGCAGACAAGCGCACTGCCTCTCTCCCTCCCTTCCAGAGCATGGGGTCACAGGAAGACGATTCCGGAAACAAGCCATCCAGTTATTCCTGAAGCCAGTGCCCCTCCTGAGTTTCAAAGAAGCCTTCTCCGTGTACGGGGCAGGTGTCGGGAAGGCAGCAGGGAGGACCAGGCCCGTCTCACCTAGACACTAAGGCGGTGTGTTTTGTTTTGACGTCTTCGGTCCTGTGTGCTTTCAGAAAACCATTCTCTCTGCAAAGAAAGGAAAACGTTTTCAAACTTTAAAGCCTGTTGTGGATTTATTTATCCTCAGATTAATGTGGTTATTGCATTAAATCTACCTTTTTGTTTTAAATTATTTGAACATTGGCGTGTCTTCTGTATCACTTTTTTCCTCAGAAAAGCTTTTAAAAAACATATTCATTGTGAACAGATACAGATTTTAGGAATTATTGGAAGATGTGAATCTAAAGTTGGTATCAGGGGACTTCCCTGGTGGCACAGTGGCTAAGAATCCACCTGCCAATGCAGGGGACACGGGTTTGAGCCCTGGCCCGGGAAGATCCCACACGCCGCGGAGCAGCTAACCCTGTGCGCCACAACTACCGAGCCTGTGCTCTAGAGCCCATGAGCCACAACTGCTGAGCCCACGCGCCACAACTACTGAAGCCCGCGTGCCTAGAGCCTGTGCTCCGCAACAAGAGAAGCCACCACAGTGAGAAGCCCGCGTACCTCAACGAAGACCCAACGCAGCCGTAAATAAATAAATAAAATAAATAGTTGACATCGGTTGCCTTAAAAAAAAAAAAGCTGGGAGAGTCCATCAGGCCGAAGCTAATGTTTTGTAATTAGAACTCACGTTCACGTGAGTGACAGGGTGGCTTGTGAATTGAGCAGATACGGCTGTGCTCATGGGGACCTTCGGTGTGGGGGCCGCCCTTTTGGAATTTCAGGGGCTTTTTTGTGAGACAAACACCAGACTGCCGCTTTTTCTTCAGAAGCATTTTCTGTTCATCTGCACAGTTGCATTTTGATCGTGTTCAGGGTCCCTCCTCTTCAGAACTCTGGAATGCATCTGACTCGGGTCCCCTGATTTAGCCCCAGGGTGGTGTGGAGCCTCTGTAAGGTGTGCTCAGATTAAACTGGAATCTGGTCCTTAAAGAACCTCTTGCTAGTAGCATTCGCTGTTTAAAATGTGTCCAGTTGTGTAGTCAGGCACATTTGCATTATTTACAAAAAGAAACAAACCTCATGCCTAAAAAGTTGCTCTAACAGAGAGGCTTTGGGGTCATGTGGTCTGTCGTGACAACCACTGCTTTGCTGCAGGAAAGCAGGCACGGAGCATCTGATCCGTAAACGAGAGGGTGAGGCCGGATTCGGTAACGCTGACGTAAAAATAGGCGAGGGCTGGATTTGACCCCTCATCCATGCTCTCAGTTCTCCAGCTTAGATGCGCTATGTCATTTGCATGTGTACTTCCACGTGCCTGTACTTAGGAAAGAGGAAATATCTAATGGAAAATTTCCAGGTTTCCCTGGTGGCACAGTGGTTAAGAATCCATCTGCCAATGCAGGGGACATGGGTTCGAGCTCTGGTCCGGGAAGATGCCACATGCCGTGGAGCAACTAAGCCCGTGGGCCACAGCTACTGAGCCTGAGCTCTAGAGCCCGCGAGCCACAGCTACTGAACCTATGTGCCACAACTACTGAAGCCCGCGCGCCTAGAGCCCGTGCTCCGCGACAAGAGAAGCCACTGCAGTGAGAAGCCCGCGCACCGCAATGAAGAGTAGCCCCCGTTCACCGCAACTAGAGAAAGCCCACAGGCAGCAACGAAGACCCAAAGAAGCCCAAAATAAATTTATTTTAAAAAAAAGAAATTTTCCCTCTACCAGTGTGGCAAGTTACACAGTCTTGTTTTTATAAAAACAACTTCTGATTTACCTGGATCTGAATTAAAATCACCTCAACTGTGTTCGAGAATTCTAGTAGTTGCCAGTCATGGCTATTTAAGGAAAAAGTAACTTTCTTGTGGGCTCCTCATGTGGACACTACTAGATTTTCCCCCGAATAGTGATTCATTGAAACACAGCATTATTTTGAAACTTTGATTTCCAGAGGGCCCGGTGTTTAGGGCCTGGTCCCGCGTTCGCAGGGCACTCACGTGAGCCCTTCCTGTCGGGGTTGGGGAGGAGGGCCCTCACTCCTGGCCCTCACACCTGCCCTCGTGTGTTCTCTTGGTTCTGGGGCTAGAGCTCTGCAAACCTAGGGAGGGAAGGAGCAGGCCCCCCTGCAGTCGGCTCTGGACCCTGGCAGGGTGCTGGGGAGCCGCCTCACTGCAGCCCCCGTGTCCACGTGGCAATACAGCCCAGGAGACAGGCCTCCCCCTCCACAAACCGTCGGGGACCCAGTTCCACTGGGCACCTCTTCCAGCCACCTACATTCTATGAATCCCTTGGGAGACTTTTTCCCCTTTTCTAATGTGTGGTTAATGGCTCTGCTACATTGTTTCTATTCAACTGGCCAGCGGTTTCTCTCGACAGCAGTGGCTTTTGAAAATCTTGGGTCAAGATGAGTGGCCTCGTTGGTTACTAGAAGTGAGCATGAGACCCCACATGCTGAGCAGATGTTGCCTGGCACTGCCTGAGTCTCGTTTTTGAATAGTTACCAGAATCTGTTTGCGTGAATAGTTAAGATAGCCTCAGCCATTCCTTGGAGTTCATTCTCAGCAGCAGCTCCCTTTGTGAACACGTTCCCTTGAATACCTGCAGCATTTTGATGGTGCCCGAAGATGGTGAGCTTGCACCTAGGCAAGTAGGGCAGTTTCTGAGGTCCAAGGATGTAGCCTGGGGTTGGTGTTCATTAGTGGACCTACTCTTTCTCTGTG
The DNA here is from genome assembly GCF_005190385.1 of Monodon monoceros. Taxonomy (NCBI): domain Eukaryota; kingdom Metazoa; phylum Chordata; class Mammalia; order Artiodactyla; family Monodontidae; genus Monodon; species Monodon monoceros. Next base: position 38,094,271 of record NW_021703786.1, on the reverse strand, counting down.
GACTCTTTAAAGTGTGTCTTTTCATGGTGCTCTCAAATGTTAATAAGTACTCCAGATTAACGAGAATAACTGATCACCCTCAGAATTCAGTACTTGCGTTATATGTGTTTCTATTTGTATCGGTGCTCAGTGGGAACCCCCCCCGCCTCCCCTCAAAGGGACAGTATTCAGCTTCTAGTCTAGACTTTATTAGGTGAGTAGCTTGGTCTGCGGGGCCTCCAGTTTGAGATATACCGGTATAAGGTATTCTTTAAAGAAACATCTGGTTGCATGTTTTTGAAATGACAGTAGATGTTTTCTGAGCCAAAGAATGGTACTAAATGGGCAATAATGGAATTTTTCTGGCCTGCGTGGAAGGCACCTTCTTTATTTTGTTTATTAAGTACATCGGAATCCCAAGCAAAGCTGGATGATAGAACATTCCTGGGAAGAATCCTAACTAGCCCTAGTAACAGGATACAATGCCTGTGTCATCTAGCCAGGGACAAATGCATTTAATTTTCCAGTACATAATTTAGCAGAGGGTCTTATAAAGCTCTCTTAGCTTTTTAAGCGTGGCATTCACAGGTGGACCGTCCTTGTTCACATTCCCTCCTCTGTCTATGCCAACGGTCAACTCGTGTTCTAATTCTCTTCTATTACTTGCTTTTCAAAGATGCAGTTTTGGATTTGTAAATTCTAAGTTTCTGGGTTGCAACTTGAAACAGTAGCCAATTTGTAGAAGAAAACTGTTATTTGCATGTAAGCCTGAGCAGTTGCAAAGGGCCCAGAGAAAATAAATGACAGGGTAAATCAGATACTTGTGAATGGGGAAATATGATGGCTACTCTTTTTAGGCAGTTAAATTACTTAACGGTGGTGCACAAAGACAAAATCCTATCTGTATCCTGTTCTAAAATCAAAAGCTGAAACCAGAGAACTTTCGCTAATTGTAAAAGGCATTTAATAAGCCTGTATCCATAATGGACTGTTAACGTTTATTATTAGACTAAAAAGTAGCTGCTTGGGGTTTAAGAAGCGGTTAGTATTAGATTAAAACACAAGCAAGCTATCAGTTGAATTCTAATTGGGGAGGAGAATTAATTTTTTTAAAGTTTCCTGAAAGTGCTGTGATAAAAAATGCAAAATAAACTAGGATTTTTTTTTTTTTTTTTTGTAAGAGATAATATTGGATGACTAGTAATTCTTGCCTTGCAACTGGCCGGACACCTTATACGCAGAGTTGACTGTCTAATATCCCAAAACCTCAACGTGATATACAAGTCCTGCACGAGTTCTCCTTCTGAAATATTACCCATTACTTGCTTGCTGCCGTTCAGCAGCTGGTCAGACTCCCAAACTGTTATACATATCTAAAAACCCAGGGAATGTTGTCTTGGTTGCTGCAAGAAATGAAAGCTGAGATTATTTATTCTTGTAACAGGGAACCTATTATAGTACCCTTAAAATAATGACATGATTAAAAGTGTTAGATCCAACTTGCCTACAAATAAAACATACCTCTTCCTTCTGAAACTGAAAACTAATTCAGGGACATGGTGGTTTTGACTCAAAGATAAAGCCCAGCTGTATTCTATAGCTACACAAGGGCATATGTTAGGGAGAGTGCACCTGAAAACCTCAAAGGACATTTTCACAGTGAGACTTTTTACTTTTCTCTCTTCACTTGGCTCTGTGGTCTTGGCAACTGGCATCCGTGAAGCACCCTCCCAGTCTGGATGCTCAGCTGTCAATACATCCCCAGTAAAGCCCCTTCGTTTGGCAGTAGGAAGGCAGAAAAGCATCAAGAAATCTTCAATTCTGATTGACCCCATTTCAGTGATGGAAAAACATGTTCTGGACTATAAATGCCAGGCAAGAGTACATCCAACACTTTTGGTAACATTTCTTAAGATTCCTGTTATGGGATAGAAGCTCTGAGTTCAGCATGGTATTTCATTTAGTTGAGCATTATTGGGGATTATTGCCACCTATACTTTGTGAACATTGCTGCTGAGTTTGGATCGCCTTTCCCACTGATAAGGTGGGTTACATTTTCTGACCTCTGAGATGTCCCTTTTGTTGAATGTCCCTAAAAGTTTATCCTCTTTGAGTCAGTTTAATTAACCCTTGGTACAATTCACTAATTCAAGGAATTGGCCTGTAGTTGTTACTTTTAAACAGATTTATAGATTTATTTGAGAAAGCACCTCCAAAAGTGGTGCTGGCAAAGATATTAATGGCATAAATGGGGTCGAGCTGCCGTCGAATGCGCGTTGAGTTTTATTGAAAAAGTCAGTGGTTGAATAAACCTTCCTTCACTTGGGACCTCCATTAGCCTGTCATCATGGAAATAAGGATAATCTGATCAAGATGGTGTCCTCCAGTGACAAACTGAGGAAGTTAATTCTTGGAATTAAAGTTACAAAATGAAAAAGCAATTTTTTTTCTTGGCTTAAAACCCGACTAACCAATGTTTCAAGAACTACCACCACTAAGAGAAAATGGGAAATAACAAGATTACAGTTGTTGGAAATGTTTTCTTTTACAAGTTGGAAAGGCACAGACATACTAGGAGGCTGCAAACATTTCTGGAACCTTTCCACTAAGGCTTTCAAAGAGCATTTGGCAAACTCAGTAAAATTCACGAGCCATAGAGAAGCGGCCCCGCAAGTCAACCAGCGGCCCTCGGACACGTCACATCACGTCCTGAGGGCTTTCGGACTGACCTCTAAGTACACAGCCTGAATAAAAGGCGCCCAGGTTCAAGAAGATCATCACTCGATAACTACGTTTTTTTTAAAAAACGACGCGCTGCTGGGTAGGGAGGAGAGGGAGCCAGTCGCGCACGCGCACCCCACCCCGCCTTCCCCGGCGTCGCGCAGTTCGTGCGTCACCGGGCGACCGTCTTCCGCCCCGCCCCCTGACCGCACGTTCCACCGAAGACTGGTTCCAACGGAAATTTAATGAAAACTAACGGTGAAACCAAAAGGAATTACAGCGTCATTTATAACGTCGCGACGTTCTCTTTCTTTCTTCCTTCGGTGTGGACTGGGAGTCCTAGGATAGATATATTTTTCCTCAAATCTCTTTAAAAACTTTTTTTAATTAAAGCATCCTTCCCCCCCCTTCTGGAATGGTTTCCTCCGCCGTCCCCGCCCGCGCGGGCGGAACCACTCCGGGCTTCTCGGTGGGGGCACAGGCTGGGGCGGCGGAGGGGGTCGGGCAGCTGCTGCAGCGTTCCGCCAGACTTTGGAGCTGCCGGGCTCGTACTGTCTTCCCGGGCTGCGAGTCTGGTGGGGCTCCGCGCGCCTCGCGGGGTGGGGGCGTCGGACGGCCCGCTCCCCCTCCTCGGCCCGGGCGGTGGTACCTCCCGGCCGAGTCACGCGCCCCGAGGCGGGCGCGGCGGATCTGTGAGGGTACACGGTGAGGAGAGCCACTTCGCGGACCCGGAGGGGGGCCGAGAGAGTGGGGAGGGGGGGAGGGTCGGAGACCCAGGAGGGGGGCGCGGCGCGGCGCGGCGCGACGCGACCTGGAGCTTGGAGCCAGGGCGGGTCCCCGGCCTGTCCGGTCAGTCGGGCCGCGCGGTCCAGGGCGAGGGGGGCCGAGCCCGCCGGCCGGGGAAGCCGGGCTGAGGGGCGGGGTGGCAGGGTTCGGCGACCCTGGAGCTGAGGGGGCGACCAGCATGGCGGGTACGGTCGGGCGCGGCCTGGTTGCGGAAGGGGTGGGTCGCGGCGGCCGGAGGCACTGGGTCCCCAGCGCGGGGGTCCTTGGCAGCCCTGCGGGGGCCCTCGGAGTGGCCGGGGGACCCGGGTCTCCGAGAGGACATGCTGAGGCGCCAGGTTACCAGTGGTTGAGTGACAGTGGCGCGACGCCGCGGTACCTTCGGGTGTCACACGCCTGTCCCCCGTGCACGAGGCCGGGCCGCCGTCGGGGTGCTGCAGCGTGTGTGATGCGGGTCGAGAGCTGCCGGGCTCAGCGCATCCTTAACCTTCCGTGGTCCTCGGGCGGACCGCAGTGGGGTAGAGGGACCCGGGCCAGGGTGCACCGCGGGAGGGGGTCGTGCCCACGTCACTGTCGCGATGGGAGGGGGCGTGGACAGGACCCTACCCTTCAGGGTGTAATGTTGAGCCTGTCGGGCGGGGGAGGGTTTTTGCCTCTTGGTTTCTGGAAGGCTGGTTGGAAAGGAAGGACTGTTGGGCATCCGGTAAAGACAGATTGGAATCCGAGAGTGAGTGGAGACCCGGCCTCATGCTGCCCGAGTTCGGGTGCCACGGGCCGTAGTCCCCTCCCAGGCCTGTGGGGCTCAGCTTTAGGCTAGTGCCGAGAGAGGTATTTGGACCTGTCGGAGGTCACCTGGCTGCTCGGGGCTGGAGACAGACGTTTTTCCGCGTGCGCAGGTCTGGAGAGCTAAGTTTTATCTAGGCTGTGGCACCCCTGATTCCAGTAGTCAGAACTCTTGTCAGACAGGAGTGCTTCCCATTTAAAGCAAAGTAAGAGTAGCCTGTCCCACGGGAAGTAGCTTAGCAACATCACCTCTGCTCTCTCCTTCCCACGTAAGGGTGGGCCTGTGGTCGGAAGGGTTAAATGGGCGTGATGTGGGTGCTGCCCCCTTATAACCAAGAGCAGGAAGGATGAGGACTTCATATTTTTAAATATCTTATGTTTTATATAGACATTTAAATATAAGTACCTGTATCACAAGGGCTCCTTTATGAAACATGGCTGTAGACTTTGACCACAACATCGGCTTTCTGTCGCTTGCTGCTTACAAGGCAAGTGGCCTGCTGAACCACTCAGAACCACATCCTCTGTGTGATGTTCTCATTTGAGATCGGCTGTAAGCTGCTTGCATTTTTTTTTTTTTTCCCATGCCCACTGCTCTTAGAATTGGCTCTGATTTTTTTCCTTACCTAGAAAGCGTCAGGTCTTAGAGCTGAGGTATTGACCGCCGTTGCAGTGCCTGACTCGTTTGGAAATGGCCTTGCTGGCTGTCACCTGGGCGGGGTGGTGGCTGTGTGGTCCTGCTGGGTGTAGAGGTTCGTGTTGACATCATCCACGAGCATCCCCCTTTCTGTGGCAACAACTGTCCTCTCTCCAGGCAGCTCCTAAATTCACTTGTCTACCCCCCGTCAGATTGGTGCCCACTGTGTGTCGGGAGCTGAGAGAGGTGGCTGGGTGTGAGCACTGCTGAGGGCCCTCTCTGAGCAGGGGGCGTGCAGGGAGAGGCCGCGCGCGAGGAGCGAGCCGCTGGAGGGCTGGGGGCGGCGTTCAGGGCCTTCCTCACCGGCCCTGCCCTCCTGGCCCTCTGCTGTTAGAATCTCCATGGAGCTCAAGGTCTTCCAGCTAAATGTCCTCCTGTCTTAAACTGTCTTCTGTCCCACTGCCCAGCTCCCTCCGGGAGCCCTCCGTGCCCTGGCTCGCCATGGCCTCCAGCTGCCCCTCCTGTCCCCTGTCCGACCCCCAGATGTCTCCTTTGGGTTGGCCTCTGCCGCTCCTACTAGCCTGTGCGGGCAGGTGGGCGGCCCACGTCAGCTGAGTGGTTGACCGCAGACATCAGGTGGTGGCAGAGCGAGCAGGCGCGTAGCGAAGTGGCTCCAAGTGTGGCCACCAGCGGGAGGCCTCTCGAGGGCCCGTGGAGGGACCCAGTGGGCGAGGGTGCCGCTCCCCGGGACCCGCTCCACAGACTCCCTGCCCCCGCCGTGCATGTTCACACTGTCTGCTGCCTTCCTCTGTCCCCCGGGTTCAGCGTCCAGAGCAGGTGCCTCTGACTTGCCAGGCCACGCTCAGGCCTGCGCCTGCCGACCAGGGGGTGAGCACAGAGCATGTCTGACCTTTGATTCTGTAATGGGGGGTGGCGTTCTCCAGTGGATCCTGCCGGTGTCCACTACGCAGTCAGACGTCGGTAACTGAAATTGTCCTTCACTGTTTTGAGCACGGCTGTCCAAGAGAACTTTCTGTGGTGATAGAAATGTCCCTCCCACGGTCTGTGCTGTCCTTTTAAAATGGTGGCCGCGAGCCACATGTGGCTGGTGAGACAGGAAGGGGGCCCTTCATCGTCGTTAATTCGGATCTGAGCTGCCACACGTGGCTCTTGGATGCTGTGGTCTGGAGAAGACTTGTTCCCACTTTAGCCTGGCTCCCAGGCCCTGCTGTGTCACACGTGTCACGTCGGCTGGGCGGTCACTGTCCCGCCTCTGTTCCTCCACTACCTGCTGGAGCCTAGTGGACAGAGGCCCCACCTTTAAGGTTTCCCCGCAGAGGGCAGTGCTCCTGCGTCCCCGCCACGCCCTCCCCGCCCTCTGCTGCCCTCCTCCGGGGCGATTCTGCTCACGTGGTCTCCGGCGTGATACTGGACTTCGCCTCACTGCCTGTCCTCCTTTGTCATCTTGACCAGCTCTTCCTCCCTCCCACGCCTGAGCTCTGGGGCCCAGGTCCCCCAGCGCTGGCTGCCCCACTCCCATCTCCCGTGGCCTGTCATCGTCATCTCCACCGGAGGCTTAGTAGGCGCTGCTCTCGGCCGTCTTCTGCCACCCGCACGTCCCCCGCTTCCTTCTTTGTTCTCTGCAGTCCGCCCGTGAGCAGCGTCTGCATATCTCTTTGGGACACACTCACGCTCTGACGGTCCTCAGCGCCTTCCCCCGCCCACCCTGGCCCAGGCCAGCTCGCTTCCCTGCGTCCGCCCTGGCTCCTGCACAGTGGCCAGGACGACCTTTTAAAATAACATTCTAATTTATTGTGTTTCTCATCAGAACCCACCAAAGGTTCTCTGATGTTTGAAGAAAAGTTCAGGGTCTTACCATGGCCTAGAAGGGTCCCTAAAATCCACCTCTTGCTTGTCTTCTGCCCTCACCCCCCGGCTCTGCAGACATTCAGGCCCCGTCACGGCCCCTCCTCAGCCCCCGTGGTGCCCTCTGTTCCTTCCGCTGTCACCTGGGAGTCCTTTTGTCCGAAACTACATCCCCCCTCCTCTAGTGTTTTTCTGTCCTGGGCCCCTGTCCTTGTCTCCCTAATGCGGTCACCGCACTAGGGGAAGCGGTGTGCCGTGTGTCCCTGCCCTCCTGGAAGGTAAGCTCCGTGAGGCAGCATCACATCACCTGAAACATCGCCCGGCACACGGGAGCCGCTCCACTGCTGTCCATGGAACAGATGCCCCCAGGGCGGCGGCGTGTGTGTGTGTGTCTGTGTGTCCGTCCCCATCTGCCCACCTCGTGGCCCTCCCGGCACAGTCCTGACTGAAGGGTTTCTGTGTGATCCGCCTTAAGTTTCCTCTCCTCTTTGTCCTAACTCCTTGTGGACAGGGACGGTGTCTGCTTTGTGTCCCCTGCCGCCGATGCAGTGCTGGCCCAGAGTGGGTGCTGGGCAGTGCTGCCTGGCTGGGTGACCTGCCTCTGCTGGACAGAAGCCCGTTGAGGACAGCAGAGGTCGCTGGGCTCCGGAGCCGGCAGGTTCTGGGGCCAGCTCATGGCATCTCCCTCCTCTCCCCAGCAGGCCTGGCACAGCCTCCAGGGCGCCATGAATGCCATCGTCGCGCTCTGTCACTTCTGCGAGCTCCACGGCCCCCGCACGCTCTTCTGCACAGAGGTCCTGCACGCCCCGCTTCCGCAAGGGGCGGGGAGCGGGGACGGCGCCGGCCGGGGCGAGCACGCTGAGGAGGAGGAGGGCGGCATCCAGATGAGCAGCCGCCTCCGTGCCCACAGCCCGGCGGAAGGGGCCAGCGCGGAGTCCAGCAGCCCGGGGCCGAAGAAGTCGGACATGTGCGAGGCCAGTGTCTCCTGGGGCGTCGGGGGCGCTTCTTCTCCGCCGGCGCTCGGGCTTGACCTCCTGGGGGCGGACAGGAGGCCGCACGCCGTGGGCGTGGCCTCACGGGCGTGGGCCGTGTGGTGTGCGCTTGCTGCTTTCCTTCCCTCCGGTCCTTTCCCTTCGTCCCAGCTTTAGCTTGTTCAAACCACCCTGCCAGCCGACGCTGGCCACCACCGTGGGGCCTGCCCTTCCGGCCTCGCCTCGCTCACTCGTGTCCATGCGCTGCCTTCTCGGCTCCCGTCCGCTCAGTCTGGCGTCCTCCTCGCGGGCACCCTGCCCGCTTCGTGAGCTCTGGGGGATGAAGGTTAGGTCCCCGCACCAGGCCGCTTCTTCACGTGGAGCCCTGGGTCGGGACTGGAAATCAGGCTGGCGTTGGACCTGTCACTACAGGGTGGACAACGATCCAGCTGTGTTAGCTTCGTTCCATTGAGAAGCAGTCGCTGAGCTCGAGCTTGACTGATTCATTGTGAGGGATCAAGGGTGGGGAGCAGAGGTGGGGAGGGCCCTCTGCTGTGAACGGCCGCTGCCTGTGATGGAGAGGCAGGCAGGAAGGAGGCCTGCGCGGTGGGGGCCTTGGGGGCGGGTCCTTGAGCTGGAACGGCCTTGGGAGGCGTCCTGCATCGCCCAGGGAGGGGCTGGCTCCAGGGCCTCTGTGCGCAGTCCCAGGTTGGGGGCTGCCACCGGGGCTCACAACATTGGCGCCAACGTGACAGTGGCTTCAGAGGGGCAGCAGCCAGGGCCGCCGGTCCGGTCCCTTCCCCATGGCAGGGGGTCTGAGCATGTGTTCTCAGGCGGCCACGCCAGTGCCAGAGTGTGGCAGCCTCCCTTGGCACGAGGTCCCTGCCAAGTGGTCGTGCCCGGATCGAGGACGGAGGGTCCGGGCCTCAGTTTTGCCACCTGTGAGGTGGGGATTCTCCTGGTAACTGTCTCACAGGTTTGCTCCTTGGATTAGGTGAGGTGATGGGTACAGAGCTCTTCGGGATCCCTGCTGCATAAGTGCCAGTAGATGAGGTCCAGTGACCTCTGTGTTCAGTAGATTCGATGCCCTCTGACGACCTTTGTGATGTGTGCATCCTGACTTTCCTACTCGGGAAACACGGAAATCCTCAGTCAAGTATAACTCTAGGAGCCGGTTGTTCTTATGTGAAAACAGATTGAATTTTCTGCTTGAGATTTGCATAAGAGTCAGCAAGCATGTTGCTGGCTAACTGGTTTTCTTCTCTTTCTCGTGGGCAGGGCTGCCGGTCACTTGCTGCAGGGCATCCCGGGTACATCAGCCATGACAAGGAGACCTCGATCAAGTACGTCAGTCACCAGCACCCCAACCACCCCCAGCTCTTCAGCATCGTCCGCCAGGCCTGTGTGCGGAGCCTGAGCTGCGAGGTGAGCACCCGTGACCCGGGGCCTCTGCGAGAGTCGCTCACGTGCGTGCCAGCACGCCCTGAGCAAGCTCGGTGTCGGTTACGGGAAGGAAGGCAGACGGCAGCCCGGAGACGGCCGGGCAGGTCCCGGAGTGAGCCACGTTGCACCCTGGTTCGTTGCTAACTTACCATTTTAAGCACCAGGCTTTCATTATTCGTTCTTCGTGGACGTGTTGCTAAGGTGTGAAGTGTTTGTAGGTGTGTGGCTCCCATCAGATGTCACCTTCGTGTCGTCTCTGTCACGTCAGAGCCTCAGTGCTCATCACGTGCTCTCTTAGCCGACCGAGGCGTGAGTCTGTGTTTCTAAGACACGTGGCTGCCGTTGTCGAGGTGTCTTAGCCTCTGTGTCTTTGTCACAGAGAGTTCACAGTCTAGTCGCTCCCACTTCCTGTCACTGCCCCACTTGATCGTCCTCACTGCTGCCATGTGCCCGCCTGGCTGTGTCCCTGCCGGTGGGCAGCTGATCGTGTCTGGTGGGGTTGTGTGTAAGAGTGGGTGTGGTGTGAGGGAGACCCACGTTCTCTCCTACACATAACATATGCAGATTTTTTATCACGTGGACTCTGCAGTGGCTGTTTTGACTTGCCAGTTCTCTGGTATGTTCCAGATGAGTGATGTTGGCAAATCTGAGCCTGGGGTAGATGTAATACTTGTATACGGGTTATTTATGACTCAAGGTAAGAAAAATTAACGAACCTGCTGGTCCTTGGGTTTCATGGTAACGAACGTTCTCTTTAGGGAGTTCGGTCACGAGAGAGATGAGCAGAGTTTTCCTTTCTCATCCCTGCCCTTTCCCCTCTCCCTGTAACTGATGCTGACTAATTAGCGCGGAAAGAAGAGTGAGCAGGAGGGTTTGAGTGCTGCAGCACGCAGAGGGCGGTGTCCTGCAGCGCTGTCCTTGTGTCCCAGGTGTGCCCCGGCCGCGAGGGCCCCATCTTTTTTGGGGACGAGCAGCACGGCTTTGTGTTCAGCCACACATTCTTCATCAAGGACAGCCTGGCCCGGGGCTTCCAGCGCTGGTACAGCATCATCGCCATCATGATGGACCGCATCTACCTCATCAACTCCTGGCCCTTCCTGCTGGGCAAGATCCGTGGGATCATCGACGAGCTCCAGGGCAAGGCGCTCAAGGTGGCCCCGAGGCAGGGCAGTGGGTGGCGGGGAGGGAGGGCTGTGTGCGAGGGGCCAGGAGCAGGGCAGCGTTCCTGCCTGGGGGGGTCCCCTGGCCGCCGCGGAGCCGGAGTTGCGGCGATAGGCCCGGGGCCAGCCGGTCCTGCTGGCTTCAGTGTCTCTCTCGAGTCTGTCGTTGTCTTGCTTCTCGCTTGGCTCTGCCTTTACTGCAGTCAGAGGCCTGGTTTGATCCCCGCTGTCTCTGCTTCCTCTGACCATCATTTCAGCAGCCTGTCCACTAGTGGTGTGACAGACCTGCACCTACCATGCATCTCCAGCCACAGCCCTGCATCTCCAGGGCCGCCCAGGATAGGCCAGTGGTGCTCTGGGAACAAACAGTGCTTAAGCCCCAGCAGCGTGTTTATGTCCATCGCAGGCAAGCAGGGGTCTGCGCGCTGTGGTCAGGCTGGAGTGGTGTTGCTGCCCAGTTGCCTGCTGGGGTGCACAGGTGGGGCTGGAGGCCGGGCTCCTCTCCCCCCTCGCAGGAAGTGGTCACGTGTCCCGCCCACACAGGGTCTGAGCAGCGGAAGCCCCCCGTGCCTGGAAACGGGGGTGCCTGGAAAGCGCAGATGCCCCCTGAGCCCCGTCACGTGCCGGAGAGTCGGTGTCGGGGAGGCCGCAGGAGAGACTCCTAACTGAGCCTCTTGTCAGGTGGCTTCTGATCCAGCGGGGGGACAAAGCTGTTCTCTTTGGGATGAGACCCGGGGCCCTTCTTTGCTCTTGGCCCAGAGAGCAGACTGGGGCCTGGGCTGCTGGCTGCTTTTGTCGTTAAGGGTCTTTCCCCTTCCTCTTGTGTGTCAGGTGTTTGAGGCAGAGCAGTTTGGGTGCCCACAGCGTGCCCAGAGGATGAACACTGCTTTCACACCGTTCCTGCACCAAAGGAACGGCAACGCTGCCCGCTCGCTGACGTCCTTGACGAACGATGACAGCTTGTGGGCGTGCCTGCACACCTCCTTCGCCTGGTAACCAGACTCGGTCTTCTCGTGGCCGCTGGGGCGTTGGCCGGACTGTGCCCAGCTTGGGGGGGACAGTTGCTGACAGGTCTGTGCTGTGACGCGTGAGTCCTGAACTGGGTTCAGTCCTTCTCGCCTCTGAGTGCGTGGAAGGCGCGTTAAGGCGGAGCTCCCTTCCCAGCGAGATTTTGAGCTGAAGTTCCTAGACCGAGACCAGTGGTCTCCCTCTCTGTGAGCAGCAGCAAGTCCTTGTCTTGCACAGCACTTGTGAGTCAGGACCCAGACGGGGGCTGAGCTGGGCCGCTCTGGCCCTGGTCCTTAGGTGGAGCTGCTGTCGTGTGAAGGCTGGGCTCCCTCGGGGCTGGCAGGTCGGTCTGGCCGTGGGCGGGAGGCCTCTGCTCGCCACGGTCATGCGGGTGATCCGGGGAGAGCGAGGTGGGCTCTGCTGGCTCTCACGACCCAGCCTCAGCAGCACACGGGCCCTGCCTGCACCTGGTTGTTAGAAGTAGCTCAGCCTAGGCGGGAGGGGAGGACCGGGCCCCGCTGTTGGAAGGGAGGAGTACCGACAGATTTGTGGACACACTTAGAAACCACCACAGTCTGTCCTCCGGCCACAGGTTGTTTCTCTTCCTCCCACTGCAGGATATGTTCCTTCCAAAGACTCCCCAGATTCTCATTCCTGTGCAGCATCACCTAAGTCAGGTCCCGGTGTGGGTGACGTTCCTCACATGTAATCCTAGAGCGCAGCTTCTGAGAACCTGCAAACTAGAGAGAAAAATATTTGTCTCCCCCACCCGGCAGACAGTTCCTCTTGTCTTTTAGAAATTATTATTATTATTTTGCGTTACACAGGCCTCTCACTGTTGTGGCCTCTCCCGTTGCGGAGCACATGCTCCGGACGCGCAGGCCCAGCGGCCATGGCTCATGGGCCCAGCCGCTCCGCGGCATGCGGGATCTTCCCGGACCGGGGCACGAACCCGTGTCCCCTGCATCGGCAGGCGGACTCTCAACCGCTGTGCCACCAGGGAAGCCCCTAGGAATTATTTTAATTTGGGAAAATTTCAGACAGACCCAAAGTATAATACTACAAGGAACTTCACACCCTCCTACTTCAGCAGTTAGCGACATTTCACTGCTTTTTCATCTGTCCTTCACTTTTTTTTTTCTGGAATGTTTTTTAAAGCAAATCTTAGTTGTATCATTTCAACCATAAACCCATTATCACATGCAACAAAATGGACTCATTGCTTAGCATCATCCAGCCCAGTCCAAGTTCACTTTTCCTGCTTTGCCTCAGAGTTGACTCTGGCATTGGGACCAGCGCACCACCACACAGGGCGCGGGTCGTGCCAGGCCTCTTAGTCTAGAGCAGCGCCTCGTGTGCCTCTGCCCCAACCTCCCTGCCGTTTGTTAGAGGCCTGGGCTGTGCGTCCTGTAGGAACCCCTCTGGCTGATCGAATCCTCGTGGTGGTACCCAACTTGTTCTTTTATGCCCATGTTTTCTGTTAACCAGTCGTTAGCTCAGGAGGGTTTATTGGCTTCGGGTCTAGTTTTCCTTTTGGCGAGAACACCGCATAGGTGGCACTGTGTTTCCCAGGCTCCTGAAGGCGTGCGGCAGCCGGCTGACCGAGAAGCTCCTGGAAGGCGCGCCCACTGAGGACACCTTGGTCCAGATGGAGCAGCTGGCGGGTGAGCTGGGAGGTGCCTGTGCTGGGAGCCTCTGCCGGCGGTGGCCTGGGGTCGGCCCGCCCTCAGCTCCCCTCTCCTCCATCCCAGCAGAGATAGCTGGTGGAGGGGGCCCCAGGAGCCGTGTCTACAAAAGCTCGCCCTTTGCTCTTCGTGGTTTTATTGTGATTTCCTGCCTCATCTTCCCTGACAGTCACGTGTAAGAGTCTGTCCGGGCAGGTTGGGAAAGACAATCCCCGGGGCTGTCGCTCTGGAGAGGTGGGTTGAGTGAGGCTCTTGTGTCCCTATCGTACAAGAAGCACTTACTCGGCCTGTCTGGATGGGGACCTGCTCTCTGCTCTTCAACAGTAAAATGTTGTCCTTTAGTTGGACCCGAGGTTTTCATCATGGCGGTGGTTCCCAAGCCCCCTGGTAACTGGGCGGCCCTCCCCAGGTTTGCAATCAGATCTCCACATCTGGGTGTTCTAAGTAACTGCCCAGGGGAGTCTGGGAGTCTGCTTTTCTTTTGGAAATGGTTGGATTTTCAGTGACATAGGTCCAGGATCTCAAATGTGGGGCGGGGTGAACGAGACTCACGATGCGTCCCGTGTGTCCTCTGCTACAACGTGCTTCTTTTTGCAAATGATTGACCTTAACAAGCTGGAGCTGTTTGGAACTTGTTCCTGTCGTCCGGTGACCTGCACCTGAGCAGGCTTCCCTGCGAAGGGGAGGGCGGGCGGGTTCATCAAGGGCAGGGCTCGCTCGGAGAAGACAGAAGCGTGGTCCACTTCCGCGCCCTCACGGTATGGCTGGCCCGGAACCATTTATCGGAGCGATGACACGTTTCTAGGTTAGTGACGGTGGCAAGGGCAGTCTGCTGGTGAGATTTATTTGCATGGAGAGCCGAGTGCGTCGGGGGAGAGGAGTGCAGGCGTGCGGTGCTCACTGTCTCGTCTTGGGTCGTATTTTGGTCACAGGGTGAGCATAGGGGTTCAGAGCACACGCTGCAGCCTGTACAGACCTGCCCTCAGCTCCGGGCTCCAAGATGTGTGTGTTCTGTGCGCACAGCAAGGCCCCTTCACGCGAGCTGTGCAGTGAGGATGCTGCATTCCTGGGGTTGTCGTGACGATGAATTGAGATAGCAGATACTCCTTTCTGTAAGACGGGGAGAGCAGTACTGACCCAGGGCAGGCGAGAGGATTAAAGGACAGAATGTGTGGACATCTTTAGGGGAGCGCCCACACACTGTTAGCGTCCTTAGCGCTGACTTGACTTTTCCAACCGGCAGTGGACAGAACATAGCAGACTGAACACTCCTGGCCCACCCCAGGACTCCAGTGGCAGCAGGTAGTGTAGACAGCTGGTCCGAACCAGAAATCAGTAGCCTTCTGGCCGGTTTAACCACGAGATGCCTTGGGCTGAAGTGGTCGTGTGCAAAGACTTGCACCCAGAGAGCAAAGGAATCTAGGGACGCACATTTCGTAACTGAATTTGTTGTCTGTCTTGCAGACTTGGAAGAGGAATCGGAAAGCTGGGGCAGCTCTGAGGCTGGAGAGGAGGAGAAAGAGGGGGCCGAGGGGCGGGAGCCGACCAAGTGCCCAGCGGATTCGTCCTTGCTCTCAGACTGTGGAAACTGGCAGCCCCGAAAGCTCTCTGTCTTTAAATCCCTTCGGCACATGAGGCAGGTAGGCGGTAGAGAGGTAGAGCCCGGATCAGAAACTCGGGACAAGAGCCCCGTCCTCTCCTTCCGGCTCATCTCCATCCAGCACGCCTTTTTCTTTGGGTCTGTTGTGTTCAGGGGTGACCAGGAACCTTCTTGGTGGGTGGCTGAAGATGACAGGGGGCATCTGGGGTGCCTTAGCCCCAGGCTCAGTGAGGATGGAGGGGGTTTCTCTAAAGAAAGGCCCAACGGTTGGCTTCTCATGGCTCTCTAATCTTGTCATTCTGGAACCTTCTAAAGGAATTGAACAGCATTGTTGGTTTGCACACAGCGTAGATGCTTTGCAAATTGAAAACAGTGGCCTTTCTTACAAAGAACTGGAAACAACCTGAACGTGCGACCCTAGGAGTTGCATCCGAGCAACGGCCCGTTGTTCGCTAGGAGCCTCGGGAGCCTGCACCGCGGGGGGCGGGGCGGGGGCGGGGCTGCTCGCCGCACGGGGAGGGCAGCGGGAGTGACCGCTAGATCACAAAGCAGGCTGGCCTTTCGTACACCCTCTCTCTGTTTACTTTTACATTGAGCATGAATTCTATCAGAAAACAGTTATTTTTACTTTGGAAAATGAAGTAAAGCCTGGTTTACCAGGAGGTGTTCTGTGGGGCTTTGGGGTGAAAACCATTCATTTAAATCGTCCTTGATTTGGCCGCAGTCCTTGTTGATTACAGTGGGTTACAGCTAATGTGGATTACAGCTGGAGGGGATCTTGAATTCCACCGGAGGTGGGAGTCCTTGGGGGCTGGTAGGGTTTGGTAAAAGGCAGTGTCACAGCCTCCTCTTTTTTTCTGGCCATGTTCACAAGCCCTAAGACAACAGGCTGAGCTCTTCTAAAATGTCAGTGCCATGGAGTTAATTGGAGTTGATTAAAGCAGGATAAAAACAGGACAGATGAGGAAGTCACAAGCCCTAGATTGAGAGACTCACAGCCCAGAGGACATGGTTAGAGGCCGGGGCTCCGGACGGGGGTCCACTCAGCGGGGCGGCCCTGGGCTGCTGGCATCTAGACTGAGCTTTCCCTCAGTGCTGAAGACTCATAACCCTGGCGCTCTCTCAAGTGGTTAGGCCAAAGTTAAGGGTGTAGAGAGAGAGGGTACATGTTGCAAAAAACTAATACTTTATCTGCTTCAAATCTTTAAAAATAGAATTGGGGAAAAGATCTTGAAGTGTACAAGAGCCCTGGGGTCGGACCTTCAGGTGTGAGCACAGGGCCATCCCTCCTCCTGGTTTCGGGCAAGTCACCCAGCCTCCCCGAGAAGATAGGTGACTTCCGCTCTCCTGCCCGTCTTCCTTCACTCTATGGAGAAAGTTTCTAGACGAACACACAAATAACTTCCTCTGGACAGAAAGCAGTGCACCCTGTTTTTCAGGTCCTGGGTGCCCCGTCTTTCCGCACACTGGCCTGGCACGTCCTCATGGGGAACCAGGTGATCTGGAAAAGTAGAGACGCAGACCTTGTCCATTCAGCCTTTGAAGTTCTTCGGGTGAGAGGATCTTCTTTCCTTTGTGTTTTGTGGCAGGACGGTATTGGCCTAGTGGGTTTTTTAAAAATCTGTTAAGATGTGTCAGAGACTCGTTGCAGAGGTTCATGCCTGAATCCAAGATCTGTGCTTTTCTCCACTGTTAAAAATGGTATTCATCTGTGCTTTCACTGCCGAGGGCCCAGGTTCTGTCCCTGGTCAGGGAACTAAGATTCCACAGGCTGCGCAGCGCGGCCAAAAAAAAAAGGAAGAAGTCATTTTTGGCTTTCATTTCGAGCGAGGAGTCTATGCTGTCCTGACAGACTGACCACTCTCCCATCCGCCCTTCCCCAAGCCCCGCATCCCTTTGAGAAGCCACCTGTGCCACAGAGGCGGGCCTGGGTCCCCACGTGGTCCTCTGCACAGAGCCTGATCGACGGGCTGGCCGGAGTGCATGTGTGGCGTGCTGTCTCCGTCCCACAGGTGTAGGGGGTGCCACGGCCCAGGTCCGGCTCTAAGCGTGTGTGCATGCCAGCCCTCTGCCTGGGCCCGTGAAGGTACAAGACGAAACAATGTCTCAGACAACTTAGAATCCCTTTGGTGGGTGAGGGAAGAGACAAACATCTGTGAAGTCGGAGAATGATGGAAGAGTTAACCCTGCAGAGCGGGCTGGGCTGAGAGGGCTCTGGACCGAGCTGCAGGGGGCTCGTGGGGTGTGGGTGAGGGACTCGGGCGGGGCAGTGCTCAGCTCTGGGTTGTTCCATCCTTCAGACCATGCTGCCCGTGGGCTGTGTGCGCGTCATCCCTTACAGCAGCCAGTACGAGGAGGCCTACCGCTGCAACTTCCTGGGGCTCGGCCCCCACGTGCAGATCCCTCCCCACGTGCTGGCCTCAGGTGCGTGCCGTGTCGGTCTGGGCTGAGCCCCTGCACGTCAGGGCTCAGAAGTGAAACCACGTGACTGGACCTCAGCTGTGGGTTTGAGGACCGATGCCTGCTGGCCTCAGGCGGGAAGACCCACGTTGCAGGACCAGCTTTCCCCGTGGCATTGGCTTCTAGTGTCTGTCTTGAAGATGGGTGAGGGTTGGGCTGGGCTGCTCACTGGGGTGTGGTTCTCTGTGGGGCGGGTCCCAGCCCTGGGCCCTGGGGCGGCTCAGGGGGCGCTGGACTGAGCGTCCGCCTCGTGGTCTTCCTTCCTCTCCGTTCTCCTGTGTTTATCTGCCTGAAATCTGTCCCCGGTGCTCATCAGCTCAGTGGCCCTTGCTCTGCCCCCCTCCGCCCTCAGGACTGATTGACAAGCTTACTGCTCTAGACAGAGAGCCGGGAAGCTGGTCGGCATCCCTCATTCTTGGTCTGGGGGGGTCGGGAGTCAGCACATCCCTTTGTGGGTGCACATCCCCGCATCCGGCACGTCTAGGCCTCCTCCAGGCACATCCGTGAGAGCGGTGGGAAGGTTGGTCACAGAGCTGTCACCCTCTCAGCAACCAGGCTGGGCCATGAGTCCAAGAGGCAGTGTTCAGAACACAGGCTCTTGTTTCAGAGATGGGCTTGATATTGTTACCACCGCTAGCCATGTGACCTTGTGCAAGTCACTTAGCTTCTCTGAGTCTGTTTCCCCATCTGTAGAATGGGCTGTAGCGGGGCCGCTCTCCCAGGGCTGTTTAGTGTTAGGCCAGTGGAGGTACGCGCAGTAATTTGTAGTAATATAATACAGTGCGCTATTAGTTTAACTGAGTCAAAAGTGAACACTTAACTCTTCACAAGCTACCGAAGATTTTAGGTGCCAGTGTTCAGCTCAGGAGGCTGGAGTTTTCCCCACATGATCTGAGATGATTGGGAGCTGCAAAGGAGGGGCTTTGTCCCGGGGTGAAGAGCACCTGACGGGCAGCATGTCTTGTGTCTCCGCAGAGTTTGCTGTGGTGGTGGAAGTGCACACGGCCGCCCGCTCCAGCCTGCAGCCGGCCGGCTGTGAGGACGAGCCGTCCCTCAGCAAGCACGAGTTTGTCGTGACCAGTGGGAGTGCTGTGGCCGCAGACCGAGGTGGGCGCCGCTGAGCAGGGCCTGCTCTCCCCCCGGCGGGCGGGCTGAGGGGGTGCTGAGGCCGCCCCCACCCTCCCCGTGCTGACCCCCCCGCCGTGCCCCGCTTGTCCCCAGCCGGCCCCACCATCCTGAGTAAAGTGGAAGCAGCTTTGACCAACCAGAATCTGTCGGTGGACGTGGTCGACCAGTGCCTCGTCTGCCTCAAGGAAGAGTGGATGAAGTAAGCGGGTGCCGCCTCGGCCCCTAGAGTCCGTGCTTTCAGGGGAGGGCTGGGCTGCCGGCAGCGGGAGAAGCAGGAGCTGTGGCCAGAGGCAGAGGTGAGGCCGTGGCTGCTGCGGGAGGGGGGTGTGGACGAGAGATGCAGGGCTCCACCACGCGCTGACCTGGCTGGGTGAGCTGGAGCAGGTGAGCCCGCACCCCTGAGCCTCAAGCTGCTCTGTGCTCTCCAAGGGAGGCAGTTATTTTTGATGCTTAGTTAACTTAAGAATTGGAAGGTCGGGTAGCAGATGTTCCCTCCTTATTAAGCAAGTTACTGTATTTCTTCCCGCCTTCTTAGTAATTTTCTGTCAAATTTAATTAGTCAAACCTTGTTCTGATTTCAGACAGTACAGTGGAGCTTAGGAGCCACCTGTCCCTTTTATGAATGGGAGGAACATTTGTCTTTTTAATCTTCCTGTTTGGCTGCACCAGCGTCAGCAGCGGTGGGGAAACGGGAGACCCTGGGTGCAGGCGCGAGTCGCCGCTCTGCTGTGCCGCCTCTCCTGTCTCAGTTCCCGCTGTGCCTGCCGAGCCGTTGCTGGTCTTGAAGCCGTTTAGGCCCCAGGACCAGAACTCTGCTGACGGTTCTGCGGTAGCTGAGTGTCTGGTTTTGGTCTTCTACAGCAAAGTGAAGGTCCTCTTTAAGTTCACCAAGGTGGATAGCCGGCCCAAAGAGGACACACAGAAGCTGCTGAGCATCCTCGGGGCGTCTGAGGAGGACAACGTCAAGCTGCTCAAGTTCTGGATGACAGGCCTGAGCAAGACGTACAAGTCGCACCTCCTGTCCACGGTCCGCAGCCCCATGGCCTCAGAGCCCCGCAGCTGACCCCGTCCCGGGACACTGTGTCTGGGTGGGCCTCCTGGGACGCGGTGACGTCCGTCCTTGCTGCGGAGCTCGGACACAGGTCTCTGATGGCGTTCTCAGGCTGTCCTCCCCTTTCCAAACTGCTGGCATGAAGCTGTTTCCTAGTAAGGAGTGGAAACTGTTGGGGCTGAACTTTGCCCTCTGTGTGGGATGCAGGCCTGGTGTAGTTCTTGGCACCATCCCGCAAGCTATTTGAATTGCTCCAGCCCTGAAGGGGGCAGTGGGAGACTTGTGACAGTCTCCTGCATTCACGCACCCCTGGGAGAGAAGAGCGTGAGGAAGGTGTGCAGCTCGTGCCTCTCATGGGTGCTGATCTCAGAATTTACAGGGAAACGTGTCAGGCCAGCTCCGCCTGGGGTATCTTAGCCGCAATGTCATACTCTCTCTTGAGGTTGAACCTTTCTGTTACCAAGTTCAGCAAGGGTTTTCCAGAGAGTGCGTGCATATGTGAGTTTTGTGAATTTTCAGGTTATGTTCTGATCTGTAGTCATTGTTAGTAATCTGGTTTTAAGTTAGGGCTCTGGGAATGCCTTTTGGGGTGGAGTGGATGTTTTCCTCCTCTTTGGATCATCTGGAATTCGTGTTCTGAACTTACCTGACAACCAAGTCTTCTGGCCATGCTCTTCTGTGGTTGCTCTGAAATTACCCTGTAGCTTGAGGACGAGCCCTGATCTTTTTTACACAAAGAGAATACTTTGCTGAAATGTCAAATGGAGTCATTTGACTGGCCTGGCTCACTGGATGTAGAGTTGAGAAGCCCATCATAGTTTTATTCCATATCACTTTGCCCTCTGTTGCTTCTTTAAACGTTTACATTTGGCTGCAGTTAAGTTTCAGAGTATGGTAGTTTAAGACTGGTTCATCGTTCCTGTGTACATTTTTAATAAGGATTCATGGTTTGGAAGGATTTTCCAGTAATTTTGCTGATTTGTTTATAGTTTTTTTGTGTTTAATTTATATTTAACAGGAAGACCATGTTTATATGACTAGGTATCGGTATCATGCAAGAACGTTGAAATAATAAAGATATATTTTTATAAACTGTTGACTACACGGTTTTATTGGTTTGATACCTCAGATTTTCTTGGGATCAATCATAGAAAATAATATGGTTAAAGTAACACCAGTGATATAACTATTTTGGAACTCTGTGCTGTCCTGAAGGCTTACAATTTCCAGGGGAAGACTTAGTAAACTGTGGTTAATTTTCAGTCAGTTTTAGCTCGTAGTACAGTTGCAGGTTCCTATGTCCCACCCCCAGCCACATGGCAGGGCCGTACACGTGTTCTTGGAGCAGCTTGCAGGAGCGAGGGTGGGTGAAGAGGACCCTGTCCTCGGAACATCAGGGCTCTACGCCTCATCGCTGATGGCTGCTTCTGATCAGGGCACAGACGAAGGGGGGGCAGCCACCGTCGCTGCGCCTCCCCCTCTGGATGGCAGCCTCTCCCTGCTTCATTTTTGCCTTCCACCTCTCAGGAGCCAGACATTAAAGAGTAGGACACTCAAAAACAATTGCATGTATGAGAAAATTTAAAAGTGATTGTGCACATCCAGGGAAGGGCTCAGAAAAGACCTGAGAAAAACTGAAGTTTACATCTCCAGCTGATCCCTGGCAAAGAGCCTACAACAGTAAAAATAAATAACAAACCAGTAAACGCTGGGGAAGGGGGAGAATCTGATTTCCAGAGTTCTGCTATTATTAGATTTAAATGTCGAGTGTTCAGCAAAAACAACAACAACAAAATCACAAGGCATACAAAGAAACAGGAAGGTCTGTTGAAAGGAAAAAAAAGAATTCAGCAGAATCTGTCCGTGAAAGAGATTTAATGGCAGACATATTAGCCAAAGACTTTAAAACAGCTGTTAAAGATGCTCAAAGAACTAAAGACGTGGAGAAAGTGAAGAAAATGATGTGTGAACAAAATAGAAATATCAAAGAAAACCAAAAAAAGAAACCAAAAACATGGAGCCAAAAACTGCAGTAACTGAAGTGAAAAATTGACTAGAAGGCTTTAAAGACAATTTGAGCAGGCAGGAGAATCAGTGAACTTAAAGATAGGACAGTGGAAATTATTGAGGCTAAGGAACAGAGCCTAAGAGATCCACGGGACACCACTGAAAGGACCAACATATGCATCGTGGGAGCCTGAGAAGAAGAAAGAGAAAGAGGCAGAATATGTGAATAAATAATGGCTGAAAAATTTCCAAATTTCGTGAGACACATGAATATAAACATACAGGCATACCTTAGAGATTGTGAGTTTGGCTCCAGACCACTGCAATAAAGCAAATATTGCAATTAAGTGAGTCCACACGAATTTTTGGTTTCCCATTGCGTATGAAGGTTATGTTCACGCTATACTGTGGTCTTTTTTTAAAAAATAAATTTATTATTTACTTTTCGGCTGTGTTGGATCTTTGATGCTATGCGCGGGCTTTCTCTAGCTGCAGCGAGCAGGGGGCTACCCTTCACTGTGGTGCGTGGGCCTCTCCTTGTGGTGGCTTCACTTGTGGAGCATGGGCTCCAGGCACACAGGCCTCAGCATTTGTGGCACATGGGCTCAGCAGCTGTGGCTCACGGGCTCTGGAGCGCAGGCTCAGTAGTCATGGCGCATGGGCTTAATTGCTCCGCAGCATGTGGGATCCTTTCGGACCAGGGCTCGAACCCGTGTCCCCTGCAATGGCAGGCAGATTCCCAACCACTGTGCCACCAGGGAAGTCCCTATACTGTGGTCTATTAAGTGTGCAATAGCATTGGCTAAAAAAAAAAAAAAAAAAAAAAAAGTACACACTTTAATTTAAAAATGCTGTCAAAAAAATCCTAACCGTCGTCGAGCCTTCACCGAGCTGTAGTGGTAACATCAAATATCACTGATCACAGGTCACCAATTCAAATATGATAATAATGAAAAAGTTTGAAATATTGCAAGAAACACCACAATGTGACATAAGAGACATTGAAGTGAGCAAATGCTGTTGGAATGGTGGTGCCAGTAGACTTGCCTGATGCAGGGTTGCCACAAACCTTCAGTTGGTGAAAACAACAACAACAACAACACAGTATCTGCGAAGCACAATAAAATGAAGAATGGCCTGTACAAGAAGCTAAACAAATTCCAAATAAGAGAACTCCAAAAGATTACAAGACACGCAGTCAAACTTTCAAAAGACAGAGGGCAGACAGCAGAAGCAAGAAGAACTACAGTTCTATCGCTTCTCGGCCTTTTGGCTAAGATCAAGCGAAGAAGAACTACAATCCTGCAGCCTGTGGAAGGAAAACCACATTCGCAGAAAGACAGACAAGATGAAAAGACAGAGGACTTGGTACGAGATGAAGGAATAAGATAAAACCCCAGAAAAACAACTAAATGAAGAGACAGGCAACCTTGCAGAAAAAAAATTCAGGACGATGATAGTGAAGATGGTCCAGGACCTCGGAAAAAGAATGGAGGCAAAGATCGATCGAGAAGATGCAAGAAATCTTTAACAAAGACCTAGAAGAATTAAAGAAAAAACGCCTAGAAGAATTAATGGACAAACAAACAGAGATGAACAATACAATAACTAAAATGAAAACTACACTAGAAGGAATCAATAGAATAACTAAGGCAGAGGAGCGGATAAGTGACCTGGGAGACAGAAAGGTGGAATTCACTGCTGCAGAACAGAATAAAGAAAAAGAATGGAGAGAAATGAAGACAGCCTAAGAGACCTCTGGGACAACATTAAATGCAACAATATTCGCATTATAGGGGTCCCAGAAGGAGAAGAGAGAGAGAAAGGACCTGAGAAAATATTTGAGGAGATTATAGTCGAAAACTTCCCTAACATGGGAAAGGAAACAGCTACCCAAGTCCAGGAAGCGCAGAGTCCCAGGCAGGATAAACCCAAGGAGAAACACACTGAGACACATAGTAATCAAGTTGACAAAATTATTGAAAGCAAAAAGGGAAAAAACGACAAATAACATATAAGGGAACTCCCATAAGGTTAACAGCTGATTTCTCAGCAGAAATTCTACAAGCCAGAGGGGAGTGGCATGACATATTTAAAGTGATGAAAGGGAAGAACCTACAGCCAAGATTACTCTACCCGGCAGGGATCTCATTCAGATTTGAGGGAGAAATCAAAAGTTTTACAGACAAGCAAAAGCTAAGAGAATTCAGCACCACCAAACCAGCTCTGCAACAAATGCTACAGGAACTTCTCGAAGTGGGAAACACAAGAGAAGAAAAGGATCTACAAAAACAAACCCATAACAATGAAGAAAATAGTAATAGGAACATACATATCAATAATTACCTTAAACGTGAATGGATTAAATGCTCCAACCGAAAGACAGAGGCTCGCTGAATGGATACAAAAACAAGACCCATATATATGCTGTCTGCAAGAGACCCACTTCAGACCTAGGGACACATACAGACTGAAAGTGAGGGGATGGAAAAAGATATTCCATGCAAAAGGAAATCAAAAGAAAGCTGTTGTAGCACCACTCATATCAGAAAAAAATAGACTTTGAAATAAAGAATGTTACAAGAGACAAGGAAGGACACGACATAATGATCAAGGGATCAATCCAAGAAGAAGATATAACCATTATAAAGATATATGCACCCAACATGGGAGCACCTCAATACATAAGGCAACTGCTAGCAGCTATAAAAGAGGAAATTGACAGTAACACAATAATAGTGGGGGACGTTAACACCTCACTGACACCAATGGACAGATCATCCAGACAGAAAATTAATAAACACAAGCTTTAAATGACAGACCAGATAGATTTAATTGACGATTATAGGACATTTGGGCTTCCCTGGTGGCGCAGTGGTTGAGAGTCCGCCTGCCGATGCAGGGGACGCGGGTTCGTGCCCCGGTCCGGGAAGATCCCACATGCCGCGGAGCGGCTGGGCCTGTGAGCCATGGCCGCTGAGCCTGCGCGTCCGGAGCCTGTGCTCCTCAACGGGAGAGGCCACAGCAGTGAGAGGCCCGCGTACTGCAAAACAAACAAACAAACAAACAACAACAACAAAAAACACCTAAATAGACATTTCTCCAAAGAAGACATACAGATGGCCAAGAAGCACATGAAAAGCTGCTCAACATCACTAAGTATCAGAGAAATGCAAATCAAAACTGCAATGAGGTATCACCTCACACCAGTTAGAATGGGCATCATCAGAAAATCTACAAACAAGGAATGCTGGAGAGGGTGTGGAGAAAAGGGAACCCTCTTGCACTTGGTGGGAATGTAAATTGATACAGCCACCATGGAGGTGCCTTAAAAAACTAAAAATAGAATTACCGTATGATCCAGCAGTCCCACTACTGGCCTATACCCAGAGAAAACCAGAATTCAAAAAGACACATGCACCCCAATGTTTATTGCAGCACTATTTACAATAGCCGGGTCATGGAAGCAAGCTAAATGCCCATCGACAGACGAATGGATAAAGAAGATGTAGTGGAATACAATGGAATATTACTCAGCCGTAAAAAGGAACGAAATTGGGTCACTTGTAGAGATGTGGATGGATCTAGAGACTGTCATACAGAGTGAAGTAAGTCAGAAGAACAAATATCGTGTATTAATGCATATTCGTGAAACCGAGAAAAACGGTACAGATGAACCGGTTTGCAGGGCAGAAATAGAGACAGACGCAGAGAACAAATGTACGAACACCAACGGGGGAAAGTGGCCAGGGGGGTTGTTGTTGGTGGGCTGAATTGGGAGATTGGGATTGACATGTATACACTAATATGTAAAAAATAGATAACTAATTACCTACTGTATAATAAAATTCAAAAGACAATTAAAAAAAAACTTTCAAAAGACAAAGAGCAAATCTTGAAAACAGCAAGAGAGAAGTGAATCCTCAGTACGAGTATCTGCAGAATTCTCATCAGACACTTTGGAGGCCAGAAGACAAGGGGGTTGATACGTTAAAAGTCTAAAACAAAAAAGTCAACCGAGAGTCCTCTATCCAGCAAATCTGTCCTTCAAAAGTGAGGGAAAAATCAAGACATTACCAGATAAAAGCGGAGAGGTTTGTTATCATTAGACCTGTCCTGCAAGAACTGCTCAGGGGAGTCCTATAGGATGACATGAGAGGACACTGGACAGTACCTCAAAGCCCTATGGAGAAATAGAGATCTCAATAAAGATAAATACATGGGCAATTATAAAAACTAGAATTACTATAGCAATGGTTTGTAACCATACTTTTTGTTTTCTATAACCAAGAAACATACCTTTGAAGAAAAAAATATTAATGTGAAAGCTTGTGTTACTGTAACTTTGGTTTGTAACTCCAAATTGTGTTTTCTACACAGTTTAGGAAATACATTGAGAAGAATTACTAGTTTCTGTTTTGTGGCACATGACGTATAAAGATGTAACCACCAAAAGGGGTGGGACAGAGCTGTAAAGGAGGAGGATTTTTGTTATTGAAGTTAAGCTGCTATAACTTCAAATTAGAATGTTATAACTTCAGGATGTTAAATGGAATGCTTATGGTAAACACAAGGAAAATGGCTACAGAATATAAGGAAGAGGAAGTTAAGAAGGAGTTTAGACAGCTCACTGCCAAAAAACAAAAAGAAAAGGAGACAGGAATGCAAGAAATGAGGAACCAAAAAGCTATAGGGCATACAGAAACATAGGCTGTAAGTCAGAAACGTTTACAAGAGACAAAGAAGGACATTATATATAACAAAAGGCTTCTGTATAATAAAGTACAGCAGGAAGATACAACAATTATAAACACCTGACGTAACTAATGACCAACCATCAAAATATATGAAACAGAAACTGAGAGAATTGAAGGGAGAAATAGTTCTACAATAATCGTTCTACCCCACTCACAATAATGGATTAAAGAAACGGAAGATAAATAAGGAAGAAATGCTCGGGGGAGTCCTATAGTCCTTTAAACACCACAATAAACCAACTAGATCTAACAGACATTTACAGAGCACTCCTCACACAGCAGCAGCAGACACAGTCTTCTCAAGTGCACTTGGGACATTTTCCAGGATAGACCATAGGTTAGACCTCAAATTAAATCTCAGTAGATCTTAACATATAGATATCATACAAAGTATCTTCTCTGACCACAAGATGAAGTTCGAAATCAGTAACATAAAACTGGAAAAGTTACAAAATTGGGGAAGTTAAACAACACTTTTTTTTTTGAGTATAGTTGATATACAATGTTGTGTCAGTGTCAGGTGTACAGCCCAGTGATTCAATTATACATGGACATATATGCATTCTTTTTCAGATTTTCTCATATAGGTTATCACAGACTATTGAGCAGAGTTCCCTGTGCTATGCAGTAGGTCCTTGTTGGTTACCTATCTTATATACAGTAGCGTGTGTGTGTCCATCCCAAGCTCCTGACTTATCCCTCCCCTCACGTTTCCCCTTTGGTAACCATAAGTTTGTTTCTGTTTTGTAGATACGTTCATTTGTGTCATATTTTAGATTCCACATGTAAGTGATATCATATGGTGTTTGTCTTCCTCTTTCTGACTGACTTTGCTTAGTATGATAATCTCTACGTCCATCCATGTTGCTGCACATGGCATTATTTCATTATTTTTTATGGCTGAGTAATATTCCATTGTGTATATGTACGGCATCTTCTTTATCCATTCCTCTGTCAGTGGACATTTAGGTTGTTTCCATGTCCTGGCTATTGTAAATAGTACTGCAATGAACATTGGGGTGCACGTATCTTTTCAGATTATGGTTTTCTCAGGATATATGCCCAGGAGTGGGATTGCAGGATTATATGGTGATTCCATTTTAGTTTTTTGTTGTTGTTGTTGCGATACGCGGGCCTCTCACTGTTGTGGCCTCTCCTGTTACGGAGCACAGGCTCTGGACGTGCAGGCTCGGCGGCCATGGCTCGCGGGCCCAGCCGCTCCGCCGGCATGTGGGATCTTCCCGGACCGGGGCACAAACCCGTGTCCCCTGCCTCGGCAGGTGGACTCTCAACCACTGCACCACCAGGGAAGCCCTCCATTTTAGTTTTTTAAGGAACCTCCATACTGTTCTCCATAGTGGCTGTACCAATTTACATTGCCACCAGGAGTGTAGGAGGGTTCCGTTTTCTCCACACCCTCTCCAGCATTTATTGTTTGTAGACCTTTTGATGATGGCCGTTCTGACCGGTGTGCTGGTGCCCACTGTAGTTTTGTTTTGCATTTTTCTGATAATTACTGATGTTGAGCATCTTTTCATGTGGTTTTTGGCCATCTGTATGTCTTCTTTGGAGAAATGTCTGTTTAGATCTTCTGCCCATTTTTTGATTGGGTTGTTTGTTTTTTTGACATAGAGCTACATAAGCTGTTTGCATATTTTGGAGATTAATCTCTTGTTGGTCACTTTGTAAACAATACACTTATTTTTTTTTAATTTATTTATTATTTTTGGCTGCGTTGGGTCTTCGTTGCTGTGCGCAGGCTCTCTAGTTGCGGCGAGCGAGGGCTTCTCATTGTGGTGGCTTCTCTTGTTGCGGAGCACGGGCTCTAGGCACGCAGGCTTCAGTAGTTGCAGCATGAGGGCTCAGTTATTGTGGCTCGTGGGCTCTAGAGCGCAGGCTCAGTAGCCGTGGCTCACAGGCTTAGTTGCTCCGTGGTATGTGGGATCTTCCCGGACCAGGGCTCGAACCCGTGTCCCCTCTATTGGCAGGCATGTTCTTAACCACTGCAGCACCAGGGAAGTCCAACAACACACTTTTTTTTTTTTTTCGGTACACGGGCCTCTCACTGTTGTGGCCTCTCCCGTTGCGGAGCACAGGCTCCGGACGCGCAGGCTCAGCGGCCATGGCTCGCGGGCCCAGCCGCTCCGCGGCATGTGGGATCTTCCCGGACCGGGGCACGAACCTGTGTCCCCTGCATCGGCAGGCGGACTGTCAACCACTGCGCCACCAGGGAAGCCCCAACAATACACTTTTAAACAACCAATGGATCAAGAAGAAATTACAAGGGAAATTAGAACAAATGAAAATGAAAACACAACAGAATTTATGGGATGCAGTGAAAGCAGTGCTGAGGGGGAAATTTACAGCTACAAATGCTTATATTAAAAAAGAAGAAAGATCTGAGATCAATAACCTAACTTTACAACTTAAGGAACTAGAAAACAACAAACTAAACCCAAAGCTAGCAGAAGGAAGGAAATGATATAGATTAGAATAGATTGGAAAGCTTAGTATTTTTTGTTGGCAAAAACCTCCTGTTTCTTTGCATGTCTAGTAGGCTTTGGTTGACAACTGGACATTTTTGATAATAGAGTGTAGCAGCTCTGGACTTTATTTTTCTGAGGTGGTTGTCCTTTGCAAACTTACCTGGACTTAAGCTTCAGCATCTCTTCCCCTGCACTCTGCAGCCACTGGTGTGTCTGCTCGTTTTTTTAAGATTATTTTTATTTATTCGTAGGGGTCACCCCTGAGTCTTTCTAATGTGGTAGTCAGCAGTGATCTTGGTTTAACCCAAATACTTTGAGCCTGTAGACCTCATACCCTCTGCTGATCAATCTGGGTTGGGGAATGCTTTCAAGCCCCCCCTTGGCTTTCACTTTTCCCCATGCTCTCCTGGGTCTCTCCCACTCATACATTGCTCCCCAGTTAGCCAGGGATGTGGGGAGAACATAACTCAGCCCTTTTATGGTTTTCTCACTTCCAGGATGTCTGTCACATTTTTGACTGATCTGCTGCTTGCCCTAACTTGGACTGCAAGCTTGGGCTGGTAAGGCTGCGTGTTTTGATCATTCATTCACAACTGAATCCACCATTGTTGGCCAGCAAAACTGTAGGTTTCTGCAGCCAGTCCCACATTGGTAAGACAGCTACTTTCTCCAACCAGGGCCGAGGGGTGGGTTTTGAAGGGATGGGGCCTCAGTCCACAGCGCCACGGCCTCCTCCTGCTCCTATCCTGAGCACTGCCAGGTTTTAAAAGCGAACATTTCTCATTGTGTTGTCTGCCTTTGCGGTATTTCCAGTGCCCTGAAGTTGTTGTTCTTGACCGTTTCCCCCAGTTTTATGGGGTTTTTTTGGTTTTTGTTCTTTGCTGCACCGCGAGGCTTGTGGGATTTTAGTTCCCTGACCAGGGACCGAACCCGGGCCCTCAGCACTGAGAGCTCGGAGTCCTAACCACTGGACTGCCAGGGAAGTCCCAATTTGTGTTTGTTCTTTGCAAGGAGGAATTGAGCACCTCTTTATACTGCCATAACAGGAAGTCCTTCTTCTCATTCTTTATTATCATTTCAAATGAAGAAAGTGAGGCTCAAAGAGATGAAGCCACTTGCCTGAGGTCCTGCAGTTAGGAAGCAGGGGAGCCAGAATTAAACTCAGGAACTCTTATTAAAAAAGTTTTATTTAAGCCACGTAATTTGACAAGTTTTACATATGAATATGCCTGTGAAACCATCACTACCACCAAAATAATAACCATATCTATCACATGTCTCTTTCTGATCCCTCCTGCCCTTCCCTCACCTCTAGGCAACCAGAGATCTTCTTTCTGTCACTATAGTTTGCATTTCCTAGAATTTTATATAAATGGAATCATAAATCTGTACTCTTTTTTTCTGGCTTTTTTCACTCAGAATAATTGAAATCCGTCCATGTGGTAGTATATATCAATAATTTATTTCTTTTTATTGCTAAATATTCTGTTGCATTAATATGCAGAAGTTTATCTGTTGACGGACATTTATGTTGTTGCTAGATTTGAGTTATTACGAGTAAACCTGCTCTGAACATTTGCGTACAAGTCTTTGTGTGGGATATGCTTTCATTTCTCTTTGGTCATACCTAGGAGTGGGACAGCTGGACCATATGGAAGGTGTGTGTTTAACATTTTAAATAAACTTTTAATTCAGAATAATTTTAGATTTACGAAAAAGTTTCAAAGATAGCAGAGAGAGTTCCATATTACCCCCCACCCGATTTCCCTCATCCGTTAGCATCTTCCATTATTGTAATTCATTTGCCAACGTGAAGAAACTGACATTGGTACATTACTATTAAACTCCAGACTTTATTTAGATTTCACCAGGTTTTTTTTTTTTTTTTTTTTTTGCGGTACGCGGGCCTCTCACTGTTGTGGCCTCTCCCGTTGCGGAGCACAGGCTCCGGATGCACAGGCTCAGCGGCCACGGCTCACGGGCCCAGCCGCTCCGCGGCATGTGGGATCTTCCCGGACCGGGGCACGAACCCGCGTTCCCTGCATCGGCAGGCGGACCCTCAACCAGTGCGCCACCAGGGAAGCCCCTGTGGGTCTTCTTTGGTTGCCTCCTGGGTCCTTTGGTCGTTGGGCGCGCAGGGGCAGTGTGGGCGGGCGCACGTAGGCGGCAGGCGGGTGCGCAGGCGCAGTGGGCAATGAGCGCCGAAAGCGCAGGAGCAAGTGCCCCGGGGCGGAGGGCGCACGTGGCCCGTGGACGGCGGGCGCACAGGCGCAGTGGGCGATAGGCGCTGAATGCGCAGGCGCAGGTGGGCGGCAGGCAGGCGCGCAGGCGCAGTGGGCAGCGGGCGCACGTGGTAGGCGGGGCCTCAGACGCCGCGGGCGAGATGGGGCCGTTACGCTGGCAGGTGGTGGCCGCTGTTGTCGGAGGCCTAGCGCTGGCCCTGGAGGCGCTACCCGCTGTGCTGCGCTGGCTGTGGGCCGGGCGGCGGGCGCCGCCGCGGCGCGAGGTGCTGTTCTTCCCGTCGCAGGTGACGTGCACCGAGGCCCTGTTGCGGGTCCCGGGCGCCGCGCCCTCGGGCTGCCCTTGCAACCTGCCCCACGGCGAGAGCTCGCTGAGCCGCCTGTTGCGCGCCCTGCTGGCAGCCCGCGCCAGCCTCGAGCTCTGCCTGTTCGCCTTCTCCAGCCCGCAGCTGGGCCGCGCAGTGCAGCTGCTGCACCAGCGCGGGGTGCGCGTCCGCGTGGTCACCGACTGCGACTACATGGCCCTCAATGGCTCACAGATTGGGCTGCTCCGCAAGGCAGGTAGGCCGGGCGCGGGGCCTGGGAGGCGGGAGGCAGAGCCAGGCTGGCGTGGGTGTTTGGGGCGGGGGCCTGAGGACCGGGGAGACCCTCTCGCGTCCCCTGGCGGCCTTGCAAGGTCTGGGGAAACTCCGCAAGGTCTCCTCAGGACCTTCTGTGCAGAGCGTCTGAGCCCGCAACCTGGGCGACAGCCCCGGGAGGGGCCGAGGCTGGAAGCAGGTCTGCCAGCAGAAGCTGGTCCGGACGCAGGTGTGCAGAGAGGCTGCGCCTGCTTAAGGACCAAAGGGAGGAAAAGGCTTTTCCCCTTAGACTCGTTAGTGAATTTCATTTTGGAGTTTCTGAAATGAATTTTTAAAAATTTATTTATTTTATTTTATTTTTTGTCTGCGTTGGGTCTTCGTTGCTGCGCGTGGGCTTTTCTCTGGTTGCGGCGAGTGGGGGCTACTCTTCGTTGTGGTGTGTGGGCTTCTCATTGCGGTGGCTTCTCGTTGCGGAACACGAGCTCCAGTAGTTGTGGCTCTCAAGCTCTGGAGCGCAGGCTCAGTAGTTGTGGCTCTCGGGCTCTAGAGCGCAGGTTCAGTAGTTGTGGCGCACGGGCTTAGTTGCTCCGCGGCATGTGGGATCTTCCCGGACCAGCTCGAACCCGCGTCCCCTGCATTGGCAGGCGGATTCTTATCCACTGCGCCACCCGGGAAGCCCTGAAATGAATTCTAAAAATACACTACAACGTGGAGCTGAAATGTTTAGTTGGGTGATAGTTCATTTGTTTCTCAAGCTACAAAATGTCAGGGAAGTCAGGTCTTTGGCCGGCCTGCCTCTCTCACTGGGGTGGGGACAGATGAACCCGGATGTGTGAATAATTTTGAAGACGTTCTAAATTCACATCCTGCCTTACCTGTGAATTCTGCTTCCTCCTCCTGCCTCAGTGTGACGTTGTGTCCTGTGTGAGCTATTCGGAGTCTGAACCTCGTGCCCTTCTCTCGATCACTGAGGCACCCAGGAAGGACATTCCTGCACCAGCATCTGTTTGACCTGTCAATTGTGGTGGCCGCTGTGGCTGAAAGAGGCGTGGGACCTTTAAGAACTGCCCTGGCTGCTCTCAGCCCAGCTTGCATGGGCCTCTTGCCCGCTCTCCTGATGGGAACATGCTTCAGTCTTCTGCTGCTTTTCCGTCTGCTTCCGTGTGGGCAGGGTTGGAAACCTAGTGTAAATGTTGAGGACCGTTGACTTCCGCTCTTCCTGGTAGCCATGTGTTGTCCTGATCTGTTGGTTCTTTTGATGGGGAAACTTGGCTATGTTTCGGCATAGCGGTTTTATTTTGTTTAGGTTTTTAGAGAACTGTAGAACCTCGGGTTTGGGAAGAACCTTAAAGGGCCCCGCGACCGGACTCCGTCTAAACCTTGATACCCCTCTGAGGGCATCCAGGCCGTCATTTGTCACTCACTGTTGAACCGGTCTCTCTGTGAGCCTCTATTTGCCTGGACCGGTTCCGGGCTCTGGGGACACAGTGCTGAACGGCATGGTCCCAGTGGGAGGCTGACTGCAGCAGAAGTCCTGAGGTGCCAGCAAGGGTCAGGAGGTGTCGCAGGACAGCTGGCCGCGGCGTGACACGCATGAGGGCCTATGCTGTCGTGTGAGGAGTGGCAGGCGATCCTGTGGTCGAAGGTGGGAGTCACGAGGAGGGGCTGCCGGGTGCACCTTGGGCTCCGTGAGCTCCAACAGGCAGAGAGGCTGTGCGAGCGGGGTGGTCACAGGGCCAGAGCCACGGCTTCAGGTCCAGGGCCCGGTGTCTCCTGTGCTGTTCCCTCCCGCCAGGCTTGTCCCCCTTACAAGGTGCTGACTGAAGGGGATCTGCTTCTGGGCCTGAGTGAGACCTTAGGGGCAAGTGAACCCAAGCAGATGGGTTTTGCACTAGTCACCACTGGATCGTCCTGGAACCAGTAACTGAAGGATGACGAGGGTCGCATGCCCTGGCGGGGGTGGGGAGCCTGCCCCGGATCAGGGGCTGGGAACAGGGCCTGTTTCCAGAGGAACTGAGTCACGCATCCCTGCCGCCACCCGGCCCTTGGCTCTGCGGTCCCCCCCACCCCGATGCCTCTGTGTCCTCCACGCCTCCTCCTGGGGCTGGTGGGGCGGGTCCCTGCCTGGCTCAGCCGCCGTCACCATCCAGACGTGATGGTGCCCGCGAAACTGGACACGAGCGCGATCAGTCATGTGAACACATCCATGCTGCAGGAGGAGCCTGAACTGTAGCGATGGGTGGTGAGAGGAGGGGCTGGGGGGAGGGAGCGAGGGGCCCCCGCGTGGGGGTGATGAGACGGAGCGCCCAGCCGGCGGCTCAGTCGGGGTGACAGGCAGCAGTGACGTCTCACTTTTTGCAGGGATCCAGGTCCGGCACGACCAGGATCTGGGCTACATGCACCACAAGTTCGCGATCGTGGACAGGAAGGTGCTGATCACTGGCTCGCTGAACTGGACCACTCAGGCCATTCAGAGCAACCGGGAGAACGTGCTCATCATAGAAGACGAGGAGTGCGTGCGGCTTTTTCTGGAGGAGTTTGAGCGCATCTGGGAGGAGTTTAACCCCACCAAGTACACCTTTTTCCCTCACAAAAAGGGAAGTCGCTGAGATGCCTGCACGTGGGGAGGAGCTCCCTCGAGCTGGAGCGACCCTCCGGGGCCACGGCCACATTCCTGCTGGGAGCCGCGTGCTTCCGGGGCCAGAATCCCACGTGTTGTGCAAGGAAAGCCAGTCCCGTTAAATTCTCCTTTGTTAAATGGTACAGTTCCCTAGAGAGTGTTGGGGTTTACGAGGAAGAGGCCATGCTGTGCAGCGCAAGGGCGGGTTTTTGGACCGGGTGCCGGGTGCCTCCGTCAGGGTTGTGCATGCAGGGAGGGCCACCGCCTCGTCACGGAGGCCGCTCCGAGCCCCTTGCCTGGTTCTGGGGCCTCCCCGGCTTCCCCTGACCCGTCGGTCCAGCCCTCGGGCCCCTCAGTGCTCCCTCAGCCCCCATCCAGCGGGTGGAACCTGGATGGCCAGAGGGTGACGGTCCCTCCCTCCCTGCTGTCTCCAGCTCCTGGGGGGGAGGGGCGGGGGATGGCACGGCGAGGAGTGGCCGTCATCCTTGGGAATCACTCAGTAGAAGGGATGAGCACTGAGAGCTTGGTGCCTGGCAGCCCCTGGTGTGTGTAAGGTGAAGTGAGCAATCTACCACGTGGAAACAGGAGTGTCCAGAAGCTGCTCCTGTTTCCACGTGTTAGGATTTTAATTTTTAGCATTCTCACATTCATAGAAGTTCGGTTGTGCATTTAGAATTGACCTTCACCGTGACACTCGTGGCTTTGCTCAGTATCACCGAGGCGAGGCGGGTCCCAGGGGTGGCCTCACTGGGCTGTCCTGGTTCCCGGGGCAGGGATGTGACATGCTTGAACTGTCCCGGAGGCAGCTCCGAAGACATCTGGACAGCAGGTGCTCTCTCCTGTCGCTCAGGCCCAGTGGGCACCCCTGGGTCTCCTCCCTCATCTCCCAGCCCCTAGGGACCCCTCCCCCACATGGCGTGTTCCTCTCGATTTAAAGTTACCTCTGACTTAGAGTGTCAGACACGTAAACCCGAAACTTAGCTTTCCTTACTCAACCAAAGCTGTATTCTCAGATTGGAAGTCACAGACATGGCTTCACAGTGACCGTGTTTCTCCCCTGAGCTGGGCCCGCCGCCTCGAATAAACGCGCTCTCCTCTAGTCGACTAGCATTGTGTGTTTCTGCCTTTTGTTCATTCGAATGGTGGCTACTTATTAAAACTTTTTTTGGTGGTGGTGGTGGGGGGAAACATCCAGCTATTTAGAAACTGTTGGCCAAGGCAGGAGCCCCTCGAGGAGTGAAGATTTGGGGGTGTTGCTTGGGGGACCCCCAGTGTCTTCCGAGTGTCCGCCCGGCCCGCGCGGGGCCTGCGCCTTCCTTCCGGAAGCCGGCAGCGTCCGGAGTCCCAGCACTGTGCGCACCGGACCATCCAGCCCCACCATCGAGGTTGATGTTGCAGAAATTGTGAAATGAGCTCATCTCACATAGTCCTTTACTTAATGTAATTTTATTTATATTGTTTTAGTTATTGTCATCGTAGCGGTGGGAATTTGAATCTAAGCTAATGAAGTTCCAGATTAACAGCCTTTCTGAAAGGAAAACAACATTTTCTCTGAGGTCCTGGGTGCTGACGAGGTTACAGCACTAAGATCAGCCTCCACTTCGGAGGCTGTTCTGTCCCTTGAGGGTGGGTGACCATACGAGGTGACCAGAGCCCCGCTCTGACGGGAGAGGCGTGAGGAGGGGCAGCTGGGCTGGGGGCAGGGCATAGGCCGACCCCGGCGTGTCTGGTTCTCCAGGAGAGCCAGAGGGGTTCACGGCCGAGGCTGCGTGGTTCCCAGGTCTCCGGGTCGTGGAAGCAGGTGAGCTGAACCGTTGGTATTTTCTTGATTCAGAAGGTAGTTCAGGCCGAGTCAGTGGCTTGTGCTGGGTGGCAGTTGTCTGGGGGCTCATCCAGTGATGGGCAGGCACACCGAGGAGACCCCCAGAAGTGTGGCTGACATCGCACGGGCAGAGGACACCGGGCAGTGACCTGAGCACGGAGGGGAAGAGGCCGGGAGGGGACTTGTGTGGCGTGTCGTCCGAAGTTGCACGCTTTGTCCACAAGATTCTGTCACGAACGGAACCATTACAGGAGGGAATCAACCCCCAGGAGGCTTGGCGGTTGCTCCCTAAGAGGCATCGAGGTCAGTTCCCCTCTTACTGCCCCCGCCCCCCAGGCTCCTGGCCAGCCTCGTGATTTTGGTTCAAAGTCGTCATTTTAGCTACGGGGCAGTAATGCAGCTTAACAAACCTGACAGGCAAAGTTAATTAAACATTGGCACAGTTAACGTGTAAAATATTTTAAACTCATGCAACCCTTGTGGTAAAAAAAAAAATGTCCTGGTAGTAGTTTGTCCCGTAGCTGTCAAATACACGAGAATGTTGGGTTCAAACAATGCAGTTCCATTGTATTTAAAGCACTGTATTGGTTGTACTGAATTGTTTTTTGTTTGTTTGTTTGTTTGTTTTGCGGTATGCAGGCCTCTCACTGCTGCGGCTTCCCCCGTTGCGGAGCACAGGCTCCGGACGCGCAGGCTCAGCGGCCATGGCTCACGGGCCCAGCCGCTCCGCGGCACGTGGGATCTTCCCGGACCGGGGCACGAACCCGTGTCCCCTGCATCGGCAGGCGGACTCCCAACCACTGCGCCACCAGGGAAGCCCCTGAATTGGTTTTTAATGTAACTGACTAGTTTAAAAAAACACTTCACTCAGATTCACATACCATAAAACTCACCCTTTTAAAATATGCAGTTCGGTGTATTAACATTCTATTAAGAGATTGTCAGTTATTAGTATATTAACAGAGTTGTTATTTACTGTATTACCAGAGTTGTGCAGCCATCACTACTGCTTTCAGAGTGTTTTCTTCACTCCAGAAAGAAACCCTGTTTCTGTGGATTTACCTGGGGTGGATGTTTGACATAAATGGAATGCACAACATGTGGTCTGGTCTCTGCCTCCTTTCCCTGAGTGTAGTGCTGTTGAGGGCTGTCCATGTTGTAGCAGGTGTCAGCATTTTACTTCTTTTTATAGCTGAATAATAATGCATTGTATGGACAGAACACATTTTGTTTACCTGTTTGTCAATTGATGGACACGGGGGTTGTTTCCACCTTTTGTCTGTTAAAATACGATGCTATGAAGATTCACATACGAGTGTTCGTGTGGACATGTCTTCGTCTCTCTTGAGTATATACCTAGGAGTGGAACTGTTGGGTCATATCACTCTGTTTAACCATTTTAGAAACTGCCAGACTGTTTTCCAAAGCGATTGAATCATTTTACATTCCCACCAACAGTGTATCAGGGTTCCTTTTTCTCCACATCCTCACAAACAGAAAGCTATTATTTGACTTTTTAAAAACTGAGTTTTAAAAATGGAGGTGTAATTGAGGTACAATATCATGCAAGTTTCAGGTGTGTGACAGCGACTCACAGTATTTAAGGGTTATGTTCCATTTGCAGTTATAAAATATTGGCTATATTTCCTGTGTTGTACTAAATATCCTTGTAACTTACTTTGTACTTTGAAGTTTGTGCCTCTTAATCCCCTACTCTTGTCTTGCCCCTCCCCCTCCCATCTTCCCACTGGTAACCACTAGTTCTCTAGATCTGTCTCTTCCTTTTTTGTTATGTTCACTAGTCTATTTTATTTTTTAGATTCCACATATAAACGATATCATACAGTATTTGTCTTTCTCTGACTTATTTCACTGAGCATAATAGTCTCCAAGTCCATGCATGTTGTCGCAGATGGCATTATTTCATTCTTTTTTATGGCTGACTAGTATTCCACTGCATATATGTACCACAGCTTCTTTAGTCATTTACCTATTGATGGACACTTAGGTTGCTTCCATATCTTGGCTGTTTTAAATAGTGCTGCTATGAACATTGGGGTGCGTGTATCTTTTCCAATTAGTTTGTTCATTTCCTTTGGATATATACCTAGGAGTGCAGCTGCTGGGCCACATGGTAGCTCTATTTTTACTTTTTTTAGAAACTGCCATACTGTTTTCCATAGTGGCTGCACCAGTTTGCATTCCCACCAACAGTGTATGAGGGTTCTCTTTATTTCACATCCTCACCAAAGTGTGTTATTTGTGGTCTTTTTGATGATGGCCATTCTGACTGGTGTGAAGTGGTATCTCATTGTGTTTTGTTTTTCCTTAGTTTACGTATTTATTTTGGGCTGCATTGGGTCTTCGTTGCTGCACACGGGCTTTTTCTGTGGAGAGTGGGGACTGCTCTTCATTGCGGTGTGAGGGTTTTTCATTTCAGTGGCTTTGCTTGTTGCGGAGTACAGGCTTTATGCATACGGACTTCAGTAGTTGCAGCACCCGGGCTTGACAGTTGTGGCACATGGGCTTAGTTGCTCTGTGGCACGTGGGATCTTCCCAGACTGGGGCTCAAACCCGTGTCCCCTACATTGGCAGGTGGATTCTTAACCACTGAGCCACCAGGGAAGTCCCATCTCATTGTGGTTTCAATTTGCACTTCCCTGATGGTTGACGACGTTGAGCACCTGCTTATGTGCCGGTTAACCATCTGTGGATTTTACTTGTAAAAAAACTTCTGTTCAGGTCTTCTGCCCATTTTTTAATTGGGTTGTTTGCTTTTTTGATGTTGAGCTGTATAAACTGTTTATATTGATTATATTTTGCATATTAACCCCTTATCATTTGCAAATATTTTCTCCCATTCAGTAGCTTGTCTTTACGTTTTGTTGACGGTTTCCTTTGCTGTGCAGTTTTTAAGTTTAATTAGGTTTCATTTGTTTATTTATCTATTTTCTGGGGCTGCGTTGGGTCTTTGTTGTTGCTGTGGGCTTTCTTTCGTTGCGGCGAGCAGGGGCTACGCTTCGTTGCGGTGCGCGGGCTTCTCATGTTGCGGAGCATGGGCTCTAGGCACGTGGACTTCAGTAGTTGTGGCACGTGGGCTCAGTAGTTGTGGCACACGGGCTCTAGAGCGCAGGCTCAGTAGTTGTGGCGTATGGGCTTAGTTGCTCCTTGGCATGTGGGATCTTCAGGGCTCGAACCCGTGTCCCCTGCCTTGGAAGGCGGATTCTTAACCACTGTGCCACCAGGGAAGCCCCATTTGTTTATTTTTGCTTTTATTTCCTTTGCTTTAGGAGACAGATCCAAAAAAATATTGCTACAGTTTACATCAAGAGTATTCCACTTACGTTTTCTTTTAGGAGTTTAATGTTTTCTGGTCTTACATTTAGGTCTTTAATCCACTTTTTAAAAATCGAATTATAGTTGATTTACAATGTTGTGTTTCAGGTGTACATCAAAGTGATTCAGTTATATATATATATATATATATATATATATATATACATTATATATTTTATATATATTCTTTTTAACATTTTTTCCATTATTGGTTATTACAAGATACTGAATTAGTTACCTGTGCTATACAGTAGGTCCTTGTTGTTTATCTATTTCACATATAGTAGCGTTTGTTATTCCCAAACTCCCCTCCTTTGGTAACCATGTTTGTTTTCTGTGTCTGTGAGAGTATTTCTGTTTTGTAAATAAGTTCCTTTGTATCATTCTTTTAGATTTTTTAGACTCCGCTTAGCACGATCATCTCTGGGTCCATCCATGCTGCTGCAGATGGCATTTCATTCTTTTTTTTAAAAAATACATTTATTTATTTACTTGCTTTTGGCTGTGTTGGGTCTTCGTTGCGGTGCACGGGCTTCTCATTGCGGTGGCTTCTCTTGTTGCAGAGCATGGGCTGTAGGCACACGGGCTTAGTTGCCTCGTGGCATGTGGGATCTTCCCAGACCAGGGATCGAACCCGTGTCCCCCTGTGCTGGCAGGAGGATTCTTAACCACTGTGCCACCAGGGAAGTCCCTCATTCTTTTTTTATGGTTGAGTAATATTCCATTATATAAATGTACCACATCTTCTTTATCCATTCATCTGTTGATGGGCATTTAGGATGCTTCCATGTCTTGGCTATTTAAGTAGTGCTGCCACAAACATTGGGGTGCATGTATCTTTTCGAATTAGAGTTTTTGTCTTTCCAGATACATGCCCAGGAGTGGGACTGCAGGATCATATGGTAACTATTTTTAGTATTTTGAGAAACCACCATACTGTTCTTTATAATGGCTGCGCCAGTTTACATCCCCACCAACGGTGTAGGAGGGTTCCCTTTTTTACACATCCTCTCCAATAGGTCTTTAATCCATTTTGAGTTTATTGCTGTATATGGTGTGGGAAAATGTTCTTTCGTTCTTTTACATGCAGCTGTCCGGTTTTCCCAGCACCTATCTGACTTTAATGATAGCCAACCTATTGGGTGTGAGGTGCTGCCTCAGTGTGGCTTTTTTTCTTGTATTTCCTGGATGACTAACGGTGTTGAGCACCACCATGTATTTACTGGTCTATTATATATCGTCTTTGGAGAAATGTCTATTCAAATCCTTTACCCATTTTTTAAACTGGGTTGCATTTTTATTGTTGAGTTATAAGAGTGTTTGTATATTCTGGATATAAGTCCCTTATCAGAAGTATGATTTGCAGACATTTTCTCCCATCTTTGG
The DNA here is from genome assembly GCF_005190385.1 of Monodon monoceros. Lineage (NCBI taxonomy): Eukaryota > Metazoa > Chordata > Mammalia > Artiodactyla > Monodontidae > Monodon > Monodon monoceros. The sequence continues at coordinate 38,053,764 of NW_021703786.1, read as the reverse complement.
GTAGTCATTTCACTTTCTTGCTGGTATTGTTTGCAGCATGTATTATTAATTTTGGTATAGTTCAATTTATCTGTTCTTCACCCGTTTGTGCTTTGGTGTCTTAACTAAGGAACCAATGCCCAACCCATTGGTGACAAAGATTTGCTCTTACTTTTTTTCCTGAAAGTCTTATATTTAGGTCTATGAACCATTTTGAGTTATTTTTTAAAATATATTTTCTTTGAACTCTTTTTTTTTGAGTATTTATTTATTTGGTTGTGCTGGGTCTTAGTTGCAGCAGGCAGGCTCCTTAGTTGCGGCCCAGCTGGCTCCCCAGATGCGGCACGCGGGCTCCTTAGTTTTGGCACGTGAACTCCCAGCTGCGGCATGCATGTGGGATCTAGTTCCCTGACCAGGGATCAAACCTGGGCCCCCTGCATTGGGAGCATGGAGTCCTATCCACTGCACCACCAGGGAAGTCCCATTTTGAGTTAATTTTTGTATGTGGTGTGATGTAAGGGATCCGACTTCATTCTTTTGCATGTAGGTAGCTAGTTGTCCCAGCACCACTTGTTGAAGAGAGTATTTTTTTCCCTACTGAATGGCTTTGACACCCTTGTCAGAATCAGCTGACTGTAACTGTAAGGGCTTACTTCTGGGTCTCCGTTATCTTCCATTGATTTGATCTGTATGCCAATACCACACTGTGTTGATTACTGAAGCCTTGCAGTGTGTTTTGAAACCCAGCAGAATGAGTCCTCCACCTTTGTTCGTCTTTTCCAACGTGCTTTGGCTGCTCCAGGTGCCCCATACATCTCCCTACGAACCTCAGGATCAACTGATGAACTTCTGCAATAGCAGCTGGGATTCTGAGAGGGATTTGCCATGAATCTGTAGATCAGATTATTCTGGAGAATATTGCTATTTTAACAGTATTACATCTTCCAATGCATGAACATGGGATACTTTTCGATTTATTTAAATCTTCTTTAATTTCTTTAAATAATGTTTCGTAGTTTTCAGTGTGCAAGTCTTACACTTCTAAAATGTGTTTGTTTCAGATTATTTACTAGTGTAGAGAAATGCAGTTGGTTTTTGTGTGAGTCTTGTATCCTGCACACGTGCTGAGCTCATTTATAGTTTTAATAGATTTTTTTTTTTTTTTTTTGGTGGATTCCTTAGAACTTCCTCTATGCAAGATCCTGTCATCTGCAGGTGGAGGTCGTTTTACTTCTTCTTCCACATGGATGCCTTTCCTTTCTCTTCCTAATCGCTCTGGCTAGTCTCTCAAGCAGTGTTGGACAGATAAGGCGTGAACAGACATCCCTGTCTTGCTCCTGATCTCAGGGGGAAGCTTTCAGTGTTACCATTGAGTGTGATGTTAACTGGGTTTTTCATAGTTATCCTTTATTTATTTATTTGTTTATTTATTTATTTATTTATTGGCTGTGTGGGGTCTTCATTGCTGCGCGTGGGCTTTTTCTCTCCAGTTGTGGCTAGCAAGCGGGGGCTACTCTTCGTTGCAGTGTGCAGGCTTCTCATTGTGGTGGCTTCTCTCGTTGTGGAGCACAGGCTCTAGGCACATGGGCTTCAGTAGTTGCAGCGCGTGGGCTCAGTAGTTGTGGTTCATGGGCTTAGGTGCTCTGCAGCATGTGGGATCCTCCCAGACCAGGGATCGAACCCCTGTCCCCTGCATCGGCAGGCGGATTCTTAACCGCTGTGCCACCAGGGAAGTCCCTGTCCTTTAATATTGAGGAAGCTCACTTCTGTGCCTAGCTTGTTGAGTGTCTTTATCACTTTTCGAAATGCCTACTGGCTTTTAAAACTGCATGTACATAGCTTTAAAAAAATAGTGTTAAAGCTGTTAAAACACCATTATCTTAGACCAGTGTCCTGAAACTATGCTTGACAAGAATAATTTTTTTAAATGGGTGAAAAACAACTGAAACATCTTTGAACAATTGGAATAGTACGGAAAATGTTTATGTGTCTGTACTCAAGTTTATTTTTGCCAAGTTTTACAGATTCCACAAGTTGATTTCTAATAGGTAGAGTCAGACTTGAATTTGTTTGTGTTTATCTGAGTAAAAGTTTGGATTCTGCAGTCATTTTCACATGTTTTACTCCAAAGGTTGTGACAATATTCGGGGAAAAAAAAAGTTTATTTTAAATTTATTTAGTGGGTGACAACCAGAATTTTACAAAATGAAATGGGATAGAGACGTCAGTGTGTGTCCTAGGAAGGGTGCATTGTTTTGTGAAATGTTGGGTTGTGGCTGGGGTGTTTGTTTGTGCGTACTGGGGCATGATGAAAAATGCATTTTCTTTTTTAAACAAAAATTAAAAATATTGTAAGTAAATCTACGAATGAAGGGGTAGGTATGGGGGAGTTATAGTTCTTTTTCTTGTATTTCTTATTGTCTTTTTGGCCCCCTGAAAGTTTCTGTAACAGAGCCAATGTGCCTTAATTAGATTATGGATGTAAAATATTTCTAACTCTTCGCTGTCTGTGAACATGTGAAATCTCCTGATTTTAAAGTGTTGACAACTAATCCAGACACTTAAAAAGCAGGTTTTGTACAAGTAGAACCAAAGCTCCGTCATAAATCTCTGGGCTCCTGACCAGCCCTCTGACTTGTGACCTAAACGCCTGTTTTGCGTCATGTCCTTCCGTTAAACAAAACCTCGTTTACAGCATGCCAAGGGTGATGCAAAAATAGTTTATTATGATATTGTTTATGTAAAGTTAGGTAATATTTACAGTAGAAATGATCAGCTACATCCATGGGAATCTAGCATGTCACACAAAGGAATAAATATTTTGACAAAGTAACACTTCAGTTGTAGTGAGCAGTTGATCAGAAATTTTGTTTTTAAAAAGGAGCCTCAAACTAAACCGTAGAAGTCTTGAATTGTCAGAGAGCAGCGAGCTGGCCAGGCCCTTCTCTTCAAGAGGCCCCTGCAGTCCCACGGGAGATGGGCCCCTCCTGGGGGCCGCCAGGGGTGGGGGGCGGCACGCGGTGGGTCTCCATGCCACTTCAGCCTGGCGAACATTATGTTAGTACAGAAATTAAACGCCAGTTAAAATTATACAAGCTTATTCTTTGAACATGTACCACCCGTGAAACGTTAGCTGTGGCGGGAGTGATTGTTGCTGTGAATTATTCCCGAACTTGTCACAGTAGAAGCAGCTACCTATGCTTTTCCACTTTGTTCGTATGCTGCCCCCGCCCCGCCAGCAGCTAGGCATAGTATGCTTTTGTCTCAAGTAGCTGGATTGAGACATTCACCCTGATAGAAGAGCGTATCTGTGAGAAAGATCACTGAGGATTCTAATTGTTGAGGAGCCACTTAGAAACTTTACGTTTTATAAATATTACTTAGGAAAAGTCTTAATCGCTTAACTGGTTTTGAATCCTAACAGTAAGCCAGTAGATATGTTGTTAATACTAAAGGTAAATCCTAAAATCCATTTTAATTGGTTCTGTGATACAAGCGTAACACAAGAATGAATTTAGTGTTCTTTGTAATCTATTTCTAGCTTTCTATAAAATAAAACTGAAACGCGCGACGTAGCTAGCTGTAAAGGGGAGAGGGCGGATGGCTGGAAACGTGATGGGCAGCACGCGCCCGTGCGTCTGAAGGCTGCTCTGCGTGAGCTCAGACTGCCCTCCCAGCTCATCGCACAGGCCTGGACGGTCCAGTTCTCAAGTACGCTTGCCAGCCTGACGGGCGCACATCATAGAATAACAGCCTTACGAGTTCTGCAACGTCCAAGCCGTCACACAACAACCCGGCGCTTGGCTGGACTCCCACGCAGCCCCCAGCAGGTGGCCACAGGTCACTGACTTAGACGCCAAGGTGCTGGGTCTCCTGCAGGTCCCCAGTCACTGTGTGCAGGGTCCGGGCAGGAGCCCCTCCTGTGTTCCTCCTCCTCCTGATTTTCCTCAGCACTTTGAACGGCTCTGCCAAGAATGAGGAACAAGTACAACCGAGATCTTTCAGGGAAAAACAAAACCACCTGTTAAACGGCCAGAGCTTTATGAAAGGTAACACAAGTCATTAAAAACACTTCCTTGTAATGTTGAGTGGGATTCAGTGTTGTACCCAAAGCTGTTCGTCCTATCTTAGAAAGCAATGCTTGTATGAAAAAAACCCACACAGACTTTGTCACAGAAATCCATGCAGTAACTTCTGAGTAGTATTTACACTGCTTGCTCTGAATAATACCCCGGTTTTTCTAAATACAGAGGACCTGGGAGCTGCATGGGGTGTGCGGGGTCCCGTGGGCCCTGGAAGGAATGGACACAGTGTGTCTGAGCTGCTTTCGGGGACACAGGTTTAGGCCTGCTCTTCTGAGGGTCTTCTGTTGACAGACCTCAGGGAGGGGAGACTGCTTCCCTTTACAGAGAAACAGGAAGAAACTCACTGTTCTCAAAAGGGCAGAAGAACGAGACCGGTCTTCTCCGGTCGGACAAAACTTGAGAGACTGACAGTTCATCTCCATACTGGGTTTCTGTCCTGTCTTCCTATCAAAGAACCCAAAACACGTGGTTTCTGAGACCTCACTTAAGGCTGCTGCTTATTTGAGTTTTCAGCTGTGGAAAGTATGGCCTTGCGAAAGTGTACACATGTGAAAATAGACAGAACTAAAGTGCAGCCCCGCCTCCTGAGAGCAGGCTGAGGAGGGCCGGGCTGGGCCTGCTGCGGCGGGAGTGTCCCTAGCGTCGTGCGCTCGGTGCTGAGAGCAGGGGCGGGCGCTATGTCTCACCTGACCTATGGTGAGGAAGACCTTTCCCAGGCTTGGGAGTCCGACACCTGCGCTCAGGCCTCTCGGCGCCGTCCAGGATCCCCTCTCAGAATGGCAGGATGCAGGAGCGCCCACGATCACAGGTGGACAAGGTGGGTGTGCAGGTGCCTGCCGTGAAAACCTCTGGAAGAAGTCGGTTCTCAGCAGCACCTCCCAAGTCTTCTAAGGGTGGGGCTGCAGCACCAGGGCGCCGGGACCCTCGTTAGTTTCGGCTGAGTGGAGGAAATGCTAGGGCAACAGGTAAAATCTGTTCATAAAGCAAATTCCTATTCAACGTGAAACACCAAGAGCTCACTGTCCAGGACTCGGGTGTGAGACATTCCGGAATACTCTGCAGTTTCCAGAGCAGAGAAGCTTCCAGTTAAGGTGCCAGATCTGTTTTCCTTCTAGGATTTCATTCTTTTTAAGTATCATACTACACACTTTCCAGTCCTTTGTAAAACTCTGGCAACAGTTAAATTTCCTCCCCTTTCTAGGTGATAAAGGTGTCTAGTGTTTTTGTTTTATGGAATTGCGTCTTGAAAGTAAGCTTCTTGGGAAAACTTCTTTTCAGGAAAGAGAACTGCTGGCGGGCTGTGTTCATTTTACTCTCTAGTGGAAAACAGCTTTGAGTCCCTGGAGAAGACCGCGTCAGGAGCGAGCGGCGGCGGGAAGCCTGGCTCATGGTGCTCCGGCGGGACACCGCGTCCTCAGGGAGGAGCGGGCGTGAGTTCCTTCGCGAGGAGAACGCGCACGCCTGTCTACCTGCTCCTCCCAGCGGGGGACACCCCGGGGCGCCCGCGCAGGTCTCACCGGCTAGAGCTGGGGGACCCTGGCACCTGGCTGGAGAGGAGGTTCCAGGGTGAGCGCTCACCATACAGGCCCCTCGGAGGGGGCAGGCGCTGTGCCACCTCAGCCAGAGGGTGTGCAGGGGGCTGCCAGGCGCAGCGATGGAAAGTGGTGTTTCCCTCGCAGAGAAACGGCATTAAATAGACGTCTCTGAGAGTGCTGACGCCGTAGGTCTTGTCTCGTGGCCTCATCTGTCAGAACTGCTCTCAGGCAGCTCCCTCTCTTCCCGAGCCTGGCCTGCCTGAGGCCTCGGTGCCCAGCTGTCGGGTCAGTGAGCCGCCGCCTGCGTCTGGACACCGTAAACGACAGGCTGCCCGTGGCTGGCCAGAGGCTGGGCCTTCCCTCGTCCTCGGTCTCCGCCGGTCACCCCAGCACAGCCATCGCTTCGTCCCAGAAAGCCACGCTGGCTCTCACGCGCCACGGCACAAGCCCGCGAGGCACGCTGCGGCCAGCACGGTCACCTGGAACGCTGGCCTTCAGACCTGCTTAGGCCCCGGCAGCACGTCCGAGCAGAGGAGGCCGCGAGCCCGGCGCACTTGCACTGCAGTGATGCAGGTGTTCACAGAGCCGTCAGGTGGCGTGAGCCTGTCCAGCCGTCCCGCTGGTCTGTCGGGCTCGGCTTAGCTGCAGGTGCTCGCAGGTCCCAAATGAAGGAGAAACGTTTACAGGGAAATATCACTGCTGTGAAGAGACGACCCAGGGAACCTTTTCCTCCTTGGGGACGTGGGGACGCTCCCCATGCCGGGGGAGTGCTGGGAGCACCCTGGGCTCGCAGTCACCCGCGCCTCCCTGTCCACAGCCCCCCGAGGGCCTGTTCTCTGCCAACGCAGACACCGGCTCAACCTCCGCATACGTGTTCTTCCTCCCTTCTGGAGTGCGGCAGCTGAATTGGTGCCTGGGAGCTTGGGTGGTCGCAGGGAGAGTCCGGAGGACGCTGCGTGCCGGGGGCTGAGGTGGGACCGTGAGATGCAGAGCAGAGACCCTCGCCGTCCTGTCCTGCCTGCTCACGCCAGCCCGAGGCTCAGACCTGGTTCCGAACCAGGCGGCGGCCGTCACCACGTGCTGCTGCCCAGCACTGCCGGGGTCGTTGCTCGGCCGGTTGAGCTTTCGCGGTGCATTTCCTGGCCACCTCTGCCTGCAAGCCCCGGATGCTGCTGCCGACCCCTGTTCCCCAAGATTCCTGAGCTCAGACCTCAAAGGATAACTGATGAGACACGTGAAGAAAATGCTCTTTTGACCTAATCAGGAGCACTGCACAATCCAAACGCTCACGTCTACGGGCAGACGAAACGCAACTCTGCGCGCGGACCCTGCCCTTCTGGGAGGGCCGGAGATCCCCCAGGGGCAGCGGGGGCAGCACAGGGCCAACCCGGCCTGACGAGGTGCATGCTCGGAGGAGGGACACGAAGCCACAGTGTCCCCACCCGAAGAGCCGCCTGAGCCTGGCAGAGGCCCGCCCAGCAGATCCCCAGGGCGCCTGTCACGCTGCCCTCGATGACACGCTCACAGACCACTCTGGAGACAGCGCCAGTCTACATGGCGGGGGTGTCTGATGCCAGAATTAAAGGAGCTAATGTTCTCTGCTTTTAAAAACGTGGGAGGATAGCGGTGAAGGAGTGACTGGCGCGGTGTGAGGCTCTGAACAGCTCGTGAGCAGGGAGGGCCCACTGCAGCCAGGAGCCCTGAGACCATCCAGTGAGAAGACGGCACGGGAGCTGCACTTCTTACACACCCCAGGGCCTCTGTCCTGCCCTTCCAGGACTCTCTCCAAATGACCTCGTGCGTTCACTTAATCTAAAAACCGAGCAAGATGATTTCTACGTTTCCACGCCCGAAGCACCCACGTACCCGAGACGGTGGTGCTCACCCAAGCAGTGAGGCCAGGAGGCCTTCCCCCACTGCGCCCGGGCTGGCTCCCGCCTGGTGGGCTTTGTTCACACTCCCCACCCTAACGGGATGAGGAGTTTTCATGGGGCCGTCACAGAACCCCGATTTCAGAGGTTTTCAAGAAGTGCTGTGGAGTGTCTGATGGCGGTTAAAGAGTTGTTTGTTAGACCACTAAGGAAGCAGAGCCGTCGGTCCAGGCCCGGTGCAGGCGCACCCAGTGCCGCACGGTCTGAGACCTCAGGTGAACTGAAGGAGGCTTAGGAGCACGTCGAGAATGGCCAGTTCTTATCTGGTTCCAATGTCTGCTCTGACCTTCTCGACTTAACACAGGGTCTCCTGTCAACCGTATTCTCTGAGGGAAAACTCTCTTCATTATTTGTGATCACAGTCTGAAACCACACGCTGCAGGTCAGCATCTACCGAGTATGAAAGGACCAGGGTTCCTGGTGACCAAGAAAGAAGCGAGCGTAGGAAGGAATGAGAGGGGCCTGGTTTTGTGCAAGATTTAATAAAAAACAAACAAAAATAGGAATGGCTGCTTTCAACATTTTCCAGGTTGTGAAAGGTTTACCACGAGTATCTGGGGTGTGGTTCTAAGCGGCATTAGTGGAACAAATACAAAATGCTGTCCTCCTCTGAAGCCCAAAGGTGGTACATCCAAGGTTCTAAGCCACGCTCCCCCCCACCCCCCACCCCGCAGGCTACCAGCTATCTGCGCTGGGACCGCAGCACACGGTTCTCTCCCAGGGACCCGCCCGGGCCCTGACCCCACCGCGCACTGGGCGAGACAGAGCTAGCTTATCGCAGGCTGCTGGGCCTTAATACTGACATGAGCGCGGGGGCGACGGGGGAGAGCCACATGCGCTCGGCCCCTCGGCCGGGCTGGTCGTAGAAAACCATGGGGAAAAGCTTCGGTAAACACAACAGGGGTGATGTGAGCAACCCACAGACCAGTCTCTCATGCATCCATACCACAGTTACTGAGGGCGATAACAACGATAACGATAACAGAAATCGAAGGTACAGACGAGGGCAGGGCGGCGGCCGCGGGCCAGGGAGGGTGCGTCTGAGCTGCGTGGGAGCAGCTAGTCGCGCTCCAGGTCCCTGGACTCAAAGAGCTTCAGGCGATCTTGCACCGTCAGGCCTTCCTTCAGACTCTGGTGGAGAAACAGACAGGCCGTTAGCCGGCGGCCCCGCTTGGCACGGGCTGCAGTCCGGCGAGAGGCGCGGCTCGGGGCTCCCGGAGGGTTAGTGGGCGTGCTAGAAGGGCCACGACCCCCAAGGTGGTGGTGTTACTAAATGAGAAGGAAAAAGAAACAAGACCAATGCTGAGCTTAGGGCTCTCCCGACAAGCAGGGATCAGACCAGTGGAGCCAGGAGAGGAGACCCTGCCAAGAACATGAAGATGCCCGCTACGTCCGCATCCACGTCTGGTCTCTCGCGACCGCAGGCTGGCAGGACCTGCTGCACCGATCACAAACCCTGTTGGACTCTCACCGCCCCGGGGATTTGGGAACGTGGCGGTGGGAACATGTCGCTTTGTTTACTGAGTCTCTGAGAACGGAAGCGAAGGTGGGGGACAGAGGATTTCCTGCTTTACTCTGGGAGGCTCTTCAAAGAGACTTAATTTCTGGACGAGAAAAGAAGCATCACCTCAGAGCACGACTGGGAACGAAGGTGCCTCGCTGCCATCGGATCTGCGTGGCAAGTCCAGGCTTCACCGAGGCCGCGGAACCGGGGCCGGCCCACAATCAGCAGGTGAGACCGAGCCCAGCCTCCACCTCAGAGCTGACCCGCGTCCCCTGGGGCCCCAGCTTCACCCAGGACAGCTCTGCTTGCCTGTATTTTTAATTTAGATGCCACTGGTCAGAGGAAGAGGACCAATCCACGTCCCATGCTGACATCCATTAACGCATTAACGCACACGACTGCCTCACGTGCTCTCGGGACTCTTCCCAAGTGCGCCTGCTTCAGGTCAGGGCTGCCATCTACACAGCCGCTGTCTACACAGCAGCCAGTCTCATCCAGGGGCTGGGCCCCGTCACCTGCCACGCTGCACCGCTCTAGTTGGGGACTTTCCCTTGGGTGGCAGCAAACCGCCACTGCTGAGTCCTGCGGGACAGAGATTTTCCCTCCGCGCATGCTTGGTGATCATCCCTGCTGTGCAGCCGCTCACCACAGCTGTGGGGGCGGAGCCTGAGAAGACCCCGTGCTGCCCCGCACACCCAGCATCTCCGTGACCCCACGCTCAGGACGACCAGGCGGGGGCCTCCGTGAGGAGCCCGGGAAACGTCCTCTCTGGTCTCCATCCCAGAAGAGCCCAGCTGCTCTTAGGCAACGAGCTTTCTGACGTGATGGGGGCTGAGCCTTTCTGTCCTGCCGAGGGAGGCAGGTACAGAGACAACACACGTGAAAAGATAGACAGCCGTATACATCAGACCCTGTATCAAAAAGCACCAGTGACAGGTTGTTTTTGGGCAACTTAGTTCCCGTCTTCCTGTGGGAGGTTCCACGGTTTCCAAATACAATCAGGAAAAAGGGCAGCACGGAGCTGTGCAAGTGTCCACTGACAGCACGTTACAGGCACAGCATCACGGCTGGTGTCCCCGAGGGGGGACCATAAGGGCCCCAGCTTCCTCCTTGGGCCAGCAGGGCTGTCCCCACACACCGAGAGCACTGCTTTTACGTCGCAAACTTGGCAAGCCGAACTCGGACTCAAACGAACACAACTCTGGGAAACCCTGCTCCTGGGCTTCTCCCCACACTCATCTGGGTCCCGGCCTTGCAGAGAGCCGCAGGCAGACCCTCGTGGGTGTGCCTGACAGTTTCCTCCCTCATTCCCGGCCTCTGCTTTAGCAAGCTCCCGGCCAGCATAGAAGCTGCCATCTACACGGCCGCACATGTGTGCCAGCACGTCTCATGGCCAAAGGCCCTTATTGACAGAGATGTTTCCACTGATCTTCTGGCCCTTTGTCCAGAGCCCAAAGTACTGTGCAGCTTGTGGGATCTTAGTCCCCCGACCAAGGATCGAACCCAGGCCCCAGCAGTGAGAGCGCCAAGTCCTAACCGCTGGACCACCAGCGGATTCCTGCAAAGCACTTTCCCTCCCCCGACACACGGTCCGCCTGATGGGGCGGGCTTGCTGGAGCAAGGCTTCCCTGCAAGGGCCCTGGCAGAAGTGTTTGTCGTTTTACAGGCAAAAGGCCCAAAGCACTGACGGTGAACCTGCAGCAGCTACAGTTCAGCCTCAGACAGAAGTAAAATCATCAACAAGAAAACCACAGCCAAGAACACGTTGCCCTTTTGCTAAGCAGAATGTTTTCCACGTTTAAAGAAAAAAGCCCGAACTGAGTTTTGAACAGGCTTAAACGTTTCTGGTGATAAGTGAGCCAGGACTGTAGGGAAATAAACATACCAAGTACAGAACTACTTGGATTTCCTTCCGTAAACTCTCCCTAAACCAAACCCCTCAGCCCGCCAAGTGAGCCGGGCGCACCCGCCAGCGTCCCGTTCTGAGCCCTTCCTGCTGCCCTCAACTTCCTCATCAGAGGGTCAACGAGATCAGGCCAGCCGAGCTGAGAAACCCACTAGGGAAAGAGTGACTCTGTGCCCGGATGCCTGGGCCTCGTGGGAGTCGGGAGCGTCCAGGCAGGGTCGGGGTCAGACAGCCTGATGTTTCTGAGCCAGCGCTCATTCAGCCCCTGCTTCCTGTCTTTGGAGGCACCCGGGGTCCTCAGGGCTGGCAAACGCTCAGCCCCAAGCGCTCGCTGTACTGAGTGGTTTCCAGAGCTGCGTGTGCGAGGTATCAGCTCCCTGGCTTGCTGGGCTCGGGCCTCCTGAGCCTGTTAACAGGGCGGGGGGGCGCGGGGCGGGAGCACTTCAGCAGTGGGCGGCTCTGTCAAGTCCGCTTCCCGACGGAGGGCAGCGGTGCCCCCAGAGAACGTGAGCGCACAAACCACTCGACATGCATGTGACGGGGCCGAGATGCTGGCCCCACGGGCAGCCCACCAAGCTGGGGGGAACTCCCCTCTGTTAAGAGGTTACAGTGCAGTTAACTCCCCAGAACAGGTTAAGAAACTTCACACGGATCGTGTATGTGCCGGCTGGAGCAGGAGGAATGAAAGTGACCGGAAAACAAGGAGCTCGCTATGGAGGTGTGAGCAGTGTGCATGCAGGTAGTACCCCCTCGAGGGCGGCGGGCGGGTGGGTGGTGGTGAGAGTGGTTTACCTACACGACAAGGGACCGGGAAGCGGGTCGTTTCAGTTATCCCATGAGACCTGCTCAATTACGGACTGTCGGGGGAAAGAGCAGAAAACAAAAGATACACACACAATAAATCCTAAATGCAACGTGCTGGTCACCCCCACCCTCCAACCCACCTTCCCACAGAGGGGCACGTGGGGGCGGAGGGCACACGCTGGGGGGGGGAAGGGGCGCGGGCAGCTTTGTCTCTCGAAGGCAGCCGGCGTCAGCATGAACTAGGGACGTGCAAGGAGCAGTCCAGATGGGGCAGGACCGACCCAGCAGGGCGCCGGTCTGAGGGGATTCACCCGAGCCCTGCTTGCTGTGGGTCTGGCCCTGCGCTGTCGCTGGCAGGAGATGGTCCCACTGCTGGGCGAGGGACACACTCAGTGCGAAGCCCCTGGAACTGGCCCAGCAGGCTAAGCGTGTGGGGCCAGTGAGTTCTGGGACCCTGGGGACACTCTGCTGTGGCCCTAGGTGGGCTCTACGTACACAGGGGCTGGACCCCAGACTCACCTTGGACCTGATGCTTCTGAGCTGTCGGCTGACGCAGGATCTGTCTTTCTTCAAGAAGTCAGGGTTGCTTTTAGACTTCATTATATCTGAGAAGACGAGCAGACCCAGTGCCTGTTTTGTAAACCCCCTGGGAACAGACTTGGGTTTGAAGGCTTCCAAGGCTTATTATCATCCTCACCCACACGTGAGACGTTTCCTTCAACAACCCACGAGAACCCCAAACAAAGAACTGTAAAGCACGAGATCCTTGGAACAGTTCCGGGCGCTGGGAGACCTGGAGGAGGCACGGGAGGCCCCGGGCCAGGCTCCTCCCCGTTGGCCGGCCGGAGCACCCGTTGCCCCTGGGCTGCTGGGCACACCTGCCGCCCTCCTCCTCCTGAGAGCCCCGGGCTGCTCAGGGTTTTTAACTTCCCATACTTATGGCGCTCTCCCTCACTTGCTGAGAGCTGTGCAGTGACCTCACGGTTCAGCCCCCGACCGTGGAGGCAGAGCCAGCTCTGTGCTCCTGTGCGTTCAGAAGGGTCACAGGCTGCACGTGCTCAATCCTAACCCTAAATCTCCTGGCCCCCAGACGACTCCTCGGAAGCAGCCAGTGTCACCATCCCGTCCCGGGTCTGATTTGAGCTTCGCTGCACATGGCCTGCCTGCCTTCGGGAAGACCTGTAACGTGCCCGCCCAGCAGCGATGCAAACTGGCGAGGAGGGATCCTTGCCGGCTGAGAGGAAGCGGGTAGTGAGCTAGGGCAGCTCTTCAGAAGGCGGCATTCCCCCATCCCCTCCCCCCATGGCCTTCTGCAGATTTTATGGTAAACCCCCAGGATCAAGAACCAGCGAGCTGCTTACGGAATGAGTGAATTGTTCAGGAAAATGGGAAACACAGCCGGCTGTCACTGTAAACACACACCCCGAGGTATGACTGTCCCTCAGGGCAACCAGTGCAGCGTCGGAGGAGAAGGGCTTCCCAACCAGGAGGGCCCGAGAGCCGGGCGCCTACCACCCCTGCAGCTGTTCCCTACCAGGAAGTTAGTCTGACAGAGAAAAGAACCCCTCTGCTTGAATCAAGCGCCAGCAGCTCCGGGACTAAATCAGCGCAAGTTACTGAGTCAGAATCCAGAGCTGGAGGACTCACCGTAGCCGGACACGGGGGTGTGTTCCGGTGACCTTTCACCCAGTGCGTCGGTCGCAGCTTTCAGCTGCTCCTGCAGCCTGCTGACGTCACAGTCGGCCTTCGCCCTCACGATGCTGAGCTCTGTGTAGATGTCCTTGTACTTGTCACTAGCGTACTTCTTGTCCTTGGGGATAGAAGGGCAAAGAGCAGTTACAGCCAGGCTGGGTGGCCCGTCCTCCTGGGGCCAGAGCGCTTCGGGGGCGACTGGGGACGGGCCCGGCAGCAGAGAACGCAGGCCAGCCCCCGCCTTCCAGAGGCAGAAACTGGACACAGAGCGGAACAGGCACGGCAGGGCCCCGGGCTATAGCCAGGCTGGCGCCGCCTTGAGCCCCGAGGACCTCTGTGTGGCTTCAGGCTGGAAAACCCCTGTGCCTTGGATCCCCTAAGTGACTTGGCCTCCAGGAGCGCCCGCAGGAGGCAACAGTGTGTTTGGGTCTCGGGTCCCTGCCCCAGCACGTGGCGGGCGCGGGGACGGCCCCTTGTTCCTGCCGCGCCCACCTGCAGGCTGCCATTCTTCTCGTGGAAGCGAAATCTACTTCAGAGCTGCTACATGTGACTCTGGACACGCGTGGCCCCGCCCCATCCGGAGCCCATCCCCCAGGTCCACGGGTGGGGACGTGCGTTACCCGCAGCGCCGTCTGTAGCTCATCCTTGAGGGAGCTGATCTCCTGTTTCAGGTACTGAATTTCTGACTCCTTGACCCGCAATAAGACCTAGAAAAAGAGAGAAATTAAGAGACTCACATTCGGGAGCAGAGGGACTGCCAGGGCCTCGAAAGCAAAGACTGAGCCACACGGAGGACTCGCCTCCACACGCCGGTGGGCAGGCAGCTTTCTCCCGGTCCTTGTCAGGAAGAAACGGCCGTGACCCCTCCTGACCCGAAAGCCTCGTCCTCAGCCCGGGAGCTCCTGGCACAGAGCCCAGGAAGGGGTCCTGCAGAGACCTCAGGTCAGCCTCTCCCATCATTAGGAAGAGATGGTTTCATGAAATTTTAATTGAATGGGGAAAAATCTAAGTGCTTTCATAAAAGAACACCTTATACATAAGAAGCAATCATTCTGACTTAAGATGAACCTTCCTGATCGTGAGTAATACAGCCTTAAGAACCTCAAGCAGCCGCAGCGTTCACAGTTATTCAATGTTTCATTTCAGTTGGTCAGTGTTTGTGACGTGGTAGAACAGAGGGGCGGAGGGCAGGTGAGCGAGGATGCGTTAAAGGTCCCTGTGGCCTCGTGAGGGGTCCCACGCTGCCTGGCAGCTAACTCTTCTCTTTTGCGTCCTGGCATGACTCAGGTCTTTCCAGGTTCTCCCCCTCTTGCTGCCCATAAGCTAGGGGCTTGTATGGTGTGAGCTGGTAAAGAGGGACCTGGCTCTGAGCCGTACCTCTAACTCATAGGCGTCCTTGCCCTGCGTGAGAGGTGAACCAGCAGCCTCGCCACCGGCGTCCCCGGTCAGCAGCGTCCGTAGCCGTGAGATTTCAGCAGCCAGGCGGTTGTTCAGCTCCTGGGGGACAGCAACACAACCAAACAGGGTGCTCTACAGAGCTGTTTGGCCACGAACACAGGGCGCGGCCAGGGTAGCATGCAGCACGGGAGGCCTGCAGCGGTGCCTGTGCACGGTGGCATCTCAGAGTCAGTGTGGACACCCTTGCCAAAGCCATTTACACGGCCCAATGCTTTTGTGGAACTGCAGCTGCAGGATCCATGCTCAGCCCCTTTCTGTCACCGTGACTAGTGTTAATCAGTTCCAGGATTTGTGCTCCTGAGTTTCTGCAGGATCAGGACCTCCGGCCACCCTCACCACTCGCTTTCTGTACCTTCTTTCCAGCTAGCAGGTGGTCGTCTTAGGCCACCGCAGTGGCCAAGCAGAACCAGTCCTGCTGGAGTGTCCCCCACATATGGGCAGCTGTGGGCCCACAGAGGCCTTGAGCCTGGGCCAGGCTGACGTGGCTGTCTCCTCAGTGCGGGGGGAGAACGAGGGGTCTTGTACCCACAGAGAAGCTTTTTTGAAACTAGACCTACCTTGAGCTGTTCCGTTAGCCAGGATTTTAAATGTACCCCAGTTTTCTAAGGAGCAGGCACATTTTTTTTTTTTTTTTTGCGGTACGCGGGCCTCTCACCGCTGCGGCCTCTCCCGTTGCGGAGCACAGGCTCCGGACGCGCAGGCTCAGCGGCCATGGCTCACGGGCCCAGCCGCTCCGCGGCATGTGGGATCTTCCCGGACCGGGGCACGAACCCGCGTCCCCTGCATTGGCAGGCGGACTCTCAACCACTGCGCCACCGGGGAGGCCCAGGAGCAGGCACATTTTAAGAGAATAATCTGACAGAATCAAAATGCGAGCAGTGTATGGTCTTGACTGGGAGGTGTTTAAACGCGGTCCCAGCCGTGGGGACGGGAGACCTGGACCCGTGCCGCCCAGCAACCACGGAGGAGGAACAGACATCTCGGAGCCTCCAGACCCCAAGGCCAGCGGCCAGCTGCGGAGCAGGAGGGGCTCAACCCCAGCAGCTGCAGGGAGCTCCTGTCCACACCCCGGTGACGCCAGACGTCGGGAGATGCCTGCAGATTGGGGCCCCAGTGCGGCGCACCTGGTTGTGGGCGTTGAGCTCCTGGTTCTCGCGCTGGCACTGCCGCAGGGCCTGCCGCTCGGCCTCCAGCGCCTGGGCCAGGTGGGCGTTCTCCAGGCACTTCTGCGAGTACTGCTCAGAGAGGACCTCCAGCTCGCGCTGCACGGACTGCAGCTCCTCCCTGGGGAGAGGGCACTGCTCACTCCTCTGCCCTCGCCCCGGGGCCCAGGCCTCTAAGAAGCTCAGAGTCCCCTCCGCGAAGCCTCAAGGACGCCGAGACCCACACAGCAGAGCGACCGCGAGCAGAGCCCTGCACCTTGTGGTCTCGAGTGGCCATGCAGCTTGGCGGCTCCGTCCCTGTGCTCTTACCAGTAGTCGAACAGCCCCCACGGGCGGCACTCCTCTCCCAGGGTCAGGAGAGGCCTCACCCACGCACCCCAAAACACGCTGTGTCAGAGAGAGGTCAGACCTGGGACCGTTTCTAGCACTGTGCCAACTCGATCCACGTTCAGAAAACCAAAGCCTCGTGACGTCGTTCTCGGCCACCCTGGACTTGAGAAGGGCTGGTACTGTGGAACCGACACCCCCTCCAGCCGAGGTGAGCTGCTCCCGGCCGCCTGCCCACCCACCTGCTCCCTGACTGCACCGCACGGGAGCCCGGGAGAGGAGAGACCCTGACTCTGTGCGTTGCGGAGCCCCACGAAGGCTGGCTCTGCATGGCCCCTGCAGCAGCCAGTCGAGGCGCTCCGAGTGGTGCGAGTTCCACTGAGGGCAAAACTAAAGAGTGGCCGTGCTGGTGAACGCTCCCCATTCCCTTGCCTCTGCAAAGAGAACTGGCACACGCACTTCTTAAAAATGTAGGGGTCGTGGCCACTTCTGCCACGCACAGCCGCAGAGCATCTGTGTCATGCGCTGCACCGCGTCCCCTCCCCACGACGTCCTGAAGCAGCAGCAGCTGACGGACAGAAGGAATCTGGGGTCGCCTCTGAGGTCGGCCCTGAAGATCCGACAGTATTGATAAAATCTCCTCTGCCACGTCTTATTCTTTACATTTTAGTCGCTGGTTTCTGTTTGACTCAGTAACAGGAGCCCACTTGGGCCATGAGAGCAGTGGTTCGCTGACCCCCAGGATGGTGCTCGGCCCCTCAGGAAGGAGGCTCTGAGCAGCCTCAGCGCCCACGGGCCTCCACCTGCGCCACCCTGGGGACCCAAGTCTCTGTGGCTCTTACAGGGAAGGTGCCGCCCCGTCCCCGAAGGACCTCCCTCCGGCCCTGCCCGCAAGGGCCACCTCCGCTGACTCACAGGTACTGCCGCTGCAGGGCATCGATGTCCGCATTGACACTGCTGATCTGGGACCGCTGGCTCTTCTCCAGCTCCCGTTCCATCTCCTCGCGGTGGGCATTCTTCATGGCTTCGATGGCTGTGGACAGGATGTGGCCCTCAGCACCCACGGGCTTGGGAGGTGAGACCGACAGGAAGGCGGGACATCCCCCCACCTCTCATGCCAGCCCATTGGCAGTTGGGCCGGGAGGATTCCCGGGGAACTCCCCCATGAAAGGGATGCAGGTGTGTTTTTTTCTTGATGTTAACAGAAAACCAAACTGATTCAGTAAACGTCAATGTTAAGTCCAAGTATGAGTTCGTAGGACAACAGGCTTTCAGGCTGGGCCTGTTTTCTTAGTGCCACAATCACAAGCGCCGCAGAGTAGTTACATGAACAGAGGGGACACAGGCCAAAGGCCCAGGGCTCAGTCCGGACGCTCTGGGCTCTCACGGACCAAGGGCCGCGGGCAGGGGTGTCCGCTGCCAGAGAAGTGCCAGCAGATGGGCCGATGAGGCCAGGGCAGCCCCTCATGAGCACCAAGTGTGCCGGCGGCCACAGAAAGCGGGAGTGCTGGCGCGGGGCTCTCGAGCTCTCAAAGGGCTCCTCAAACAAGCCTTTCCCCCAAGAGAACTATCCAAGAATTCTCGTGGGTAAGGAGGCTTCAATCTCAGCCGAAAGACGGTGAGAAGGCCAGTCACTGCTCAGAGCTGTGCGATCAGCTCAGGAGGACCCTGCTGCCCGTCCCCGGGGTTAGCGGCTCCCACCTGAGATGGTGGCCGCGGTCTCCTCAGCCAGGAGGCGGTCTTTCTCCTCCCGCAGTTTCTCCAGTTCCCGCTGGTGCTGCCTCTGCAGGTCTTCGATCTTCTTCTGGTGTGTTTCTTCCATGGCTGCGAACCCTCGCTCGCACGTGGCCTGCAAGGTGCACAAGAGGCTTTACGGACTTTTCTTCTGCTATTTACTGAACAGACCTCAGCCCTGCCCTCCAGGCTCCTGGCACAGAGAAGGGGCTCTCTTGAGCTGAGCCCCGCGCCAGCTGTCTGGAGACTCACTCTGCTCCTGCGTGTTTCATGCTCCCAGAGCATTTAGAAAAGGGTGCCTGATTTCTGTGGTTGTTGTGCATCCCATTTCTCTGTAGAAAGAGCTGGTATCGTGGGCAGGAAAAGGCCGCAGTAGAATTTAAAATAGCCAATCTTGGACCATTATGGACCGACAGGAGGGGGAAGGACAGAGTGAACGGGCAGAGGCTGGCCGCGTCTGGTCTGAGTTTCATGGGCATCAAGGACAGTCATGAACAGTAATGTCTTTGTCAGCCGCAGGGAGCCAAGGCCATCCTGTGAGTGACGGGTAGCGGGTAGCCCAGTGCACGGAGCCAGGGGGCCCAGCCCTGCCACTGCCCAACTGGCCGCCCACACCGGGTCACTGAACCTCTCAGGCGTCCACTGAGGAAATTAGGCTAGGGTGTACAACTTTTCCTTTGGAAGGAGTACAAAGAGGGGGCACTAATTAACGAGTGCCTCTGCTAACTGTACCGAGACCCACGACGGAAGAGCTGCTCTCCAAACCTGTCTGTGCCTCGCTGCAGCCTGGCTTGGTGTTTGACCTAGACACGGGTGTGGGGAAGGACACAGGCATGACTAATAAGAAGGGCTCAGACCACCCCACACCCCCTCACTGTGTAGTAACCCAGGCCTGGCTTATCGTTGGCCTCGCTGGCGGGGTGGGTATGAGGGGCGGTCTGTGCAGCCGTTCTGTGCGTGGAGGCACATTTCTTGTCTAGATCCCTTGCAAGATCTGTTTCAAAGTAGGGATCGCGCCTTTCACTGATCCTTAAAAACTGGAAGAATGTGGGCACGTTAATTCCAAATCCAAGTATCCTGTACTTGCACATGGATCAAGGAAGGGTACCAAGAAATCCAGCCTCCGTGTGTGGGCACCTCTGTCTCAGCCCCCACGGTGACTGAGAGGCCCTTCTGAGACTCTCCAGTCAGTATTTTTGAAACTCACGGTCAGAGTCTGGACTTCCCTGCGACAGATCTGCTTCACTGGGGAAGTGGTCTTAAGTGCTGTGCACCACTCACTGGGCGTTTTTCTTCTTGCAGGGGCTCCACCTGGAAGCTGCTGTCTCCTCTCACTGCCCTCACACCCCGGGACACTGGAGGGTCCTAGCGCTGCCCTCTCGCACGCTGTGGTTCAACGTGGACTCTTGGTTAACACATAGCTGCAAGGTCTTAGTTTGATTTGAGGGCTTTAGAATAAAGATAAGGGTCAAAATTCTTCCTACAGAAACACTAAGGTGTCTTTAGAGACTGGCTGCTTCCTTGGAGAGTATATGTGTTTAAGAAACAATCTAATTTTTAAGCCAGTAAGTAATCCCTGGGAGGGATCAATCAAAGTTCCTCCGTAACCACGGTGCAGAGTCGTGAGAAAGAGCACCAGCCTTCAGCTATCAGAAGAGGGGCCCTCAGGCCAAGACCCCAGTCTCCCTGACCTGGGCAAAAATCTGCACAAGTAACAGCTGTCAGCCGGGCCCCAAGAGAGCGGTTTGGTTGTAATTTCTGCGTGTCTCACAGGGCCCAACAAGAATAGGCACAGGACAGAGGACGCCGCCCACAGCAGGCAGCGTCCAAGCCCCAGCCTGCATCACCGCCGGGGCAGAGCCTGCCCCCAGTGTCAGCCCAGGGCTTTCCTCCCTCCCGGGTTCGTGCCGATGGGCGTGAGAGCCAGTCTGGGCCTTGTCTGAGTTTCCTGCTGCGCAGACGCGCTGGGTGTTGTGGGAAGCGGCCGGGAAGTTACTTTCAACGCGGCACTGGTATGCGCCGGCCGCACGGGGACTGTGTGGCACTTTCCAACAGCCCTTGAAGCTTCCTTGGGATCCAGAATGGCCTTCAAAAGGTTTGGACTGACTTGGGAACAGAGCAGTGGAAACGGCCTGGCAGACACTAACGGCCCGCCTGCTTGTCGCAGCAGCGCCGGGCTGCCCTCAGCACTGGACGCACTGCCGGCTCACAGCTGGAGGACGGGGCTGGGGACCGAGGGCACGGGAAGAGCCTGGCGTCTACTGGATGCAGCTCAAGGGATGGCGAGAAGCCCGAGAGGACGAAGCCCAGAGCCCAGGCTGCCCTGATGGCTCCACACGGCCCAACGCCCCAGGGCCCGAAACGTCACCTTGATGGGCCAGGGCCTGGGAATCCTGTCTACCAAGGTGGGTGTGAAACGGGGTTGGGGTGTGGTGGGAAGGTCACTTCTCAAAACCCCTGGAGCAAATAAGGCTGTGCTCCCTGTAAGAGCAGCCGTTCCCACGCAGGGTTCCCACCAGACGTCTGTCCCCACAGAACTGGGGCGGGGAGTGGCCCTCAACACCCCACTGCAAACATTCTAGCCTTTGGGAAGCCCAACTCTGCTCTCCTAGGACAGCAGAAAGGAGAGGACCCTCGCCAGGTCCAGGTCTGCACAGCCTGGAGGTGGGGGCAGTGGGGGAGCTTCCCCACCACCCTGCCTCGCCAGGCCCTGCTGGGACCCCACCGCAGCCAGTGGAAGGTCAGGCGGGGAACAGCCCATCAGCTCCTTCTGCTGTTCGGTGACTTGGAGCCAAGAACCGTGTCCCAGCTCCGCCTGCACTGGACGCCCCCCGACCGCTCTGCTTCGAAACCTTGAGGCTCTCAAAGTCCCTCTGGCGCTCTTCCCGCAGTGAGGCCGCGCCACCCGCCAGGTCCTTGTGCTCCAGCGCTTCCCGCAAGACGTCCACCTGGGCCTCCAACTCCTGGATGCGCCCCTTCAGCCCCACCATGGAGTCGGCCTCCCCCTCAGCTGGCCGGCTGGAGGACGGGGGTCCGTGGGCTGGTGGGGCGGCAGGGGGCCGCCCCTGGTAGTGGCGCAGGGTCTCCTGCAGGCACCGCAGCTCCTCCTCATGGACGGCCTGCAGCTCCCTGATCTTGAGCTGGAACTTGTCCTCCAGGGTCTGCACCTGGTCCACAGGCTGCCTCTCCAGGTCCTGCCTGTCCCCCGCCAAGGCATCCAGCTGGCTCAGGACCCTGCCGCGCGCAGCCTGCGGCGCACCCTCCGCCCGGCTCAGCCGCTCCCCTGTGTAGCTGACCTTCCACTCCTCAAACCACCCTCGTGGGGCAGCCAGGCTCTCACGGCGCTCACTCTGCCCCTCTTCCAGACGCCTCTGCTGCTGGCCCAGCTGGGCGACCTTGGTCTTGAGCTCCGCGTTCTCCCGTTCAACGATGGCGATCAGCTCCAGGTACTCGCTCTTCTGCTTGCGGAGAAGCCCCTCGTACTCCTCCCTCAGGGCCCCCACAGCGTGCTCGTGCTCCTGACAGGAGGCCCCCCCGCCCGACCAGGACTCCCTGTAGCCCCGGAGCTCCTTTTCATACTCCAGCCGGATCCTGCAGGCTGTGTAACACACCTGAGCCTGAATAATCGCATCTTGAACTAATAAGGAAGAATACTGGCCGAGGCCTCCCAGAGAAGCGCTACGGGAGAGATGCCGGGATGCCTGGAGAAGCTTCTGACAGTCTCGCACTGCCTCCACAGGGAGAAGTGAGGTTAAAGTGGCAGAGATCTCTCCCAAGAGACTGGCCTTATCTTTAAGCTGCAGGGCGAGCTCTTCTTGAATAGCAACCAAGGCCCCAGAGCTCTGGCTGGACAAGGGACAGAGAGCCTGTGAGCCAGCTGGGTCCTGATGACTTGGTACTTCTTCCGGCAGGCTCCCGGTCCAGGACACCTGGACACCATCTCCGGCACCTGCTGGAAGCTGGAGGGTTTCCGAGACCTGCAGCATCACTCTCTCGAAGTCGGGTGTCTGGTAGGCCCCTAGGATCTCCCCCAGCAGGCGCTTGTGCTGCTGCAGGGCTGCCTGTGTCCCCTGGAGGGTCTCCTGGATGCTCTGCAGCCTGCGGTGGAGGGACCCCCTCACCGAATGCACGGCAAGGCTGAGCTCCGCCCTGACCCACGTGGCGTCGGCCAGGGCAGGGACCGGGGCTGGCGGGGCGTTTGGCCGCCCACCTCCCGAGGCACTGGCTGCCTCTCCGCCCAGCATCTCCAGGTGCCGGCTCAGGGACTCGACCTGGCTCCAGAATTCTCCATCCACCAGCACCTTCTTGGCCCAGGCATCCACTGGGGCCCCAGGACAGGCCACGGTACTTTCGGACTCCAGCGGCCACTTTCCGGACTGAGAGATCTCGAGGAGCACGTGCGAGATATCGGAGGTGGTGTTTTTCAGGGAGTCTGCTATCTGGTCTATCAGCATGGCTTCCAGAGCTATCTGATCAGAAAGGAGCTGGAGCTGCTCCTGGTCGCTCAGCTCCGGCAGGTGTGGTGGCTGCCGTGAGGTCACTTTTTCTTCCTCTGAGAAACCCGCCTCCCCTGTGGGAGGTGGCTGGTGACACAGGGCCTGGATGGCGCCGACCAGCAAGCTTTCCACGCCGGCCAGGAGCCCCGCCCCCGCGTCAGCCGGCAGCGACCGCAGCTGTTCCCGGCAGCTTTCCAGGCAAGCCAGGGCCTGGCTGTTCTTCACCCGGAAGTCACCGAGCTCCTCCACGTGGTTCTCAACCACCTCCGCCCTCGCCTGTCTCTCCTGCTCCAGCTGGGAGGCCAGCGCAGCGACCTGGAGCAGGCTGGCACGGAGCTGCTCGCGCAGCCGCGCTTCGGTGCCAGCCCACTGTTGGTGCAGAGCAAGCAGGGCCTCCTGGCTCTGGCCCTGCTGGCTCTCCAGCTTCACTGTCACATCTTTGAGCTTCTCCTCGGTGACGTAGAGCTTGGTCTCCAGGGAGTGGATGATGGACAGGTAGGTGTCCGAGTCGCTGGTCGCTGGGAGCGAGCTGGGGGTGGCCTCCGACGACATGCTTTCCTCCGAGGGTGAGCGGTCCTGACTGGTGTCAGAGGACGTGCTGCTGGTCCAGGTCCTCTCAGACCCGTCAGGGTGGGTGTACTTTTGGCACTGGATCGTGGAGAACCGGATTCTTTGCCTCTTAAGGCCGGGTGCTCCCTGGTCGGGCTTTGAGGTGCTCTGCAGGTGCCCCTCCCTGTCGGACACTTCCGACCTTGGGGACACTGGGCTCTTTTCTCTCCTGGGGCTGCTGTCCCTGTGCTCCTCCCCCAGGGCAGCCCCCGGAGGTGCGCTGGCAGCCCGGAGCTGTGGGCCCGAACGCGCGACGCCGTCCTCCTCCTCAGCTTCTTCCAAGAAGCTCCGTGGCTCCTCGGCGTCCTCTGAGGACTCCTTGGCAAACTGCCTTGCGATCTCTTCCTTTGCCTGGAGATTCACTTCTGTTTCCTCTAAGCTGCTCCCCAAGGCAGTCATCTTAACCAGCACATCCTGGAGATCCCGCTCTTTCCTCGCCAGCGCCTTCTCGTGCGTGTCCTGGATGCACCTCAGCTCCTCCTCCTTCTCCTGGAGCCGCGTGTGCGCGCCCTGGAGCTGGCTGGCCACCCTCCTGTAGGAGCGCTCCAGGCTTTGGTAGTCAGCCTCCCTCCCCTTCAGCTTCTCCTCAAGCGCAGCCACGTCCCCGTCGGACAAGGCGACGCGGCCCATCAGCTCTTGGAAGCGCTGCCGGATCAGGTCGCGCTCGTCTCGGAGGCTCTGGACGTGCTCGGCCAGCTTCTGGATGCTGGCCTCCTTCATCTCCAGCTGCTCCTCCAGCCGGTGCACCACCTCGCTGCCCTCGGACTTGGCACTCAGCTTCTCCTTCTGCAGGACCTCCATCTGCTGCTCGTGGTCCTGGAGCCGGTCCTCGAAGGCGCTGGCCCTGTCCTCCGCCTCCTTCAGGCTCTGCAGAAGCTCCTGCTTCTCCCGCTCACAGCTCCCCAGCAGCAGCTCGTAGTTCCTCTGCAGCTTCTCCTCCATCAGCCTCTGGGCCCGCTCGCTGGCGCTGAGCTGCTGGCTGAGGTCGGCGATGCGCTCCTGCAGCCTCTGCACCTCCTTCTGCCGGTCCCGCTGCAGCGCCTGTTGCCTCTCCAGGTCCCGCAGCTCCTGCGTCCTCCCCAGCAGCAGGGCCTCCGCGCTCTGGAGCTTCCGCTCGCTGGCGCGCAGCTGGGCGTTGAGCGCGGCTTCGCTGTGCTGCCGCTCCTCCAGCTGCTCGCGGACCTTGTCCTTCTCCAGCTTCAGCTCGCCCTGGAGCTTGGCCAGTGCCTGCTCTTTGATGGTGAGCTCGGCGGCGGCATTGCCAAGCCGCGCCTGGAGGCTCCGGATCTCGGCCTCGTGGTGCCGGATCGCGTCCTTGGCCTCCCCGTAGCTGCGCTTCAGGGCCTGGATCTGCCGCGTGATGA
The DNA here is from genome assembly GCF_005190385.1 of Monodon monoceros. Taxonomy (NCBI): domain Eukaryota; kingdom Metazoa; phylum Chordata; class Mammalia; order Artiodactyla; family Monodontidae; genus Monodon; species Monodon monoceros. Next base: position 38,029,177 of record NW_021703786.1, on the reverse strand, counting down.
GCTCCTGGCGCTGGCACTGGGCCTCCAGCTCGCCGTGCAGATCCTGGTTGACTCTGTGGAGCCTCTGCCAGGCGCCGGACGGGGAGGTGGCCACTTCAGTCTTAAAAAAACCGATGAAATACGGGTTAGTAACACTCGGCCTCCCAGTTCTGAGTGTCACACCTCTGGCCAGGGTCAACCACAGAAAGGCTCCTTGGTGGGTCTGCCTTTTATCCTCTGCACAATTTTATTTTCATTTAAACAAAAGAAAAACAACTAACAAATCGTCTCAGTTTTTTTTTTTTTTTTTTTGGTAAGTAGCTGCTTCCAGGTAAACAGAAAACATGGACATTAACATTCAAAACAGCTCTAACCGAACAGCTTCTAGGAGAAATAAACCAAACAAAACTGAATAATGGAGCACACTGATAAGCAAAACGAAGACTGAGGGACGAGAGACTCCAGCAAGAGGGACGGGCGGCGGGCGGGAGCAGAGCAAAGCATCCGTTTGTTTGTTTTGCAAAACAAAAGGCACACAGCTCCAGACCACAAACCCCACCAAAGCGCAGGACCGGGTGACGACGCCACTTCCTTCTGGGACAGGGGAGAAGGAAGGGAGGCACCGCTGGCGGATGTCAGCAAGGTGACATCCGAAACATTTTCCTGTGAGAGGTGGAGCCCGTCCTCTACAGTAACAGGAAGAACTAATCTCTACCTGCAAGAAGACAAAACGAAGGGGAAAACGCAAACCATGGAGTGAAATATGAGAGTTAACAAAACAAACAAACCTTTGTGGCATATTCAAAATAAAGTGAAGCATGCAGAAAATAAAACACAGTTGAAACAAAACTCCCCAAACTAAAAGGCATGCAGGACAGACAGAACTAATTAACGCAGGAAAAAAGAAGAGCGTGAAAGGAGTGAGAAGAGCTCAGCCTAAGAACTGGCCTGCCTGTGGCTCCCTCCAGGCGTGCTGGCGGGGCAGCCACAGATGTGACACTCAGTTACGGTAAGTTAGCCACTCCACGTCCACACCCTGCCAGCTCCTCCCGGCCATCGGCGCGGAGCCCACCCCCAGCTGCAGATCCTTCTCACCCTTAACCCCAAAGCCCCTTGCTCATTCAGACTTTTGATTGTAAGAATTGTCAAAGCACGTAGGGAGGTTAAAAGTAAACTGTCCTTTGCCCTGGCGGGGAGGTGTTAGCGTGTCAGCTGACGGATGGGCTTCAGTGCGGGCTCATGCAATCGTCCAGGTCAGACACAGGACAGGGTAGTAATGTTCAAACTCTGCCGCCAGGGTTTTTACCCCCTGGTGTGAAATGAGTGCGTGTAGGATGGCGGCCCAAACCAGGGTTTAAAAAGATGCTTCCCAAGCCTGCGGGGTCTGCACAAAAATGACTCAGAAAGCCCCGGAGTGAGACATGCAGGGAAGACGGGTGCCCCCCATCACCAGGTTCCGGTACCTCAGAGTCCGAACTGGGCATGGCAACAACTATGGTTGAAGGGCTAAGGAGGAGGGTCCAGGGGACACGGGGTGCCCAGGGCCATGGCCAAAGCTTAGGGGGAAAGGAAGGCAGAAGAAACGTGCCACAAAAAGGGCATGGAGAGAGGTAGGAGGGCAGACTCCGCCCAGAAGATCCACTCGGACCAAGGAAGCTAGTGTGCTGTAGTCTGGAAATGCTGATGCAAAAGCTTATCACAGAGATTCTGGGTCCTTGAGAGTCTGAAGAGCCCTCGGGGACGAAGTCTAGGTCTACACAGGCAAGGAGGCTGATGCTGCAGGGGAGGGGGCGCCGCGGGTTCTGCTCAGTGCAGGACCCTGACATGAACGCTGTGCCTTCAGCCTTGGCCAAGAGCTCGAGTTCTCCGTCCCATAGCCCTGTCTTGCTTTCCCCCCGGCACTCATCTGTCAATCACCTCTCCCCACTGCACATTGGCTGAGGGGGCAGGAGAGTGTTGTTTTATACCCCAGAACTAGAGCAGGGCCTGAAACGCTGCAGAAGAGTTGGCTCACATCGGCCTGCTCCATCCAGGTGACCTCCTGCCTGGCAAGATGCCTGTGGCATGCCCGCTGCTGCATGGTGGGGGGGGGCGGGGGGGCGGCACTCTGGCACAGAGGCCTCTGCAAGAAGACGCTAGGTTTGGACTCTCAGCTCAGGACTCAGGCTGCTGTCCTCCCTCCCCTCCACACCACTGGGCAGGCTGGCTCAGGGCTGGGTGGCCATGTTTCCCCCTCAAACTTCAGCCTAGGCAGAAAGTAAGAAATGGGCCACTAGGCTAGTGGTAACAGTCCCAGGCTGCCTTGTAGGTGTGGTACAGACACGGTCAGGGGCAGGGAACCAGTTCTAGCTCTGCCATGGGCTTGGCCATAAAAGGAGGCATGTGGCTGTTACTCAAGTTCTTAAATTTGTAAAATGGGACTAATGCTGCCATTGTGAAAAAAGTTAGAAACAACATGCAAACATGTGATGTTGATAATAAATATATATTGGACTCTTTGGAAGCCAAAGAGAAAGACTACTATTGAAAACATCTAAAAAACCCTTCGACGTAGAGGGCTCAGGCAGATCCTCCAACTTGTTGCACAAGGAGGAGACCCAGGCAGCCCCACTGCCCAGGGAGCCCGCTCCAGTGGCACAGGCGTCCAGAGGCCTGGCCCTCGGTTTTGCACGTTCCTAGCCTGCCTGGGTCCTGCACACTGAAGCCCGAGGGCGCCTGGAGGGCCGTGGCGGCCCCGCAGCCCTACCTGCAGCACATAGCCCTCCCGGGCGCTCTGCTCCCGGCCCAGAGCCACCCTCAGCTGGTCCTGCAGCAGCCGGTTCTGCTCTAGAAGGTCTGAGGCCTCCTTCTGGCTCTGCTCCAACTGTTGGCAAAAAGACACACGTTTTTAAGCAAAATGGCGGTAACAGGAGCAGCAGCACGGCACGGGCGCTCGGTGGTGTGCCCAATTCCAGCTGGGCTGGAGCTCAGTGGCGCCTCCGAGGGCCTTGCAGGCGGCCACACCTGGGTGGATGTGCTCGTCAGGTTCACCCAAGGTTCCAGCTCAAGCTGTGAATCAACCTGGGCAGCCACGTAAGCTCCACACCTGCCTGAGGATCCACCAGGTGCAGACCCCACCAGGAAATGAGGTCTTCGTGCCCCTGTCAGAGGGAAGACTGCCCACTGGGTCCTTTGGGTGTCCTCAGCGTGGCCAAGCACGCCCGTGCTGCCCCAGGGCAGGCCTCACACCAGGCTCGACCTTGGCTTCTGGGGAAACCCTGTTTGACCAGTTGCATACAATGGATTTCATATAAAATTCTGTTTGTGAGAAGAGGTCCTCAAGAATTGAGCTGCTTCACACTCTTGCTGTCACTGGCTGTGAATCCAGCCGTCACCCACCTGCCCCTCTCTGGAACGTTGCCTACGTGCCCAGCTGCTGGGCCGTGGCAAGCAGGGAGCTGGGCGTGCAGCAGACTGTGCTGACCAGCACGTGGACCTTGGTTTTCAGACCCTGCCGTCTGAAACAAACTCAGGGTCCAGTGTGTGGCCTGCTGACTTGCAGGCTCGTTTTGGCTGTTTAGAGCAACGTGAGTTTGAACTGTTACTTTTCCACATCTTGCCTCTATTACTGTATTAACAGGCGTAGAAAATGGAAAAAACTGGGAAAAAATCCAAGTGTTGATGCTAGTGATAAACGTCAGCCTCGTGAACCTAACCAGATAAGAAGAGGACGAGAAGTAAAGGCAGGCCAGTGGCCAAGCTGTGATTTCGTTAGCCACCCAAGTCAAGCGCACACGTAAATCGCATCCTTGAGGACTCCTGAGAGGCAGGTGGAACTCCACCTCCTTGGCCTTGGCACCTCTGCTCAGACTCACAAACCCACGGCCCACCTTCTGCAGATTTGACTTCTGGGCGCTTCCTCATGAAGGGAAATGTCACGTTACCAAGTGCAGGGACTGCTCACCCACCTCTGCATCTGGAGGAGGCTCGTGCCAGGCCCCCCAGCAGGCCCGTCCTGCCCCCAATATCTAGAATCAGCCCCGCCTCCTGCTGCCTGCCCCGCACCCATCAGGTCTCACTGAGGGTCGCAGGGCTGCCCAGTCCAGACAGAAAGCTATCTCTGTTCACATGCCTCTTCTGCCCCCAGCCTCTAGTGCGTGGCGGAAGCAGGGCAGACGAGGCCCCACCTGGCCTGCAGCCCACCCGCCTCATCTCTGGCACCTCTGGCTCTCAGTGTCAGCGCCGCTCCTCTGGTCTCCAGAAGGGCCCGGTGCCCTCTCTGCCACCCCCCACCCCAGCATGCCTCAGGCCTGCACTGCGCTCGGCGAGGAGGCGGGGGGGGGGGGGGGGGAGGGGGGCCTGTCGCGTGTCTGTCTGCCTGAGGGCCTGCAAGTCCCTGGGGCGGGTTAGGCACAGCGGGTGCCGGGGAAGGTGGCTGCACGGAGCCGCCCTGCCCATGCCGCCCGGCCATTACCTCCTTCTCCAGCACAGAGGTCAGCTCGGGAGTGGACAGTCGGTCGCTTCCATCCTCAGAGGACAAGTGCAGGGGGGCGATGGGCACTTGTTTCTCCTCCCGGAGAGGGGTGGTCTCCACCTGATGCCACCGCTGCTCGATCTCCACGTGCACGTTCTGGGTCCTGAGGTCGGCGGTCGCGGGCGGCCCCGGGCCCCGGTCGACCTCCATGCGCAAGGCCGTGTCGTCGACGCTGGGCCCGTCAGCCGCGTCCACCGCCCCAAAGCGCTTGCGCCGTTCCTCCCGCCGCCGCGCACGCTCCCTCTCCAGCTCGCCAGGCTCCGCCTCGGGCCGTGTGGTGGCAGGCCCCGGGGCGCCGGCTCTCTGCTGGGCCAGGGCCTGCTGGATGGGTCGGAACTCGGCCCAGTCGAAGGTCTTGGAGCGGCCCTCCCGCCTGCGCTCACGGGCCCGGCTCCGCTTCTGCTCGGGGTCTGGCTCCCCGGGCTCCCCGTCCTGCTTCTCCCGCAGCCTCGTCTCCGAGGGGGAGCTGCTCCGGTCTTTGCCCTGCGGCAGCGAGCTGGGGCGGGGGAGACAGTTGGTCAGGCGGGGCTCCCGGCGACAGGGCCCAGCTCCCTGCTGTCACCACATGCCTTTTTCTACGCGGCTGTGGCTCCCACAAGGAAGGGGGAGACTCTGCCTTGACTCACTGACACGTCTGTGGAGGGAACCCCAAGTGGCACTGAGTGGTGACGGCAGAAAAGGAGCCGCAGACAACGGCCCAGAGGTCTCCCGCAGGATGATAATGGGGGGGCCGCGAGCCCCTTCAGGCTGCGCCGGGCACGGCCACACCCACACAAGGCCACGTGGGAGGTAGACCCCACGGCACGCAGGCACTGGGCTGGCGGTGACGGAACAAGCGAGACCAACAACCGCTTCCCTCGAAAGGCTCATGGGTTTTTAATAAGCAGGTAAGTAACACGGTCAGGTCTGTGTTTTAAGTGGCTGGCGTGACAGACAGATCAGAGTGATGGCCCTGGGACCACCTGTGGGCCAGTGAGCTCGATGGCCCAGGTGGCACCCACGAGCCGGCACCAGGCAGGGGCTCACTGAACAGGACTTGAGAGGACTTGGTGGCCCACCCGGGGCAGAGGTGAGCAGGAAGCAGGACACTCGAGGGCACCTCTGCCTGCCCAGCAGCTGGATGCGCCTCCCCCCACCTGCCCCACAGCGGAGGTCCCCGGGCAGGGTGCTGTAGGGCACTGGTTGTCGCCGTCCGAGGCAGAGGTCTCCGGGCTCCAAGGACAAGAGCCTGCGACCCTGGCCCGAGCCAAGTGGCCTCTGGTCCCGCCCAAGCCCTCAAAACAGGGTGGGAAGACCCCCAGCGCGGCGAGGGCTGGGCCTTGGGGACTCCAGGGAGCACCTGTGTTTGAAAGGTGGCCAAAGAGAAGGGAGCCTGCAGAAGCAGCATCCTCCCTGTCCCGGGAGGCGGCCCTGGGAGCTTCCAAGTCAAGACCACACGCTTGCACACAGTTTCTCCAGAGCGGACCTTTTCAACAACGCCACTGAACTGAGAGCTGGCCCAGGCCTCGGACTGCAGGAGCCGTTAGGATGACACAACAAGCCGGACCCACCTCTATCCGCAGGAGAAGCCCCTGCGACTCCCACCAGACTGCACACCGGGGGCCGCGGTGCGCAGCTCCAACCCACACTTCTGACATCTGCACCTGTTTCCAGTAACTTTCCCGGGGCACGGCCTTGCTGCACTGAAAAAATCCATCTTTTCCTCAAAGTATAAAAGCCCACACGGAACAAACTGGGTGAGGCAAGCACCCCGGCTGTGAGGCGGCTGACCCTGGAGTACACTGCTCATCAGGGGGACACTGTCCCCGTGGGCTGTGGCCCCAACACGGAGGGGAGGCGCCTCTCCCAAGCCATGTGTCGCCTGAGCGCATCCTTCCTGCCCTGAGGCCAGAGCCACACACCTGCGACATCCCAAGGCTAACGAACCCCAGCCGGGCCCCGACCCACCGCATGCAGCCTCCTCAAAGTACCCGGAAAGAGCTTTGGTCTCTGCTTCTGGTCGTAGAGACTCGGGAACAACCAGGTATTCTGTCCGTGCAATAAATGAAGGAATGAACAAACAATCGAACAGACAACACAGGACGGAAGGACTAGAGAGAAGAGTCCTCCATTTAGGGTCCCTCCCTGCCTTCTTGTTCAAAGAGGTGCAGGTCACTAGCAAGGAGGCCAGAACTTGACCAAGGTGTGAGGCCGCCCTAGGCCAAGGAGCGCTCCGTGGGCACCAGGGTCGCCCCCTGGGCGCAACCTCCAACACAAGAGAGTCACTCAAGAAGCATTTAAACGACCGGACCGAAAACCGCAAGCAAGAGGCTCTCAGAACTGGCGAAGGCGCCAAAGCCGTGAGGATCAGGGCGGCAGAGTTCTCGACATCACAGCACCAGCCACACACGGGGAGCTTCTCTGCTTTTTGTAAAATGAAAACTTCAGGTTTCTAACCATCAGGGCAGGAGGAGGAAGGTGTGGGGCGAATCACGAGGTTTATGAAGCATGGATGTTGACACGGGGAACAGTTTCCCAACTTTGGCCTCCAGCACCAAGAGATGCAAAGAGAGCTTTGTCACAGCTGCACGGAAATCCAGCAGATTCAGGAGTGAGGCAGAAGGATCAAGAAAAGGAAACGCTAAGGTGGCCTATGAATGCGGCATCTGGAGCCGCCCTCACCCAGCCGTGGCTCAGTGCCCGGGCCCCGGGGAGCTTCTCCCGCCGGCCAGGCCTGAGGGGGAAGGGTAACCTGAGGCAGAAAACCCAGGAGGCCAAGTGGAGAGTGAGTGGGCAGCGGACTGAAGGACGGGGGCGGGAAGGCTGTGCTGGGCCCCCTCGGGCACCCTACCGGCTCACCTTGTCACGTCTGGGGCAGAGATCGGGTGGACGTGCTTCATGATGGTCTGGATCCAATTCCGCCGGATTCCAGATGTCATAGCAGAGAGGGTGAAGGCGCCCTCCTTTGTCTACACAGAAGACGAGGAGTTAGCAGTGACTGGCACCTCCCCACCCCTGAAGAAGGCCCCGCAGGGAGGCTGGCGGCCAGGTGGCCGTCCCAGGAGTGTGGTATGTGCCCCGCTCAGGATGAACAGAGCTGGAGGGCAAAGGAGAGAGCAAAGCCGCGAACACTGTCATGGCTGTGGCTAACCCGGGCGTCCCCTCCCCACGGGACCCAGCAGGCCTTTACTTTTGCTGACACTCCCTGCTCTTTAAGGAGCTCGCAGACTGGAAGGAAGGAGAACATGCGTGCGGGGAGCAGCGGGAAGGGGCCAGGGCGTGGCAGGGCTAGGGAGGGTGGGCGAGTGGACGGGGAAGGGGTGCATGACCCAGGTGGAGGGAGTGGGCCTGGGGCGTGCAACCACGCACGACAGGCTCACAGGGTGACCGGGGATAGGAGTGGCAGGCACGAGGCTCAGTGGTGGCTGGGGCCCGATGGGGGCTGTGTCTGGTGGGCTGAGGAGGGGCAGGGAGACCTGCTGGGCGGCCGGGCTGGTTGTTCAGGTGATGAGAGGGGCTTCAGAGAGGTGGAGGAGGTGGCATGCACAGTGCAGCACTGACAGGCTTGTGTGGGGGGGGCACCTCAAGGACAATCCCTGGACCCCCCCACACACTTGGGTGAATTGGTGGGATGCCAGTCAAGATGAAGGACATCACAGGAGGGGGCAGCATGGGCAGGGGGTGATGAGTGGCCTGGAGACACAGTCCCTGTGGCCCTGAGCGGCCCACGCGGCTCCAGCAAAGCTGAGGAGGGGTGGGGATGCGGGTGGGGATGTGGGTGGTGGCTGCACAGAGTCCACTCCCCTGCCTCTGAGCCCATGGGCTCCTGTCTTACAGAAGTGAGGGGATCAGAACTCTTCAAGCTGCTCAGGCTACTCATAAATGGACCCACGAGACGTCAGCAAAACAGCTGATGGGAAGACACTGTTAGCAAGATGGGTTCGGGACAGGAGCTGGCATGGCCAGGGGCCAAAACTAAGAGAGCATCAGGGCACTGCAGAGCACAGCACAGCACGGGGTGACCTCGGCCCACCCCAGACCCCGCCTGACGCCCCACCTAGACCACAGCCCACCACCCACGTCCACTCCTCTCTCCCTCCGGTTCCCCCCAACGCAGGCCAACCGGGGTGGGAGGGTGGGGCGTGGCCTCCGGGCTCCCTGAAGTGCTGGCCCCCCCAGCTGCCTCCTGCTCCTGGTGTGCTGTTTATGGAGCGTGACCTCGGCCACCTTCTCCCACAACCTCAGTTCTCAGCCGCCACGAGCTCTCTCCCGGCCCCAGGCCCACACGCTGGCTGCTTGTCTACCGGTCTCAGAGGGCCCATCTCGGCCTCAAACGCACCACGGGCCAGGACGCTGCAGGCTCCGCCAACTCCCGCACACGGCTCGCCGCACTCTGGGTCTCCAGCCCTTGACCCTGCCCCTCCCTCTCCCGGGCGCCCCGCACTTGCCAGACACCTGGCCTCCCGTCCCTGCTGCCCCACCAGATGCGTCTCACAGACACTCAGCTGCCTCCACATTCCGGTGCTTTCCACAGCTCGGGGCAAGGCTGACTCTCAACTCAGCACTCAGGGCTTCCCCATGCCACCCCGCCAGCTTTTGCACTCAGCCCCCTGGTAGATGCCACCAGGTCTGGTGGCCAGGCCAGGGACAGCTTTGCCCCTCGAGATCCTAAAGCTCCCTAGTGACCCAGGCCGAGTCCCTCCAGGAAGCTGGCCTCCCGTGCTGGGTGCCATCTCTCCCGACTTAGAACTCCCAGTCCACGGGGCTCATGAGAAAGCCCCAGAACTCATAAGCTCACTGCCCCCCACCCAGGTAAAGTGACGAGGGGTCAGGCTGCTGGACGACATCAGCCAGGGAGCACAGGTGGCTCAGAAACGCCCCATCTGTGACCAGGAGAGTCCCAGGTCACGGCCTTACTGCACAGAAAGTGACCCTAGAACATGATGATGTAACCTGCTCAGTGATGGGAATGGACGCATACCCCCAGGGTGCCCTGCCCAGAGAAGCCTGCCCTCCAAGATGGGGGAGGTGAGAGGCTTCCCTGGTGGCACAGTGGTTAGGAATCCCGCCTGCCAACGCAGGGGACACGGGTTCAAGCCCTGGTCCGGGAAGATCCCACATGCCATGGAGCAACTGAGCCCGTGCACCACAACTACTGAGCCTGCGCTCCAGAGCCCGCAAGCCACAACTACTGAAGCCTGCGTGCCTAGAGCCCATGCTCCACAACAAGAGAAGCCACTGCCATAAGAAGCCCGCTCGCCGCAACTAGAGAAAGTCTGCGCACAGCAACGCAACCAAAAATAAATTAAAAAAAAAAAAAAAAAGATGGGGGGGCCCCTCAGCGTGCAGCCCACAATGCCAGAACTTGGCACCGTCCCCAAATCTGTCCACAGAGAGGAGGCTAGAGGTCTAGCTCACTGAGCATATCTTTTCCTCCTAAAGGGACGAGGGGCAGAAGGGCATCACGGTGGGACGGCACGGGCCATCAGATTGGCGCCACCTTCAGCTATGACTTGGTGCCCCCCACAGATGTCCTGCAGCCTGGTGGACTGGGGGCTGGATTTTTCCTTTTAATGAATTCATTGGCCTTCAGATCTGAACTCACTCCTCTGAGTTTGGTTAATATTAGTCATTGCCACATGCTGCATCTAGGCTGAATCCAGAGATACAGCTGAGTCTCTGGGCCCAAATGTCAGAAGGTGACGCTGCAGGAGTCCCAGCCGGGGAGCCCCAGTGTGACAGCTGTCAGGCCACTTGGTTCCTATTGCACGCCTAAGGCTCTCATGGGGGAAGAATTAGCTTTCCCCAAGGGAGGTCTGGCCTTTGCCCTGTGCCCTTGTGATGCACAGTGGGGCTAGCCAGACCAGAAGGACCAGCCATGCGGTGAAGGGCTGGGGCTCTGGCCATGTGACATCAGCCAGGCTCTGGGGGAGAGGGGGCTGGCACTTGCATTTGACCATGTGGACAGTAGTTCAGTTGATCAGTTATGAAGCCTCTATAAAAACTCTGGACACAGAGGCTTGGGCCTGGCACCAGGCCTGAAGCTTGGGCGAGCTTCCCATGTTGGAAGCTCTGCGTGTCATCACACGTCAGCGCCAAGAGGGAAACACGTCCCCAAGGGCACGAGAGCTTCATTTAGGGCCCTCCTGTTCAGTTCGCCACACGTTGCTTCCTTGGGCTGGTACCAATCTGTATCCCTCTGCTAAAATAAATCTACAGTCCTAAGTACGGTGTTTTCCTGTGTTCTGTTGAGTCCTTCTGGCAAATTATCAAATGTGAGGGTGGTCTGGGGCACCCTCAGACTTACAGGTGGCATCAGAGTGAGGGCAGACACGGTAGCCGGGGGCCGGTGCCCTCACCACGAGCCTGGCTACCTCTGAGCAGCCCTTGAACCCCGAGCTTTGATGACATGGCCAGTGAGGACTGTTTCATCTGTCCAATCAGATTATTTTTTTGAGGACGGGGCAATGCTTTGCTCGTTGGGAGGCCTTCACAAGATTGTGGGGAGAAAGGACTCCAGTGAGTGGGTAAGTGGATGAATGAAGGACAGAGCAAGTGCATAAAAACCCAGCACCCTGAGAGTTAAGAACTCAACACTTTCACTCTAACTTCCCACGTCCCACAACCTTCCAACTGGCCCGAACTCCAGCGTTTAAAAAATGGGAGAAAAAGAAAGAACCTTTGGTAAAAAAACCCTTTTAGACAGCCTTGAGAGAAAGATGCTAATGTCTTAATTTTTGCTGAGACCACAGATTGGGGGTGGGGTGAGGAGCTCCAGGGCAGAGGAAGGGACAGGATGAGGCACCAGCTGGTCAGGCCCCATGGCCCCACGGCCCCACCCTTGCACTCAGCCTCCCTGCAAACCCCACCCAGCTCACATGGATCTGGAAGCCATAGTTTCTCTGCACTGGGTACTCCGTGACATCATAACATGTAGACAAGTCTATCTCCCCATCCAAGTCGGCCGCCTGCGGAGAAAATGAGGGATTTAGAAAGTAAAGGCCAGTGCCCCGTGAACTGTACATGCTCACAGGCAGGGCGCTGCCTACCCCACACCACCTAGAAGCATCCACACCACCATTTTTCACACATCCTGCCAAAGACATCCCATGCCCGTGGTTCTCAAACCTCCTTTACACTCCTAAAAATTGATGGTGCCAAAGAGCTTCGCTTTATGTGGGTTGTACCTACGGATGATATCTGCCTTATTAGAAATTAGGAAAAAAATTGAAAAAAAATTTATGCATTGAAGTACACAAACCCATTTCATTTTTTAACAAAAAGTATCATTTAAAAAAAACAGCAAGAGATTTTTGCAACTCTCTTTAATGCTTCACTTCCAAGGACAGCTGGGTTCTCACACCCGTCTCTGCACTCAAGTCTGTTTGTTGACATGTTTTTTTTTTGGTTTTTTTTTTTGGCGGTACGCGGGCCTCTCACTGTTGTGGCCTCTCCCGTTGCGGAGCACAGGCTCCGGACGCGCAGGCTCAGCGGCCATGGCTCACGGGTCCAGCTGCTCCGCGGCACGTGGGATCTTCCTGGACCGGGGCACGAACCCGCGTCCCCTGCATCGGCAGGCGGGCTCTCAACCACTGCGCCACCAGGGAAGCCCTGTTGACATGTCTTGGTTGAAGCATATGAAGACGGTCTGGCCTCACACAGACACGGGACTGGAAAAGGGAAGTGAATTTTAACAGTCTTTTCAAAAAGACAGTTGTGGCTGTTCTCCTTTGACAAGTGGTAGTTTCTTGAAGGTGAACTGCGAAGGGGATGCTTTCTGTCCTCTGCTGCATTAGAACCCATGGTTCTACCCTGCTCCTTGAGGGGGTCTTTCACCCCCACATGATCTGGTGACACTGTCTCGTCCTCTGGAAGAGCCCCCAGACACTGACGTTTCCTTGTACAGGAGCAAACACTACATTTGTTATTATCACCACCTGTTCAGTCAGGAGAGTCTGTAAGCTCGGGGGAGACTGTCAAGTTAGTGATGGTGAACACAAGTTTTCCAAAGTTCCAGTTTTGCTTGGAAGCTCAAACTGAATCACTGGTAACAATTCTGTCGGTCATTTTCCTTGAAGGAAGAGACTCACTTGGTTCATTTTTAATAAAACGTCTGCCAAACACCCAAACCGAGCGAGCACTTGTGCGTCGTACATTCAGGCAGAGGCGGTGGGCCGCGAGGAGAGGTGGCCGGCGGGGCGGGCAGCGCAGGCAGCGGGCGAGTGCTCCCCCGGGACGGCCGTCACACCTGGACAAGCAGCAGGAGCAACCTCTGCCAACCTCCCACCTCACATCACAGAGTATTACCGAAGGGGGCACCTTTCCTGCTCTGTTAAGGCCCTTTCTGTAACTTCACAGTGCGTGGCGGTGAAGGATGCACGGGGCCAGCCACTGCTCCTGCAGCATGACCAGGCTGAGGCACCCATCAGTGCAAAGGCCAACACAATGGAAAAAGGAAATGGCATCACAGTTTTATGACACTATTTTTGTTACAGAAGAATCCCTGAACGGGTCTCCAGGGGTCCACAGACCACGCTCTGAGAACAGCCAAACACCCATGCTCCTGTGGCCCCTGACTTTAGGCTCCCCCAGAGACCCACCACCCACACTGCTCTACATCTGTGCTTGTGTCACTAACGTCCTTCCACTGCAGTCCAGACAGAACTTAGTGTCAGGGTATATAAGCAGCCCCTAGCGTTAGACATTTAGGTTCTTTCAGATCTCCTGCTGTTACAGAAGCGCAGGAACCACTGACATGGAACACATCTCTTTCTTCACATGTGGGAGTATATCTGAAGGACTCCTGGAGTGGAATGCAAGGGAAAAGGTGCAGAAACAGACTTCCAAGTTGCTCAAAATAGATGATTTTTTTTGTAGGTGAAGAAAAAAAGAGCCCCTTCTGTTTGGTGTTCGACCGTGGAATCAGGACTCTCAACCAGGCTGGCCAAGTTCACCTGCCACGTCCCATCCTTGTCCAGAAAACAAGGGGCAAAATTTAGTTCAGTTCTTTAAAGACTCAATTCACCACAAGATCTCTGTATAGAAAGAACAAAACCACTCACCCTGAGTTTTAAAACAAGACGTCTTTCAGTGTTCTTCAAAGAACACAGACAAGGAAAGCCACTGAAACCCCCGTACCTGGGTGCCGAAAGCAGGGCCTAGAGAGCCCGCTTTCCAGCAGGAACCAGCCCCGGGGACATCAGACTCCTCTGCAGATCTGGACTGGGCTCCCCGTCCACCCGGAGGGGACTCTGGCCCAGGAACAGCAGTGCCACCTGGACCTCCCCTGTCCCTGCAGAGGAACGGAGCTGAGACACTCACCTCCTCAGCCACCGAGTCCCTGTAGAACCTCAGGCTTTGATCAGCAAGGACAAACCAGTGTTTCTTCCACTGAAAGAGAAGGGAAAACCAAGACTCAACTCCCACACTTCCCGCTCTGAGGCACCCAACAGCCAGGGTCCTGGGGCACCTCACTGGGCACAGGTAACGCAGAGGGCAGGCGGCCCCTCCCGCTGGGGGCAGACACACACAGGACTCCACTCGGGCCATGGGCAGCCACGCGCACACAACCTCTCCCCGGCGACGAGGCGGTGCGGACAGCTGTGGTGGGCCACAGGCTGCGTGTGCTCCACCCGCAGAGGCGTGGCTGCTGAGCGGGGCTGCGGCTCCAGATAGGGGCTGGGCCCCCAGAGCCAAAAGGAGGCCACCTGCAAGCCACGGCCACCCCCTGGCTAACCAGAGGGGCGCCCACCTGCCGCCAGCAGGAGCAACCCAACCAGCTGGCCTCCCAAATCTTCACTGTGAGGAGCAAGGCGGGGAGGCTCGAGGCTCCAGGCAGGGCCAAGGGGATTGATGTGGTAGAGAGAGAAGAGGGCATTTGGGCACGGTCACTCAGGAAGCGGGGAGGGGACTCTACGGGCCTCTCGGTGGGACCCGCAGGCTCATCCTCCTGCCTCCTGGGAGGCCTGGCCTCCACCCCAGCAGCCACGAATGGCTCGATCTTCCTGCTCAAGTCCACTGCTCCCCGCAGAGCCGCGACTGCACCCTGGCTACTGGCTCCATCCCACAACCAGAAGGCCCTCGAAGGCCCTCCTGTCCTGGGGAAGCCTGGGCTCTCGGGAAACTTCTGGGAAAGGTCACCAGGTGGGGAGCCAGTGCTGCAGCACGTCCCCAGGCCTGATGCTGAGACCCCATCGGGAGCAGGAGAACACTCCCTGCGCTGGCAGCGGGCAGGCCGGCGGCCCCCACGCCCACTGCACCCCCAGTTCTGAGGAGATGGGGTCTCGGCCACGACCCTGGTCCCCAAGATGAGGGGGTGTGCTGGAGGCGGGGAACAGGGCCAGCGCTCATACACCCGCAGGGACAAGGCCAGCTGAACCTCACGCCTGCTCCCCGGCGCCTCAGGGACCACAGCAGCTCTGGCCACTCACCTGGCCATCTTCATACTGCCTGGTCAGCCAGCCCTTCTTGAAGTTCAGCAGGTCGGGCTAAGAAAGGAAAAAAAAGAACAGTTGAGAGGAAAGCAGCAGTGTCCCAGTTCTGGGTAAAGGGTGACTGACAAGGCAGCTGTCTCTCCCCCAATGAGGGGGCCCCGGAAAGGGGCTTATCCACCTGCCAGAGGAGCCCCCATGGCCCCTCACCCTGGCAGGGGCTGCCAGAGCTGCTCCCCGGACGCACGTCTTCGAGGAGGGCGACGCCCCCTCACCCCGTGAGCAGCACAAGTGGGGCTGCCTGACTGCTGCGCCTGCAGGGCCGCCCGGAAGGCAGAGAAGAACGGCCCAGACAGAGTCACCCGGCATTTCGCGTGGAGGGAAGCTGTGCAGCGATGGCTGAAAGGAGAGCTGAGAAGTTCTCACAGAGGCCACAGGAAGACTGAGAGCAGAGACCACGCCCGGTGTGAAGCAAGACACAGCAGCAAGCCTGCCAAGACCCTCAGGCCACTGACCTGCCAAGATGAGTCTGAGTCTCCGTTTCCCTACAAGAAGCAGAGCCAGGACCCCAGGCACTGAACGGGGCACTGTCCCTGCTGTTCCCTCTGGCACCTGTGCGCCAGAGCCTGAGGAGCAGCCTGAGAGCACCTTGAGGGCCGCAGGCAGGCAGCCCCCTGGGCCTGGCTTGTGTCACACATCGGGGCGCAGGCAAGGCCAGTGTGGAAAGAGATGTGGCCCACTGCTCCCCTCGGCCCATGTGCTCTTCTACAGCCATCACGACCAGAACGGGGCTGTGACATCTTTTTATATTCCAAGGACCCAAGGAGGGTTTAAGAGAACACATGCCACGTAGTGGGACACCCATCAGCCACACGCGTCCTGGAGCCTCTGCTCCAAACCCGCGAGCGAAACCCAGACTCCAGGCAAGAAAGCCTCCACCCTGGCCCCACGGCTCCAAGTCAGGTTGCCGCTGGAGGCCCCACGCCTGGGAGGGGCGGCATCAGCCCCAGGCTCCTCGGAAGGCTGAGGACAAAGCAGAGAAGGGCCCATACAGCTGCCAGCTGTCCTCACTCCTGGGATGCTGGCCTGCCACTCGGGGCTCCCCGAGGGAGCGACGGGCCCGCTCGACCCGCCTGACCACTCCCTACCTGCACCCGATGGCTACGGCTCCCATGCCCTGGAGCAAAGGCTGGGCTCCCTCCGTGGTGACCCCACGAACAAGACAAGTGCCCAGCAAGAGGGGGGCTCCCGACTCCAAAATGTCACAGAAACAAACACCCAAAACAAGAAGAACGGAGGTTCGTCCTGTGGCCCTGATTCCCCCGAGCCAGAATTCCGCTGCTCTGGCCAGGTGGCCTCCTCCGCTGGGGACCTCAGAGCTCAGGATGCCCACGCAGCCCAGAGAAGGGGCAGAAACACGGCACCTGCTTCCCACGCACGGACGTGAGGGCCCGTGCACAGAAGGGACGCCAGCGCGGAGGCACAGGCAGCAGCAGCAAAGAGCCCAGGGGACAGAAGCAGCAGGAGCAGCGTCTCCAGGCCTCGGAGCGCGGGCGCCCGGGCTCACCGTCAGGGAGGGCTCCGTGGACCTCCTGTCCAGTGACTTGGCTCTTCGGTGTGGAGACAGGGGGGAGGCCGAGGCGTCCGGGAGAGGAGCTTCGCTGGGGAGGTCCTGTGGCAGAGAGCAGCCCCGTCAGCACCAGCCAGCCCCTGGGCAGCCGGAGCCGCGGGAGGGCCGGGCTGCAGGGCCATGTTCTGGACGAGGAGGGGGCACTCTGCCGTCTGGGCTCCCTCAGCACCTCTGCCCGTGAGGACAGGACCTGCGCCCAGACTCCTAGTCCCACGCCTCCAGCTGCCCGCGGCCGGGGCCGAGCCACCCTGGTGGGAGAGCAGCCTTTTCTTGCAGACGCACCAGCCACGTGGCTCTCCTGGCCCCCGTCCTCCCCGGGCCTCGTGGGGTCACAGAGGGAAGACGCTGGGCTCTGTGCAGTGAGCACTAGGGCCCCTCTGAGCCCAGAGAGAACAGGAGGAAGACGGAGGGCAGACTCAGGGGGGCCACGAGAGGCGGGTGGCCCAGGAGAGGTGGGTTTCAGAAGTGGAATCCACCTTGGGGACTGGGCGGAGAGAAACTGGGGCTGTGGCCACCACCCGAAAGAGAGAGGAAGGAAAAGTATTCAGCCTCGCGGCCCGACTGCCTCAGAGAGGAAGAGACTGGCTCTGGTTACGACCTGGGACCAAAAAAAAGGCTCACGAGAGCTGGACGGAGTTCCGAGAGGAAGACGCAGAAGACAGGCCTCACCCTCAAGACGTCCACTCAATGGGGAAGGAGATGAGAGACCCGAGAGAGAACCAGGAGATGCGAGCGGGAGGCCGGGCAGAAGAGCGTCCGGGTGTGAGTGGGGCCTCGGTGGGTGTGGGGGCCTCGTGCTGACCCTGCCCCCGCCGCCCCGGAGCCCGAACGCTCACCCGCTTCCGGGGGAAGGCCCTCTTCTCGCTCCGGCCCTGGCGAGTGTCGCTGGACAGCGAGGACCCGGCTGACACGTTGGTCTCCATGTGCTCTGCCTTCTCGATGTCCAAGGCCTCAAATTTCTCTATTACCTGGGACCTCCTGCAAGAGAGAGCATGAGGCGGCTGAGGGGGAGACAGGGTCCCCCAGAGCCTGAGGGGACGTGGTCCGGAGTCTCGGAGGGGCTCCCGCAGCCAACACCCCACGCCTGGCTCACCCCAGCTTCCGGGCTGCCCTCGCGCAGGGCCCCGGCAGTGCACACCGCTCGCTCAGCCAGCTCGCCTCGGACACCCCTGCGCCCTCTCCCACCTCCGCTGAGGGGGGCCTTTTGGGGGGCTGCCAGCAGTTCATGGGCAAGGCCGTTCCCTTCCACCAGACGCTTCCTTGCCCTCTGCCTCCCAGCCCCCACACTGGAGTCCCCGCACGCTCTGTCGCTCTGCCGTGCTGACGAACTCGGCAGTCACACGCTCAGCGCTCGGCACCCTCTCCTGAGCCAGACGCATCAGAAGGCAGCCAGCACCTCGGAGGGCCCCGTCCTCATCACATTCCTCGCAGGTCTGATGCGGCCCCCACCCCAGGGCATCCAAAATTTAGCAAGAAAAAGACCCACGAATTAACATTGTTTCTGCCAACAGTAAAAAGAATCAAAACCCAAATTAAAAACAAAGCAAGTTGATTTCGTGTGAAAGGGCGGGCGGCATCGTCAGGCCATCTACGGCTGGAGACGGAGCTGAGATGGGAGCGAAGCAGGCGGAGGAGGGGCGAGTAACGTCACACAGCGACACAGCAGGAGGAGGTGGAGAGGGGCAAGACCTGAAAGAAAATAAGGCTGGAGAATGAATAAACAGAAAAGGACTGCTTGTAAAAATCAAATCATGGTAAATCAAAATTATTCAAAGAGTTAAAGTAGCAAAAACCCGAGGTGATCACTGAGGAGCGCGACCAGTGAGGAGCCGCGAGCAGCCGCATGGGGGACACGCCCTCGGGGGCTGCCCGCGTGTCTCCGGCCAGAGGCCTGTCCTCCCAGAGATGCCGCCCAGGCAGGCGCCCCGAGATCGCCTCACACGGAGGGCTGTCCTTGCATCTGGACGAGCAGCAGAGTCGAGGCCACCTAGTGAAGGGCCGCTGGGCCCAGAAGCCTAAAGTCTAACTCCATGAGGAAGTGGGGGAACCGGCCCCCATCCCGAGGCCCCGGAGACCAGCTCGCCCTCGGGAGGCGCACAGTACAGGTGGCTCTCAGGGCTTCTTCCTCAGGAAGGCAGAACTCCTGGGGACCCGGCTCCCTGTGAAGCCAGGGCCTGCGGCGCTCTCAGCTCCCGCGGAGTCTCCTCCAAGGACAGAGCTGTCCGCAGGCAGCCTGCGGGGCCAGCAGCAGTGTGGCCGAGGGGGCAGCAGGGGAGCGAGCGAGCGCAGGAAGCTGGGGCGGCGGGAGGGCCTGGGAACCACGGGGAGCTCTCGCGGGTGCTCGGACTGGCCGGGCGGCTGAGGTGGCCTGTCCTCAACCGACCTGCCGGGTTTAGAGGACACTCCAGGCCCGCTCACAGGCCTCGGTGCTGCCACATGCAGAACGAGAGCTCTTCCAACTGACCCCGGGACCAGAAAGCCCCAGGAAGGCCTTGAGGAGCAGCGCCCGGCAAGGCACAGGCGAATCGCATGCTGCGAGCCGGCCATGGCCGCGAGGGGGTCAGAGGAGCGGACAGGGCGGCGGCACCTGCCAGGGAGTCAGCCACGGTTGACTCTGCCAAGTGGGGCCTTTGAAACTTGGGTCCATTGAAGCCCTGCAGGCCTGACAGCAAAGGCCTCCCAGGTGGGCCAGGGATGGGACGGAACCCGACCTCTCCAGGCTGCCAGCCAAGGCGCAGACAGGACCGCCGGCAGCTGGTTCTGGGGTCAGTCACCAGCAGTTCAACCAGGGCCAGGGCCCCCCACGCTCAGTCGGCAGCAGTTCGCCATCCGAGAAGGATTACTTCCGGGCCAGGGCTCGTCAGGAAACCCACCCCTGAGGTCCCCCAGTCGGGCTCCCGGGCAGCTGCCACTCTGGGTAGCTGTGGCCGGCGTCCTGCCAATGTGGGGTTCTGTTCTACATCACCAGAGACAGGAATCCAATCCAGCACTGGGAGGGGCGGCTACTCAGGACCAGAGAGCAGGCCTCGGAGAGTGACAGCAGCCGTCAGATGTCATGAGGGGTCAGGAGGAAAGTGACGTGACAGTGTTAGGATGCAGCGCGGAGGGGCCCCAGGGCAGCCTGCACCAGGTGGAAGCACATCCCCGTGGTAGCAAAGAGCAGGCGGAAGCAAAGCCTCAGAGATGCCGTGTAGCCTGGGCTGCTAGCTGAGAGGGGAACTCCAAGCCAAGCAGGTACGCTGAATGTTAATTCTTTGGTCCCCGCCAAACCAGGGTGTGGCTGCCCGCTCGGGGGCCTCCAGGATGCAGCAAGAAGACTGGCCGCCTACATCTGGCAAGTCCATTCACTTATACTTAAGTGCGCTCAGGACAGCCTCGGCCCTGTCCCGGGTCCATCCTGGCAGCAGGGCCCTCCCGTTCCCAGGTCCGGCCTGGGGTTTATGTTGCGGCTCTGCTGTCCCAGGCAGTTCCCGTGAGGAGCCGCCCTGCTTCTGCGCCCCCGCCTCTGCCCCTGTATACCAGGGTGGTCATACATCTCTCAAGGTTACTAATGAACCAGGCGGACAGACACTGGAGGGCACCCCCCAGTACAGGTCAGCTTCCCCCTCCCCAGCACTGAGGCACCTTGTTTCCTTCTCTCTCTTCTTAGTGCTGGAGGGCACACTTGGGAGAGCAGGTGGTGCTAAGAAGCAAGGGAGCAGAAGAGCAAAGCAACCTGCTCCCAGCCAACCCCTCGAGGGGGAGCCCAGGGCCACCCAGTCTGTCCCCATAGCTCGCCCCAACTCTGAGCTGGGCTTGGGCAGGGGGAGGGCGGCAGCAGGACACTCCACAGACACTTGTGGAACTTGGGTCTGAACCTCTTTCTTAGAAAACAACTTCTTTGGAAATGTAATGAAAACTATGGATTTTCTTTTTCCAGAATATGAATCGTTTCGAGAGGTTCACATCCCGCCAGCAGCCCACGCAGCTGGGTGCGAACCCTCTTGCTGGGCAGACGCTCCATTTATAGACTCAGGAGTGGAAGCTCCTACTGGCAGGGGCACTGGGGCGCTCTGGGCCGGGCCTGGGCCTGGAGCCTCCGAGACGGAACCTTGCAAGATCTTGCCTCCCACTCTCCGGGGGAACGAGGGAAGGGGCCTCCTACCCTCAGACCACAGTCAAGTCCCACACCTCCACCAGCCCTGGCCCATCTCCAAACCCTGTCTCTCCCCAGGCACTCGTGTGTGTGTGTGTGTGTGTGTGTGTGTGTGTGTGTGTGTGTGTGTGTGTGTGTGTGTGTGTGTGGGTGTGTGGGGGGGGGGGGGGGGCACGGGGAGGAAACATGTAACAAAGTGTGTGAGGGTGTACGAGAACGTGATGGAATGCACGTGAGGGTGCACAGGTGGGTGTGTGTCTAAGAGAATGTGTGAGTGCACGGCAGGGGCTGCAAGGGTGGGAGAGTGTGCACCCACGTTTGCGAGCACATGGCCCTCCAGTCGCCCCCCCCACCGCCCTTACCTCCGCTCGTTGCCAAACAGACGGGCCACCTCTTCCCTGCCAGGGCTTCGGGCCCGAGTCCTACGCTCCAGCCGCCTTCTCTCCACCTGGAAAGCTTCTCGGTGGCTGATCCTGATGGCCTTAGGGACGTCGGCCAGGGTGGCATACTGCCTGCTGGCTTTAAAGGCAGAGGCGCGCCCCGGTCTCTCTGCACCCCGCCCCCCAGCGCTGCCGGAGTCCACGTGGGTAGGGGGCCGGCTGGCTGTGTCCAGGGAGCCGAAGGAGCCACTGCAGACGGTTCGGCCAGAGGGCTGAGGACCTGGGGGAGGAAGGGGACGGCCAAGCTCCCGGGAGGGCGGGCCGGAGCCACTGTACCTGTTGGTGGGAGTGCCGGGGCTGGGCGGGGAGAGCGGCGGCGGCAGCGGCTGCTCCTCGGCCTTCGCGTCCTGCTTCGTCTTCTCCAGGGAGAAGTAGCCGCTCTCCACCCGGACCTTGCGGCCACAGTCCACACGCTCGCTGCTCGAGGTGCTCTCCTCTGGAAGAGGGGCAGGAGACATGCTGGGCCGGCTGCCACCTCTGGTTGAGGACTTTCCAAGAAGGCACGCGGATCCAAACAGGCCACCTCTCTACCTCCCACCTCCAGAGGCTGGCGTGGCCCCCCCAGGGCAGAGCCCCAGGAGAGGAACTTACCCTTATCTGCCTCTCCCTACCGGGCTGCCGCTGACAGACTGTCAGGGGCTCCCTGAGCTTCTAGACTGGGGGCTCCACTGGGAAAGCAGGATTCTCCCAGGAGAGACGTCCCAGCAACAACTACTTCCTACCGAACATCAAGGAGGAATCCAGGGGCCAACTAGCCACGCAACCTTTTAGTACATTTTTGGAGGGACGGGCAGAGAAGCACCTTGGCAGGAGTGAGAGGAGTGAACGGTTCTGGATGTGGATGGGCGTGTGCTGCCTGGGGAGGGCTGAGGGACCTTCTGCCCAGAGCCCGTACAAGATGCATTTCACCTGAACGAGCTGGGTCCCAACTGTCCATGCGCCTCTAGTGGCCTGGACAGGTGTAAAGGGCAAAGCCAGCCTGTCTCGTGCAGAGCCCTCTAGGGCCTGGACGAGGGAGGCTGAGGCTGCCGCCCCGCTTCTGCTCAGGCAACTCCAAGTGCTAGGTGGAGAAGCGCAGTCATGCCAACGATTTCCTCCCCAGCATCCTCTTCCCCTGCTTCACCCAGGCGCCTGGGCAGAATGGGACAGAGCAGGACAAGACAGCCCTCACTGCTGCTGCTCTCAGGACACAGTGGGCTTCCAGAGATAACGGGGACTTGAAGACGAAGCAGCCATGAGACACAGGAACCAGAGGCCCCCTTGTACACAGACCTCGTTACAGAGCATCCTGACTCTCACGACACCTGCCTGGGGCTCACAGAGCAGGTGCTGTCTTCCTCCTTTACAGGTAGGACTAAAAGAGGTACAGGGGAGGGGCAGGGCAATGGCTGGAGGCCAGCGACCCAGGTCCCACACCAGGCCAGGCCCAGCCCGGGGCTGATGGACACAAGGTGAGGGAGCCTGAGGCCTGGGGCTCACGATCGGCTCAGAGGCCCCGAGTCCCAGAACCAGCTCTGTCGGGAGGCCCATTCTAGTGCTTCCAGCTGGGGCACCAGGACAGGTGGGCCCGAGGGCCAGCCCGGCCACCACTTACCATCTCTGCTCTCCAGCCCTGGCTCCCTCAGGGTGCCGGCCACAGGAGGCTGGCTCTGGCTGGGACTCTGAGCTGGACTCGGGCTGCTCCCATCGGGCTGGTCCTTGGCCCTCATTTCTTCCTG
The DNA here is from genome assembly GCF_005190385.1 of Monodon monoceros. NCBI lineage: Eukaryota > Metazoa > Chordata > Mammalia > Artiodactyla > Monodontidae > Monodon > Monodon monoceros. The sequence continues at coordinate 38,006,353 of NW_021703786.1, read as the reverse complement.
CCAGAGTGTGGACTTGGTGGTGGGAACCTTCTCAGCACTGGGGATGCTGCTGCTGCTGCTGCTGCTGCTGCTGGTGACAGCCATCTTGGCCGGCCCTGGCTCCTGCAGGGGAGAGCGGTGTCCGTGCGGGCCTAGGAGCACACGGTCTGAGCTGCCCGGGTACCTGGCTACCAAGGTCAACTACACCATGTCAGAGGCCCAGAATGCCAGAAGGGAAGGCTCAGAACAGAGATGTCCTGGTTGGGCTGGAAGCTTTTTCTCTTCTGCAGCCCCAGCTAGCACCCCAGGTGGGAACCCAGGCCAGAGCTGGTGCTGCCCCAAGGGAGAAGCATTTGTGCGAGAGGTACTTAGCCAGACACAGAGTCCAAGGCCAGAGCACACAGAACCGTAACTCCACACTGCAAGCCTAGAGCCCAGACAGGGCAGGGCTGGGACCCCCGCCACCCTGTGGCACCTGCTCAGGCCCTGGGCCCGAGTCCCTGCCCACCCAGGGCACTGGGGTGCCTGCTGCTGAGGGGCTGCCAGCAGGATGGCTCTGGGTGCCCCCAGAAAAGAGGCACATCTCAGCTGTCTTTCCCCAAAACACAGGGACCACCTGCTGGGCTCTCGGGGCGCCGCACCCTCCAGCCCTCACCAACCACCCCGCAGGGGAGGATGCCTGGGCTGAGAGGAGGCGGCAGCCCACGCTTGCCCGGCCAGTAAGAGGCAGAGTGGGGCTCTGAGCACTTTCCACCACCAGGCACCCCGGGAGCAGGAGAAGGGCCCAAGAGGGGGCTTCACGTTGTATGGGCACCCCTGAGGAGCCACCAAGAAGCCCAGGCACTCTGTGTCCCAAAGTGAGAGACAGGCATTTCACCAGATCCAAAGTTTCCTTAGCTCTGCAAGGATCTCAGGCTTCCTGGGATGGGATAAAGCCAGGATGACTCTTCCCACAGACCCAGGATACACCTGACCGCCCATTCAGGCAGAGCCATTAGCAGACCTGACTCCCCAGCTGGAGATTCCCGAGAGCTCTGACCCACCACGGAAGAAGTGGACTTGGAAGAACATGGTGTGGTTTCTGACAGTTTCCTGAGACTAAAACAGAACCAGCTCCAATGACCCGAGGAAGCCTGGCCCTGGGGACCCTGCTCCACACCCCAGCGGCGACGCTTTCCTAAGCAGAAGCCGTTCTGGGTGCCGCTGCCCTGCCCCCTCCCAACAACCTGAGGTTTGTGCTCAGAGGCTGGGTGTGGCTCTGCTGGGTCCAGGGTGGCGCTGAGATTCCTCCTGCAGAGCTGGGCGGGGGTGACCTGAAGACCTTGCTCGGTGCATCTGTCCCCTCTGTGGAGGGGAGGCTGGACCAAGGGAGACAACCAAGGGAGACAGAGGCCGCCAAAAAGGGTTGAGGGGGAGGGGCGGCGCTGTGCCCATGATGGAAGGGCCTTCCTGCCAGTGCTCTCAGCCCCACGCCATGAGTGTATTACCCTGGCACATGCATACCCCTCTCTGATGCCCGGGGTGAGCCCAGCACTGGGTAGGGGGTGGGCTTGCAAGGATCCTCAAGAGGCAGAGGAAATTCCAGGCCTGACAGGCAAGGGGCAGTGACTGGGAGCTTAAGGAACACGTTTCCCAGCACCAAGCGCTCCCAGACCTGCCTCCTGGGCCTGGGCCCCCAACCTGCACAGGGCTGGTTGCACCCACAGATCCCTCCCAGGCTCCCACTTCTGGGGACTCACCCCAGAGAACAAGGGCCCTGGGGTTCTCTGGACGGCGGCCAAGGCCCACAGGGAGCTTTTTTTCTCCTTTTGGTAGCCCTGCTTTCTCCTGCCTCTATGCCAAGCCTCACCGAGTCAGCAGGGACAGGAGGGCAGTGTGGCAGCAGGAACAAAGCCACCGTGGCTTGCAGGAGAGGGGCTGGTTTCTAAGTAAAGTCGCTTCTCTCCAGCACAGCTGGGTGGACAGCAGACTTCGCAGGGGCTGGGCCAGGGCCACATGGCACCACCCCCACTCCCCATGCTGTCACCATCACAGGAGGGAGGGTGCTGGGGCTCACGCCAACACAGATCCCTGGTGCCTGTGCGAGAGGAAGGAGGGGAAGCCCAGGCTCCCAGGTGCTGTCTCTGTGTGGTCGGGACAGCTGCACGTCCAGGGCTGTCAGTGCCATAATAAAGTCTGTGCTGTTTGGCTGCTCAGAAAGGGTTTTCAAAGCAGAGACGAAAGAGGAAGCAGGGCAGGAAGGCAGGCCCCAGTCAAGGGGCCTCTGAAGCCTCCACATGCTAAGCAGGCTCCTCTGGAGGGGGTTTCACAGAAAGCCTTGCTTTCTACCTCCAGGGCATGGAAACTGAGCAGGGACCCAGTGAGAAGGAGGGTCCTGACCCGGAGTGGGTACGGCAGCAAGCACCCAAGTGGAAAATAAGATACCTGAGAAGAGGTGGCAGCTGACAACACATATATGGGCCTGAGGTGGGCTGGGCCCTGGACCTGACGTGGGGCCTCACTCACGGAGAAAGGTCTGCTGTTTTATGGGTCTTTGAAGAAACGCCAAGAAGCAAGGGCCAAGAGCCTGAGCAGGTAAGGAGACAGAGGATCCAGCCCCTGGCCTGCACACGGGGCTGGGAGACACATGGCTCCTGGCCTCACCCGAGTCCCAGCTCTGGGCTTTGGGGAGACGGAGGTAAGGGCCGCTGGTTACACCCTGAGTGGATGATCACTCCTCCTCTCTAGGCACCTCGTTACCAGGAAGTCTTTCCTCAAACAGGCTGAGCAAGCAGCAGCTCCTGGGAGCCTGTGCCTCTCAGGCTCCAGCTTCGGAGACTCTGGTCAGGGCCAGCCTGTCTCCCCCACTGCGCTGGGCTCTGCTGGGACCCCCGCCCCCGGCAGAGAGGACGTCTGCTCTCCCCCACAGCCCGATCCTCATCCCCCCTCCTGCCTGAGGGGTGCCTGCACGCTCCAAGGCCCCAGCTCCCAAATGCCTCGACACCCTCCTCGAAACAGGACCCTGGGCTCCCCTGCCCGCCTGAGTTCCTAGAGCGTGGGGTGCAGCGAAGGGACACCTCCAGCCCCCAGCTGGTTTGATCCCAAACTCCGGGGCCATGAGAAAAAGGCTAGGTATGGGGTCTTGGGTTCTTGTCTCTACGGGGGCCCCTAAGGCATTAGACCTTTCCCACAGCTCCATCTTGGGCTGCGGAGGGGAGGCCTGCCCAGAGACCCTCCCCCGCCCCCCGGACCCAAGTCTCCTCTGGACAGGCCCCACAGCCCTCCACGAGACTGACTGACAGGGGGTTGTCCCTGATGAAGGCTCACAGCTTCCAAAAATCAGCAGCCTTGAATGGGATGCTCAGGGGAGCCAGGGCAGAAGGAAGAGACACCCTGCCTGCCGTAGGTCGAGCAGAGGAGGCTGGGACCTCAGTACCCTGGGCTCTAAGAGACCCTCGGGGAAGAGGGTGATCTCCCCACCCTGCAATCACATGGCTCCTGCTACCAACCCAAAATGTGAAGCAGCATTTGCGGGGAGAGGATGTCACAGGGGAAGGGACAACTGGGAAGCAGGGACACAACCAAATTCCCCGGCCTGGTAGAAAGTGCCTTCTGTATGTGTATTTGCCTTATTTGGAGGCAGGAGCTCTGCTCCAACACTGTTTCCAAGGCATTGCTATGGAAACGCGATGGAACTCTAAACACCCTTATTCCGCCTGGGGTTTTCTCTCAAATCAGGAAGCTTTGGGGGATTTGCCTGTGTGTCTGCTGTTCCCCAGCAGGAAGCTCCACTTTCCGTCTCTAGGAACGAGTGCAATTCCATTTTGCCAACTTCCTGCCAGGGACACTACCTTCCAAGGGGATGCTGGCCTGTGACCCTTCGGGGAGGGTGGGCAGAGGGCAGACAAGGACCATCGGCTGAGAGCAGGCCGGGGCCACACTCCATCAGCAGGAGGGCCTGTGCAGCAGCCCAGGGCAGGCGTGGCCAGGGGAGTCTGAGGGGGCGTGCAGGAGAAAGGGGACCGGGCCAGCACACACCTCCCTCTCCTGCCCAGACCTCTGTCACTCAGGGAAGCCCAGAGGAGCCAGCAGGGACTGATGATCCCCAGAGGGTAGCCACGTTCTCCACGGGAGGGCTGTCAGGCTCTGGGGCTTGTGAGATGCTCACGGGACCCCCGATCACCATCCTGTCCACTCTCAGGGATGCTGTGAGGCTCAATCAGGCAAGACAAGACAACCGAGTAACAGGAAAGTTTGGGGCAGAGAGGAAGGGAATCACATGTACAGTTGGCCCTTTGAACAAGCAGCGGTTGGAGCGCTGCCCCCTCTGAGCGGTCAAATATCCAGCACGACTTAAGAGTCGGCTCTCTGTATCCACGGTTCCTCCATGTCCGCGGCTCCCACCAACCGCGGACCGTGTAGTCCTGCAGGATTTACTATTGAAAACAACCCACATAAAGTGGGCCCACAGAGCTCAAGCCCATGTTGTTCCAGGGTCAACTGCACTGAGCACCAAGGACGGGCCCAGTACTTCCTTCCACACACATGGGTAGCCGAGAACTAGACTTCAACAGGCCCATTTTGCAAATCAGCTCACTGAGTCCCTGAATCCCTCCAGTGCCCTGAGCCCCTGCAGGCCAGCCAGGGAGGGAAGGGCTGGACCTGGTGGGACCACCCCAGCCGCCTCCCACTCTGGTCTCATGGGATCTGAGGCAGAGGCGCAAAATCAAGGCCAGTGCCAGTGTTTTCCATTTACGGTCAGCCCAGAGCAGAAGTGGGGTCCCTCAAGAGCCCCCCTCACTTGGCTGGGACACTCTAGGACCCCCTTGCCCAGCCCCCCTGTTCAGCCTGCTGTCTGCAGAATCATCTCTCCCGGCATGCTCCTGGCTCCCCAGCAGCTGGCAGGACGGTCAGGGGGAGGGACACGCACTGTGCTACCGCTGCGAACCCCTGCCTGCAGGATGGGTGCCTCTGGGGGCAGCTCCACAGCAGGCCACCCCCTCCCAGTAGGGGTCCCGCCTTGTGGCTCGGAGAGGAGTGCACAGCTCACAGACCAACAGAAGGAAGGAAGGGACCCCAGGGCTGATGGCCACCTCACCCCTGACGTGACCCCTTTCCCTTGCGCCCTATTGTAGGCTGGGTACTGAAGCCCCCCAAGCTCCTAGGGCGCACTCTCTTTGCCCCAGCTCCACCAAGGGGATGCCAGCTGGCAGCCCCGCCCTCACCTGTGGTGTGGGGGGCTCCACCTTCCGCTTCTTCTTCTGGTTCTGCTTGTTGGTCCTGGGATAGACCATGAGCATCTCCAGCCAGCTGGGGAAAGAGGAGGGGGGAGCGCCAGTCAGACCCTGCTCTCAGGGACCAGGACCCCGCCAGTGCCCACCCAGCCTCCAGGCACCAGAGCAAGGCAGAGCACCAATCAGATTAGAGCTGTCACTGCCGGGGCAGGAAACCCAGCAGCACAGCCGGGACGAGCACAGACTGAGCCGAGGCCACTCCCAGGCGCTGACCCCCCAATGACCACAGCGCAGGCGGGGAGGCCCTTCAGGCCTGGAGATGGGGCGGGCTCCACGCTGGTGCGGCAGGAGGCCTGACCGCAGGCCCCTGGCAGGGACTCGGCACTGTTTCTACCACTGACTTTTCTCTGGGGCCTGGACTCCACTCGAGGAAGGAACCCGGGACTCTGCTACTGAACTTCCCCACAGCGGGTCACTTCAGGGGGCTGCGCATCTGACCTCCCAGACTCATTCGCTCACCTCTGGGCCCGACTTGCACAGGGAGGGCGCTGGGCACCTCGGTTTTGGGGAAGGCTCAGCAGAGCTGCCCAGGGACCCTGTCCAGGGACCCATACCAGGGCCCACATGCTGGACCAGCAGCAGGGAAGGCCACAGGGGAGCGTGGGAAGAACAGGGACTGAGGCAGGAGGCTTGGATTCAGATCTGGCTCTGCCACCCCCAAACCATGACCCCAGGTGGCTCCCAGGCCTCTGGGCTTCTGTCTCCTGGTCTCTGACGCCAGGGGCTGGATTAGGCCGTGACATGACCACTGCTTGCCTCACTGGAGCTTCGTAATAGCTGGGAAGGTTGGAGGAAGGGGAAAGAAGGAGGTGTGGTGGCGAAGGGCAGCCCCAGTGCTTTCTCCACGGGGGAAGGTACTGCAGGAGACACTGGGCCACTTCTTCCCAGAACCCCAGGGTCCGTGTTGGGCCTGCTGCCAGCCTAGGCTGACGACCTGGTGGCGCTGGCTGAGCTGCTGTACAAGGCAGGGTCTGCACGGTCAGGGCCCTGGCTGCAGCGATGACTGGCACCCCAAGCCTGGGGCAAGGAGAAGGGCTCTGGTCTTTAGTTCTCAGAGGTGCTTCTTTCATTTGTGAGGGAGGGGGGCGGGATGGAGGCTGGTCATAGCCGGCTTCTGGGACAGCCTAGGGGGCTGTGCTGGTTGTGCTGCTGACAGCTGTCAGCTGGGAGAGCAGGATTGGGTGTGGGGCATCCCAGCATCCGAGGTGAGGCCTAGCCCAGAGAGAGCAGGGGATTCTCAGTTTGCTGAGAGAATGAACAATCCCTGCACTGTGCAGACCTGACGCACAGGTCCTGTGCCTGCGGTCCTCGAAGCAAGAAAGGAGGCCACGGATGAATCTGCACAGCAGCAGACGAGCACTCTCCAAGGCCTTCCTTCAGGTAACCTAAGGAGTTCGCGTGCTTGTGGGGTTAAGAGACCTGCTTTCTAGCCTGCCACGGGGGCTGAATTTCCTCTGGGAAGTTCACACCAAGGAACCACGCCTGCAGAGGGCCCCTCTTCAAGCTTTACCGGGGAAGGGAGGGGAGGGGAGGAGAGACTGCTCAGCGAAGTCACCTCATCCCGCAGGGCCCCAGGAGCGGGGGCCATGGCAGGGAGGGGCAGAGCCTTCGGGGTGCCCGGAGCCTCTGCACGCTGGCCCAGTCGCTCTTGAATGGCAACACTAACGAGCTGGGCAAACGTGTGCACCTCGCAGGACAGGGCCTCACGGGAAAGGAGAGAAGATCTGCACCGCGGCTACGCTGCTAAGTGGAGCCCCCGGAGACTCAGGGATGGAGCGCAGGGTGAGGGTGGGCCCGGCCTGTCCCACTCAGCGGTGCCGTGGCCAGAGGTTGGGGGATGCCCAGTCCAGGCACAGATAATGGGCCGTGTCCCCCGTACTGGGGTTCCTCACAGCAGCCCAGCAGGAAGTGTGTGATGCTACCCAGATGGGTTACAGACGTTAAAATACACCCAGGAAAGAGATGAGTGCGGGGAACGAACACACGCGGCTGGTGGTGAATGTGGGCGCCAGGGACACGGTAGAGGGACCCCTCAACTCTGAGGGCAGAGCTCAAAGGCAGCGGTATGGAGAGGAGGGGCAGCTGGGACCCAGCCCCGCCAGAGGCACTGAAGAGCCCCCTTGCCAACTCCTGCCAAATCTCACCTCCTCTGAAGAGCCAGGTGGAGCGGCACCTCCTGCTGTGAGGGGACAGGGAAAGAGACTCTCGCCATCAGCTCTGGGACAGACGCGGCTGCCTCTGGCCGTCCGGGGGTCTCCATTCAGAGAAGACCCCGGAAGGAAGGCAGAAGGGACTGTTCTCTACTCCTCTCCCTTGAAGTCAGCACCTCTTTAGGGACCCATGTGGGGGCCCCAGAGCTCACAGATGAGGTTACCCAGCAAGGAGCCTTGCCAGGCGCTCAGACCCAGGAGGCCAAGGGCAGGGCAGAGGAGGGAGAGAAGATGCAGACACAGTCTGTCCCCAGGGCACACTGCCCCAGGCGACTCCCTGAGGAGGCCATGTCCCCGTGGATGGGGAAGACGAGGAAGCTGCTGCCCAGGGTTGCAGGAGCCCTCGCACTGGGCAGGAAGCAGCGAGGCCCAGCCCAGGATGAGGGGAGGGGAAGAGTGTCAGGTAACTGGCTCCGGCTCTGGATTTGCCACCAAGCCACAACACTAGGCTCCAGCCTCAGGACCCCCAGGACACACAGCTGGTATCTCACCCGCTAATGACCTTGTCTACCCACGCTGCACAGGAATGGCAGGCCCTGTACATGCATACAGGAGTGACCGTGGGAAAGGGGCTCAGGGACTGAGCCGAGGACCCTGCCAAGTGCCTGACGGAGGGTCCCATCAGAGAGGCCAGAGACCACATGGCACGCCACTACATCACTGACCTGGGCCCCAGCTCACATGGGCCCAGCTCACATGCTCCCTGTTGTCCTGGGGACCTCAGACACCCCTTTCCCATCCACCCCTTTCCCATCACCCAGACCCCTCCCTAGGACCCAGCTCCCAAGTGGCGGGGAATAGATCTCCTCAAGGAATCCAGTTGGGCAATGGAACCTCGGCCAGGCGTGCCTGCCAGACAAGGCCATGGCAGCAAGTGTGAACCAGGACGTGCAAATGGCTCCGTGCTGTCACTCACACCTGGAGTGATTAGGCTCCCTTCATTTCCTGGACCTCAGTCTCGCAACCGCAGAACGAGGGCTTGTAAAACCCTTTACACTCTTAAACCACAAGGTTCTAAGATGAGGATTAAGGAGAAGCAGTGAAAGTGGTCCTTCTGTTAGGCCCTAGAGTCAGAAACGCAAACCTGCCTCTGCCCAGGGGAAGAGGACTTGGGGTGAGCTGGCACCCAGGAGGGGGCCTCTGAGCCCCTTGGCAGCACGAGTCTGGCCTCGCTCCATGCCCACCTCAGCAAAAACAGGGTCTCCTGGCCACACTCTCACTTTCTCACTCAGCAGCCTTGGGCAGGCTGCAGCTGAAGCCCTGAACCCCAGGCCAGGGCTCTCAGCAGCCTTCAATCTGTTGAAAGCAAAGTGTCTGACATTCTAACTCCCTGTCTTCTGTGCTGTAATAATCAGCCCAGTCCCCCAACCCCTCTGGTTCACTTTTTCATTTTCACCTTAAAGGACGACGGGATTCTGCATGACCCAGCACCCAAGCTCCCGGCAGGGCCGGGGCACCTGCTCGCTGTCACGAACCGTGTCACGTACCGTGTGTGGCTGGGTGCACAGGACTGGTGGCAGGTGCCCCAGGAGCAGGGCTCCCAGAAGGCAGATGTGGCAGGGCTCAGAGCACGGAGCTCAGCCCGCTGGCCTATTGGCTGCCTGAAAATCTGGGCCCCTCTACTTCCTAGGGCTTCCCCAAGCCTCTTGCCAAGGCATGCTGGGGGAGCAGGTGACCCAGAACTCTGTCCCTTCCCCTCGGCTGAGGAAGGCAGTGCGTGCGGTCACCCTGCGGTGACTCCCATAGGCAGGCACGGGGCACACGACGGAGACACAGGCCTCCTCCACTCGGACAAGCCCCACCCTTTATGAGCGCCAGCTGATGGAGCCACACGCATTGCAGGGGAGGGCTTCCCAGAGACGTCACAGCTTTGGGGACAGAGGGTCACTGCAGACCGAGGGGAGGGCGGGAACGAAGGCGAGGAGCTGGGGAGAGGCAGCAGGGGGCGTGCGGTGACAAGCAGCTCAGCAAGGAGGGACAGGGCGGTGGGGGCAAAGGCTGCGGGGCTGAGAAGGGCCCCAGGGGCTTTCAGGCAGGAGGGAGGCGAGGTCGGATGAGCTCTGGAAACTGAGTCCCTCGTGGACGAGTGATAGATGGTTGGAGCGCAGTGAGAATGGAGCGCGGAGCCCAGAGAGAGGCTGGGAAGATGCGCCAGCGCCAGCAGAGGGAGGCCGCTGGGGGAGCGGGACATGCAGGGGCAGCCTGGCGAGTGTGTGGACATGGGGATGAAGCAAAGGTGGGTGGAGGGTGAGGCCAGTGTGGGTGAAGAGAGGGACTCAGAAGAGGAGACACAAGGGGCAGAAAGTGAGGGCAACGCCAGCCGTCGTGCCTAAGAGTCCTGGTCCAAGGAGCTGCTGGCAGGCGGGGGCCCCTCTTCCCAAGACGTGCAGAGCGAACTCACCCGCTGATGATCTCCTTGGTCTCTGCCCGGATGAAGTGCTCCTTCTCAGGGGTCAGAATGCACAGGGAGAACTTCTGGCCCGTGCGGCCCTCCCCATCCACCACGTCTGTGCACTGGTTCATGTTGATGGTGCCCTGAGGGAGGGTTGTGGGCTGCGAGAGGAAGAAGATGGGGCAGGGAGTCGGTCACTCTGGGGGCAGAGGAAGGCAGCAGGGAATGTCCCTGCATCCCACGGCCCTTTCTGGCCCGCTGTGCTTCTCCTCAGTCGCCTGGGCCTCTCAGAGCTGTGCAGACAGCTGACTACAGCAGAGGACAGGGTGGGCGCTGCCTCGGCCCGGCCCTCGCAGCCTGCCTTCCCACTGACCCATCTCCAGGGAGGAGCGGCGACAGGCCTGCTCTTCTCAGAGGATATCCAGCTGGACATTCCTTCCCACTGCAGAACAACATCCCAGCTAGTCCTGGAGGAGGGCGGGGGGCTGGGGGGTGGGGACAGGCAGGAGACGCTCCTTTAAGACAGCTGGGACGACAGAGGCAGCCAGGAGCCTGGTCTCAGAGGGTGACTGATCCAGGAAAGCAGGGAGAAAAGCTCCGGAGGAGGTGGTTTCAAAATAGCAAGGTTACTTTTAGAGGCAAGAGGGGGCCAGACAGAAGCACATCTTGAAGGCGGGCTGTGGGGCAGGCAGGCCACCTCCAGGGCTGCCCATGAGGAGCACCGCCAGGCTGCCTGGCCAGGGCCAGAACAAATAACAACGTCCCCCCTCTTTTCTATCAGCTAGGCTATTAGACACTGATATCAGGGAGAGAAATCCAGAAATAAGAAAAGATGGTTTTAAGAAGTTCCTACTGAGGGGAAGGGTGAGGGCCTCCCCCAGACATGAGGAGGCCTATGGGGGGCGGGGAGGCAGGTGGCCATGGCTGCCACCACACCAGGTGCAAAGACCCCGCTGAGGGCTCTCACAGGGAGGCGAGCCCCAGCTCCGACTCCCACCTCCATCTCCAGGGCAGCTGCCAGCTCCCCCAGCTGCCCCACGGAGCCCTCCCCAAGAGCCCGGCACTTCCCAGGTCCTGGAGGAGCAGCAGGGAGAAAAGGCAATGATGGCTGCTGGGCTAGGGGCTGCCTCGTCCGTGCTCCCTCCCTCCCACCTGCCAGCAGAGGAGGGGGGCCCCGAGCTCTTCTGACCCACGACCACCTCCCTTCTTATCCACTGGGGCCCGACCCCAGGAGCCAGACCCAAGGGGCACTGGGTTCCCCGAGTTCTGGCCCCGACGTGGCCGCGGGCTTGCTGGGCCACCGCAGGGGAAGGACTAAGCTCCCTGGCTCCCAGAAGCCTTTCTGTGGGGGGCCTCTGGGATCAGCCTGTCCTCCTTGGGCCCAGCTCAGAATGGAGGTGGCAGGGCAGGAGGGCCGGCCGTGAGCCCACAACGGGGAAATAGCATGCACCCTTGCTGTGTGTTCAACGTGTGTCCCGTCTCCGAACTGCCCCCCAGGTGGGGACGTGAGAAGGGGCCACACCCACGCCAAGCCTAGTGCCCTTGTTGAGTGAAGTGACCTGGTAGCATCTCTCCTGGGGACTCCTGGACGGCCCTTGAGCTGGGAAAGGGAGCTTGGGTGGGTTGTCCTCAACCAAGCAGAGGGGGTCCCTCGGGAGCAGCGGACAAGGGAGGTGGCCTGGGTTCCCCGCCCCGGATGAGTGTGTCTTCCCCCCCTTCCTGCCCCGGCCCCAGCCCCTGCTCCCTTCAGAGGGTCTAACACTGGGCCTTCCCCGGCATCGTGCCAGTGCCCTTCAAAACCGTCTCTGGGTGGCGACCTCTGCCCTCTCTGGAGCCAGACTCCCGCAGGCGGGAACACTCAATCCCCACTGGCCCTGACAAGGCATACGGCCTCTATGAGGCAGGTCCTCAGGGAGGACCCTGATGCCACGAGGAGTAAGGCACGAGCTGAAAGCACAGGCGCGCCTGGTGCACTCCTTCCCTGAGAGAGCCGGACAGGAGCAGAGGGGCTCTTCCTCCTTCATTCACCATGCTGCCGGCACAGGCGCACGGCCCTGAAGGGTTACCGTCTGTTACACACACAATACACACAGGTAAGTTCAATGGGAACCATAAAAGACATCATCAAAAGTTCTAGAGTTTTCTTCTCACTAGACCATGTAGCGGGCCCCCTGGAGGCACACGTTCCTCTTTAGAGACCACTGCTCCAGGGCTCGGGGTACCAAGCTGCTCACTGGCCCCTTCTGCACAGTGAGTAGGTTCCCAGGTGAGGTTTCCCTGCCGGCCCTGCAGCTCCGTGTGGTCACGGGACTCACTCACCAACTGCACCATGAGACTTCTGGCAACCTCTCCCTGACACGAAGGCTCTACCTCCTTCCGGAAAAGCTTTCAGAAAGGCCAATGAAAGGCAAAGACATAACAAGCTAGGGCTGAAGGACATGGAAGTTTCTTTACCACCTCTGTGTCAGGATCTTCCAGTTACAACCTCTTTCCTGCTTCCTTAAATGTGGCTTACCACAAGGCGGGCATTATCTAATCCTGTTACACAAGCAGGAGAGGGAGCAGAGAGTAAACAGCGGTCATCAACAGAAGGGAGAACTGGCAAACTGGTCCAGGTTCACAGGGACCTGCCCGTGACGGCTCCTTCGGGGTCTCAACAGCGCCACCCAGGGGAAGAAGCAGCACCCGCACACCGCTGCGCGCTCACTGACCGCTCCCACCACCCGCACCTGCCCCTTCACTGCTCTGCCTTCAACTGCATCTCTCGCACTCAGAGCTCGGGCAGACTCAACCAAGGGTCTCCAGGGAGTCCCAGGCGGAGGTCGGACCCTCCCCACCTCTGTCCAGGAGCAGAGCACACCCACCTGCATTGTCAGCATTGGGGAGAGAAGAGAGCATGCTCCATATAACAACCCGTTTCCTGGCTAGGCGGCCCTGGTGCTAGGAGAGCCAGGGCGAGTATCTAGGCTGTAATGCAGCCCTCACCCCTGGCACTGTCAGAAGAGAAACCAGCCCAGTCCAGTGACCTCCCGGCCCTCACCCTGCAATTCAAGAGGTTAGGAATCCAGGCCTTCTCCAAGGCTGGACATCACCTAGTTTTGCTCATTTCACTTTCCAAAAAAGGGATGGCTGTCGGAAGGCCAACCAATGCAGCTGTGTTGCCAAGTTATGGGTTCAGTCCTCACCCGGCAATGTCACTGGACGGCCCTCCAGCCATCTGGGGGCCTCTGATCCTCCTCTGGCTTCTACACTGCACCAGCTAAGATGGCAGAGCTGCGACAGGGCTGAAGATCCTCTAAGAATGAGGTGGCCAAGCAGGAGAGCACAAGACAAGGGCCTTTGTCTGGGGATGTGACCACGCTCTACCGAGAACCCAGCTTTCCTGCCTGTCATCTGCTCGCTGGCTCACAAGAGGCCCACTCAGGAAACTCCTGAACAGCAGCCTCACCCCCTGGGGACCGGGACCCTCCACCCCCACCCTTGGCCCAAGCAGGTGCCATTCAGGGAAAACAGGCCTTGTCCATTTCTTGCTGGATCCTGGAAGTTTGGGAAGGAGTGAGCTTCTAAGAGCCTGAGAGAAAGAAGAGGAAAGTTGGACAGAAACACAGAGAAGAGCCCTTGAGACCTTTCAGCAGGACCGTCCCACCAGGCAGCTGTGCTTACAGACCCAGAGGGGAGGCAGCTCAAAGGCGAGACTCAGATGGGATGGGAATCCTCCATTTTACCCCTCACTCCCCTAGTCAGATGGGAAAATGGAGACCCACAGAAGCAAGGGGCAAAGAAGCACTCTCAAGGTCGGAAGGTACCTTTCAAGGGAGCCCAACCCCGTCCACTGTCTGAGGTCCTAGCTTGCTTAGGCCACTCACGCCCGGTCCAAGCAGAGCCCACATCCTTTCTTTGGGATTGAGGAGGTGGGACCTGAGTCCTCTACAGAAGCAAGGTGGCCCTGGGGAGCACCTCACCCAGTTGCAGGCGCCCCCAGAGCCCCATGTCGCTGGAGAAGCAGGTGCTGGTCAGGCTCACAGAGGCCGTCTCCTGGCTCTTCCCACTCCCACCAAGCTGTCCACAGAGCCCCAAGTCTAGCGCACCATGAGTCCTTCTCTCAAGAGGCAGCGCTGGTGACCGCCCCAAGTGCCACCCAGGCCACAGTCCAGCCCAGCAGCCAGCACTCTCCAGATGGATATCCCCAAAGCCCAGGTTCCCCAAGGAAACTGTAAAGACTCTTGGAAAAGGGGTCTTGAGGCGCACCCATGAGATCACGATCCCACCAGGACCCGGAGTGAGCCAAGCCCCTGCCCGGACCCAACAGCTCAGAGAGGCCTCTGCCAATCTCGGCCAGGGCCCCGGAGCAGTGGGGGTGGACAAGAGGCTACAGGAGGTGCCCGCCCAGCAGAACTTCCTTCCTCCCGTTCCTCTTGTTGCCAGCAGCCAGCTGTGCCCAGTCGTGCTGTGAGCTTCCCCCATGTTCCACGTCGTGGTCCACAGTGGGGCTCACAGCCATCCTGCAGAGCAGCCCAGGCCAAGCTGTGCCCACAGTCTCACTGCCAGTCCCCAGGTGTCGGGTCTGTGTCCTTGCTGTCACCTGACCTCCTCCCAGGGAGCCCTGACTCTGCACCCTCCCTGCCCCTTAGATCTCCAATGTGAACCTGCCTGCTCCAACTCACTGCCCTGGAGGATGCTTGGCCAGCCAGGCTAGGGGCTATGGCACAGGGGACCTGCCACCTGACCGCCCATCACCCCAGGACAGGAGGGAGTGCCGATGCCAAACACCGACCTCGCTCCCAGCCCCCTCCTCCCTGCAGAGATTGGAGGGGCTAAGCTAAACTCTGGGCCTTAGGTTTCCAGAACCCACTGGCCAAGAGGAGCCCCAGCCTTGGACCAGAATCCTAACTGTGCCACCACCACCTCTGTGACCTTGGGCAACTTGTACATTGTGAGCCTCAGTTTCCACAGGTATAAAGTGGGAGTAACAGTATGCCCACTCCAAATGTAAAATGGAGTAGCTGCTGTGGAAAATAAGTGTGGAAGTTCCTCAAAAAGTTAAACATGGAGTCAACTTATGACCCGGAGAGGAGACGTTAAGTCACTGCATTTTCCCTGAGTGCTGCCATGGGAAGAAGGGATGCAAGTGTTGGCCACGTGTGCCTCCTACCCTGGGGCACAGAGGGGGCCCCAGGGTGAAGGGAGAGAGCTAACCTGCTGGGCGGGAGGGACCTCCAGGCCTCATCCTGTCCCTGAGACGGGAGGGAAAGCCTGGCCTCCTGCCTGCTGGCCCTAACGTGACCAACATATGGCTCTTAAAAATGACGGGCCACACCAAGGGGTTTACCCAAGGGCGGCGAGCAGCTCACGCCTGTCCTCCGTGCCTCGTCAGCCCCCATCTTAAGGCCCTGGGGAAGATCTAGCTCTGGTTCCCCAGCCACACTCTGCAGGGGGAGCTGGGGGAAGGTGCAGGGAGGCAGGGCTCTGCCCTCTGCCCAGCACCGACCCCCTCCCCAGTGCAGCATCCCCGCCCTCCTCCCCGTGGGCTCCCTGGAGCAGGGGGTCCAGCTGTGAGGGCTGCATCCCCCTCTAATCAAGTCAGGAAGGGGGGAGCCCCGAGCCTGGGGTCTGTTCAGTGGCGGCTCTGTGACTTCGGCTCCTCGGCCAGCTCCCCGGGAAGAGTCCAGGCCTCGCCAGACCTCCTCACCTCAGCTGCTCCTACAGCCTTGGGCCCAAGCCCTCCGCCCTGAGTCTGAGGTCCTTGACCACTCCGGCCTTCCCTCCTGTCCCTGCCCGCAGGTCTAGGCAACTGCGGCCACTCGCTGAACAGGTCACCTCTTGCACGGCCATTCCCTGCCGGAAGCACCTGCCTTACCTCCCTCACCGCCAGGATGGTCGCCCTGTCCCCTCTGGAGGGGAGGGCCCTGTGTGTAGTCCCTGGTCCACGCACGGGCCTGGATAAAACTAACTGGATTCTCCTCCACATACCTACGCTGGCACTGCCCAAAATGAGCTTCAGTACACATTTTCTAATGACAGACGAAACAAACCAACCCGTCTAAGTTTATATTGCATAAATATTTATGCCTTATTTGTAAAGAAGTTACACTTTATTTATAAAATAGGAATACCCAATCTTACCAAATCTCATGTTTGTTAAGCAGACAGCAGGGGACACAAGTGCAAAGGCCACAGTGACAAGTCCTCCACAGTTGAGGAGCCTGAGGGAGAGGAGTTAGCTGGAGGGAGATGCAGGGCCCAGAAAGGGAACCCCGCCTCCAGGAGCCCAGGGCCCTGCTCTGTGGCCACCAACCCTGGGTCCAGAACTGTAGCAAGTTGCAGACGACAGAGTAGAAAGGCAAGAGATGGGGTGGTGACACCGCAATGATCTCATCTACAGCACATGTCCAGAGCACGCAGAGAGACAGAAGGATGACAAGGCTGGGGAGGACTGAACGTGACAGCTGAGGAGTGCAGAGCTTCTTTGGAGGGGGCGGTGAAAACAGTTCTCAGATTAGACTGTGGTGATGGTCATACACAGCCCTGCGAATACACTAAAAGACAATGACTTGTATACCTAAAAACAAAACACTGCGCAAACGTGGAAAATAACAAGGAGGGCTTGCGGCCAGCTAGTCCTGGCCCCAGTCAGGGTCCTGCGGGAGGAGCACTCCTCGCCCATGGCCTCCAGCCCAGGCCTGGAAGGTGACAGAGGCCCAGGGCGGCAGGTGGACTGAAGCCCAGGTGCTCGGCTCCTCAGCTACCTCTGCATGGCCTCAACCGCAGGAAGAGCGGGGCAGCTCAGTGGAGCAGCCTGAGGGCCCACTTCAGTCTCCCGGCTCTGATGACACGCGTCTGCTGGAGACGACACATGAGCAGCTGCTCCTGTCCCCAGGAGGCCCCCTTCCAAGATCCGGCCCGGGGCCCATCCAGGAGCAGCGTGGGCCTCCATGGACTCAGCACAGAGGGGCCCACAGGACGCAGGACAGGCCCGCTGGGGCGGCAGCCTGGCAGCTGTTGGAAGAGGAGAGGGCCGAGGAGCCCAACGTCGCACAAGTGCCGTGGTCTGGGGGAGATGGCGGTGATGACCCGTTCTGGGCTTTGTCGACCAGCAAACTCCTTGCCTTCACGGGGCATTGGTAGGGTCAGCGAAACATTTCTTAAGGAAGAAAAAAACACAAGGACCCTTTCCACTTGCTGCTGACGCCAGGAAGTTCCTTCCCACACCTGCGGGGCAGGACTGGCCTGCTGGCTGGGCAGCCCTCAGGCTCCTGGCCAAGGCCCACCTACTCCTCAGATGGGGCTGGGAGCGCAGGGAAGGACAGCTCTCCCCACGCAGCCAGCACGGCAACAGCACTGCACAAGAACCAGGTGCCTGCTATACCACACATGACAGCTGACTCACACTGGATCAAACACCCAAATGTAAAAGCAGAAACTATAAACCTCTTAAAAGAAGACCAAGGGCAACAGCTTTATAACAGTGGATTTGACAATGACTTCTTGGACGTGACACCAAAAGCACAGGCAACAAAAAAAATAAGCTGGACTCCATCAAAATTAGAAACTTCTGTGCGTCTAAGAACACAATGAAGAGAGTAAAAAGGCAACCCACAGAATGGAAGAAAACATTTGCAAATCACATATCTGATAAAGGATTAATATCCAGAATACATAAAGAACCCTTACAACTCAACAGCAAAAACACAGACAATTAATAAATGAGCTAAAGGGACTTCCCTGGCAGTGCAGTGGTTAAGAATTTGCCTGCCAATGCAGGGGGGACACGGGTTTGAGCCCTGGTCCGGGATGATCCCACATGCCGCGGAGCAACTAAGCCCGTGAGCCACAACTACTGAGCCTGCGTGCTGCAACTACTGAAGTCCACGCACCTAGAGCCCGTGCTCTGCAACAAGAGAAGCCACTGCAATGGGAAGCCCACGCAATGCAACGAAGAGTAGCCCCCACTCGCTCCAACTAGAGAAAGCCCGCGTGCAGCAACAGAGACCCAACGCAGCCAAAAATAAAATAAATAAATAAAATAAATTTTCTTAAAAATAAATGAGCTAAAGACCTGAATGGACATTTCTCCAAAGAAGATATACAAATGGTCAACAAGCACATGAAAAGATGTGCAACATCATTAGTTATTTGGAAAACGCAAATTAAAACCACAATGAGGGCTTCCCTGGTGGCGCAGTGGTTGAGAGTCCGCCTGCCGATGCAGGGGACACGGGTTCGTGCCCTGGTCTGGGAAGATCTCACATGCCGCGGAGCAGCTGGGCCCATGAGCCTGTGCGTCCGGAGCCTGTGCTCCGCAACGGGAGAGGCCACAACAGTGAGAGGCCCGCGTACCGCAAAAAACAAACAAACAAACAAAAAAAACCACAATGAGATACCACTTTGCACCTATTAGGATGGTTATAATTTTTTTAAAAAAGCTGAAAGTAATGAGTGTTGACGAGGATGTGGAAAAACTGGAACCCATGGTGCGTTGCTGGTGGAAGAGAAAATGGTGCTGCCACTGTGGAAAACAGTCTGGCAGTGCCTCAGAAAATCAAACATAGACTCATCTTATCATCTAGTAATTCCACTTCTAGGTATATACCCAGAAGAACTGAAAGCAGGAGTTTATCCAAACAATGGAATATTATTCATTATAAAAAGGAATAAATGGGACATCCCTGGTGGCGCAGTGGTTAAGACTCTGCCTGCCAATGCAGGGGACAGGGGTTCGAGCCCTGGTCCAGGAGGATCCCACATGCCGTGAAGCAACTAAGCCTGTGCACCACAACTACTGAGCCTGCGCTCTAGAGCCCAAGAACCACACCTACTGAGCCTGCGTGCCGCAACTACTGAAGCCCGTGCACCTAGAGCCTGTGCTCCCCAACAAAGAGAAGCCACCGCAATGAGAAGACCGCACACCACAACGAAGAGTAGCCCCCGCTCGCCGCAACTAGAGAAAGCCCACGTGCAGCAACAAAGACCCAACGCAGCCAAAAATAAATAAATATATTTTAAAAGAAGGACTGAAATTCTGACACGTGCTACAAAATGGATGAACCTTGGAAACATTATGTTAAGTGAAATACACGAGACACAAAAGGACAAATATTAGCGTTTAATTGGTACGG
This sequence comes from Monodon monoceros, assembly GCF_005190385.1. Classification (NCBI taxonomy): domain Eukaryota; kingdom Metazoa; phylum Chordata; class Mammalia; order Artiodactyla; family Monodontidae; genus Monodon; species Monodon monoceros. The sequence goes on along the minus strand of NW_021703786.1, from coordinate 37,987,383 downwards.
AGTTTCAACCTGGGAAGATGAAAAATTCCAAAGATGGATGATGGCGATAGTTACACAGCAATGTGATGTATTTAATGCCACTGAGCTGCACACTTGAAAATGCTCAAGATGGTAAGTTTTATGTTATCTGTATCTGAACACACACGCATACACACACATACATACCCCAAGAACCAAGTGCCCAGGCCAACTTGGATTCCCACCTTGGGAGTGAAAACACGCACGGCAGTAACCGACGCAGGGAAACAGGCAAAAAGAAACACTGCATTTAGGCCAACAGGCTCCCTGAGTGGAAGTGGTCGTTCTATGGATGGAGCCCGGCCAAGTCGCCCAACGCACAGTGGCCTCCTGTGAGGCCCTCCCCAACATGCACAGAACAGAACAACGGGCACGGACCTCAACCCTCTCACCCCCAGCCCCCTACCTTTCCCCATTCCCCATCCTCGTCCCGGGGCGGGAGAAGCACCCCACACAGGCAGCACGGGGCCTGGGACCCTGCTGCTCCCCTCTCGTACAGGGGTCAGTGCCCCACACCTCAGCCAGACCTGGATGACGTAAGAACTATCTTCCTGGAAGGTGTGGTGACCTCAGGCACAAATTACGTACGAAAGAGCAACCAGGACAGGTGAGCCTTCTGACTTCAACAGGACTGGGGCAGCTGAGCACAATGGCCGGGTCCACCCCAGGGCCAGGAGGCTCACTTCCTTAGCTCCAGCCCTTGAAGTAAATCAGCAGAACCACTAAAACCGACCTTTACATTTTGTCTTGCCGGGTTCCCGCCCGGCACCCACGCCCCCTTCCCCCGTTCTTCTGCGGGCCTGCACAGTGTCCCTCGTATCGACCTCTGCTCCTGGAGACTCGCGGCAGTCTTTGGGAGCCGACCGAGGACACTCCTGGAGGAAATACGTCCTTGCCTGCCTGACTCACACCTGGTGCTGTACTCACACCTGCTTAAGTTCTGGGCTCTGACCAGATCCACTTGACAGTTATAATCACGTCTACTGAGGGAGAGAGAGGAGAAGCCCTCGAGGCCTGCCTGAAAGACCCCAGGGTCACCTTAGAACGCACAGGCAAAAGTCTGGATTCAGACAACAGGTGTTTACCGAGCCCCTGCTTTGTGCCAGGGACAAAGGTAAGAACAGGACAGACAGAATGTCACCTTTACAAAAGTTCACTTTACTCTCGTGGTGATGAAGGGAAATAAAAAGAACAAAGAACGATCCCATTTCAAGTAGGGGTAAGTGACAGGAATACAAGGACAGCAGGTATGGGGCTGGGAGCGCCTGGGGAGGCGACGCGCTCACAGAGCCCCAGCAGAGGCCGTGTGGAGGAGAAAGCGAATGCTCAGGTCACCCGACAGGGACGAGCAGGGTCTGGCCCACGGAAGCCGGAGGGCAGGCCTGCTGGTAGGACTGGAACAAAGGGGCCCGAGGTGGCCACAGCCTGCAGGGCCCGAGGACGTGGTCTGCTGCGGAGGGGGGCCCAGGAGAGGGAGACCGCTTGACTGTGGCTCTGACCCCGGACAAGATGCTGAACTCAAGAACTGAATTTCTTTTCTTTTCTGCACTTGGCTTATATTCCAGCTACTTTTCACGGGCAATTCTATCCCCCTGCCTTCATAGAAAATGGACCCTTTTAGGCTAATGACACAAGCGACGGGACTCAGACAGGCAGGAGCAGGAAAGGCAGAGACAGCAGAGGACGGAGGTCAGCAGCTGGCTTCATGAAGAAAGCAAGCTGCCAACCACAGCCTTTGCTACGGCCACCCCTGGGGCACAAGACAGTCCTGGCAGCAACTCTGGGAGAGGTCCCCCATACGATGGTACCTAAAGATCAGGGGAGCTGGAGGGACAGAGAACCCAAGGGCCATCTGACTGTTGGAGCTGGAAAGGCCTCTCAGAGGCAGCTCAGGGCTGAGAGCAGAGCCTTGCTGGGGCAGGAGTGCGGCAGGAAAGGGGCGCAAGACAGAGCAGAAGCAGTCCCGAGGGGCAGAGCTGGGGGGCTGAGGAGGACAGACATCAAGAAAGGGACTTGAACTCAACTTTCTTCTGAGATGCAAAGGAGATGGAGCCAGTGTCCCTGTCCCCAGCCCTATCACTTCTCAACAGAGACAGTTTCCTTCTGGCATAGACTTACGTCCATCAGAGCAGGAGGCCTGAGACATCAGGTATCCAGTGGGCAAGGAAGCAGACCCATGAGGGGTCACACGGCCCAAGGGAGCACAGCAGCTGGGCAGCACCATGAAGCCCAGGGCCACCAGGTGGCTTCCTGGAGCCAGGGGAAGAAGGACGTGGCAAGGGGGGAGTAGAAAGGCTAGTGTTGGCGCCCCTGACAAGAAATGTGCGGGATGGGGGCGGGACAGGACGCTGCAGCTCACACAGCCAGCAGCTGTCCCCCCTTCACCCCTCAGCCCCCATGTGCTGCTCTGAAATGCCGCTCCAGGCTCCGCAGCCGCAGCCCGAGGAGGCCACCTTGCTCCAGCAGAGGGTGTTTCAGGGATGGGACGCGCTTAAGTCAGGACTCGACAAAGACCAGAAATAAACAGAACTTGGTTCATAGGAGTGGCAAGCGGTGCAGACAGGCTCCTGAGATGAGTCCCACAGGAGCAGACTGAAGGCGCCCAGGCTGCTGAGCCTAGAGGAGGAGGGCTGAGGTGGAGGGGCTGGGGACACAGGACAGGGCCTCGTCTCTGAAAGCATCCACTCGACAAGCATCCACACTGGACGCCAGGCCCCGGGGACACAGCACCACCACACTGAGTTCAGCACTGCAGTAAAGGTATGAGCAGAGCCTACGGGGAGGAGGGAAGGAGGCCGGGAACGCAGGAGCCAAGTCTAAAAGGCCTCTTGTGGCCCAGGACCAGGCTGGTCTGGCAAGGCCCAGGGAAGAGCCAGGCTCAGGGGGCAGAAGCCGCAGGTGTGAAGCTCAGCTGGAGCTGAGGACATGCAGACGCTAAGGGTCCCTTGATAAATGGACATTTTGTCCCCATAAACCTGGGGCTGGCACCACCTCCACTGCAGATAAAGGCAAAGCGCCGCTCCCAACAGCATTTGCCACTCAGGAGGAACTCGCCAAGCACCTACTATGTGCCGGGCTCCACTGTGGGCACTGGGGACGCAGCGACAAACGAACTGACCACCATCTCTGTCCTCACCGAGCTGACCGTGCGGTCTCAAAGTCAAACAAGTCAGATGGATGGAGTCAATAATGTGTGAGGTGGCAGTGAAGGGCCACGGTGGGGAGTGAGGCGGGAGCGAGGACAGAGGACAAGGGGGACCCACCATGCCCACGCGCGGAAAGGTGGGAAGGCGCCAGTCCTCCCGGTGCCAATGGATGAATAAGCCTCAAGCCCCGTTCCGGTCCTGCTGCCCTGGTTTAATCAGGCAAAGAGTCTGAAGGAGAGTCTAGTAACTAAAGTACAAGGAGTCCTGAGAAGGTGCTAGTTTACGCCTCAACAGCCGTTCCCAGTGCAGCCTCAGACTCACCACCGTCACTGGCCTCCCGACGCCAGGTCACAGCAGCAGGTGCCCAGGGCCGCAGGGGATGAGCGAAGCCCGTGGTACTTTCCGACTGTGACCTGAGCCCACCCACCTTCTGGCTTCGCTCCCATGACTTGAGCCCCCCGTCCTGCACTGGACACCAGCCCGGGCTTCCCTGCCAGCGGTCAGGGTACCCCCTTCCTCCAGCTGCCCTCCAAGGGCAGCTCCAGCGGCACCACATTTCTCGGCCCTTCCCAGCTGCCTGGCCTGGAGAAACCTCCTCTTTCTCCCAGTTTCTTTGGTACTGCTTCTTCCTTTTTATTTTTAAAATGAACTTCTAATTTTAGGATACATTTAGGCTTACAGAAAGTTGTGAAGACAGCAGAGAGCTCTCCGTTCCCCTTCCTAGTAATGTCTCACGTCAGTGTGGTATGTTTATCACAGTCATGAAACCAATACTGATCTGGGACGGTTAACTGGAGTCCATCCTTTACTCACATTTCCCTGGTTTCTCCTCACGTCACGTCCAGGGCGCAGGACCTTCCACTGTCAACGCTGACCCTGAGCGCCCAGCCGAGGCTGCGTTCGTCACTGTTGCCCCCTGTCCACACTGTCCTCCCAGGAGGGACGTCGCTGTGAGCGGCCCACACGTAAGGAGTGGGGGGTGAGCGCCACCTCTTTGAGGGCGGAGTCGCCACACAGATTGCCTGGAATCCTTCTGCACAGGAGATTTTGTGTCTTGTCCCCCACTTATTTCTTCGTTCACTCATTCCTGACTCATGGTACCTATTTTATAGTGTAAATTATAATCCAATACCACACTATTATTTTGTTGCTCAAGCTGTTCTGGCCTTGATCACGTGGCCCCGTGTCTCCTGGACGTGCCCCACCAGCGTGTGCATGTCCCACTGTCTGACATGACAAGGTGCCCCAGGCTCAGCTTGTGTGTACCTGCCCTGGTCCTAGAGTTGGCCGTTTCTCCAAGGACCCCTGGTTCCTTTCATCGGAGAACAGAATTAGAAATCAATACCTAGGTGCTAGGTATGCTCATGGCTATTGGGATGTTGCTGCCTCTAGGCCTTCTCAGCTGACAGAACAAAGAAATACATGCAACATATAACCTATGTACAGTCACATATCTACATCCACTCCCCTCCCCCCACCTATCTATCTATCCCTCTCCATCTATCTCTCTCTCCCTCCTCACATGTCTTTCTTAAGCTAAACATACTGGTGCCCCCAACTTTAACCCAAGACCACACGGATCACTCTAGCCTCTCCCTTCGCTTGCCCGTACCCCTCAACCCCATCCCAGCACACGCACAGTGGCTCGGAACTGTAAATCAATGCTCCACGGGGGCCACTTCACCAGCTAGCGCATGGTGCCCACGCACCATGCACCACGTGCATGTTCCTCTTGCCTTCGGCTGTGCAGACTCCACTGGTGTCCGAGGGCACGTGCTTCCTTTCACGCACCACCTGGACTCTCTGCAGGGAGAAGAACCTAAGAGCCCAGTGAGGGAGCAGACACTATCGCACACTTTCTGCCTCCAGCATGGCTCCTGAGCCCCTCTGCCAGGGCACGCTAAGGAAGGAGGAGACACAGAGGGCGAAAGGCACCTCCTGGCAGAAGCTGCCCTTCCAGCCTAGCCAGAGACCAGGGCAGGTGGGAGGGAGCTGCTCCGGAGAGGAGGCAAGGGCTGGCACGAAGGCAGCAGGCCGGGGGAGCAACGGTGCCTTATATGGAGATTCCCACATCCCAGCTCTGGTCTTCAGCTGCTGCTGCCCCTGCAAGTCTGCCTCAGCCAGGGAGGCAGGGAGTGCTGCGGTGCTACGGGGTTTGACTGCTCTCCTGCCCAAAGGCCTGCCAGGTAGATCCAGAGAAAACAAGCTGCTGTTTGCTACAGATGGACTAAAAGCCACGCAGCTGTTGGGGCCATAACATTCACCAAGCCCCACCTGAAGCTCCCTTCTGCTCACCCCCAGTACTGGGGTCTGAAGCATCTAGAAGAGGCTCTCGGGGACCAGACCCCACGGGAGAGGCTGGAAAGAAGGCGAGCGGTCTTAAACTTTAAGGTCTTAGAGCTTAAAGCAATTAGAGCTTAAAGCAATGGTTTTCAACTTTTGCTGAATAAAGGAATCACCTGGGAAGATCCTTAAATGGAGGTTCCATTACCAGAGACTCAGATTTAAATTTTCTGGGGTGGGGCTTGGGCATCAGAATTACTAAAAAGTCCCCTCACGCTTCTAACGTCCAGCTGAGGTTGGGAACAACTGCCTAGAGAGGAGACCTATCCGGTTGCTGCCACAGCAGGCCTGGCGGCTGGCTGGCTGGCCCAAGCCCTGGCCAGCTGTACTAGGTCACTGGCAGCTTTTGGCCGGGCCAAAGAGGACCTAATGAAAGCAGTGACAGAGAGGAGAGGAGAGACAAAACACAGCTGTCGCAAGCCTGCTGGGTGTGGGGGCCGATGGGGTGCACAGGAGAGTGGGCGCTACTGGAGATGCGGTATCGTAAGGGGCCCCAGCACCCACGGCTCGTGTTAGCACCCCCAAAAGGCCCCGCCAGCCACAACTAGGAAGAAAACGAAACCTCGAGCAGCCTGAGGGGACGGGGGGAGGGACGGCGGTCCTCTCCTCCCTGGTGACACTGTGAGGCCCTCAGCAGACTGAGAAAGTGGAGACCATGCCAGGCAACCCCACCACCCACGGGAGCCAGGTGGGAGGTGAGGCCCGTGGCCGGGGCTACCATGCTCCGTGTAACAAGAGGGGGAGGGCCCCAGGTGACCAGCAACGCAGGCACAGGCTCCTGCCTCCACCGTCCCTGCTGTGAGCACTAGGTCTGGCTCCTCTGGCTGGAACACAGCACGGGGGGGAGCTCGCAGGCAGCACAGGGGATGCGCTGAGCCACAGAGCGCGCGCGCACACACACACACACACACACACACACACACACACACACACACACACACACACACACACACACACACACACACACACACACACACACACACACACACACACACACACACCTTGAAACCAAGCAGGCCTGGCGCTACCACAGGGCTTGGCTGAGCAGGACCCACACAAACTGGAAGCCCAAAGGACTTCAAATAGCACTTCAGGGAGGAATTCTCTGATTTATTCCAAGAAGCCACACAACCGTGAGAGAGAGAAGCTCTGATCTGAGCTCACATCACATCAGGAATCACTGAGCCTCCCCTGCCATCCAGGTTTTGGAACACAAGGGAGCAGAGCGGGTAACGAGAGCTTCCGGCAAGGGACCCTCGGCCTGGATACAGGCCAGGCACAGCCACAGCCCTCCAGCCCTTCCCATGGCCCCCAGGGGCCCCAGACTCCAGGGAAACTCGGGCGTCCAGGATCGAGGGCAGAGGAAGCCTGCTCTGAGGTTAGACGCAGGCGTCCACCTGCAGCAGTGGTGCCAGGTCCAGGGTGCACCTGCTGCAGGCCTGGAGAAGGGAAACCGGCCTGGGGCTGAGAGCCCCAACCCCTCTAAGGACAGGCACTGTGCCCACATGCCACGGGGCTGGAGCAATGTGAACAGGGACCCAGCCCGCCTTGGTTCCTCCCCACTCTGTCCAAACCCGGCCGCAGGACCGAAGCCCCATCCTGTGCAGGCTCCTTGGGGCTGGTCAGCAGGAGGGGCTGGAGCCCCCGTGCGAGACCAGGGCCCTGGGACACCCTGTTCTTCCCAGACTGAAGTGCTTCTCCACGATCCACAGAGAGAACCCACAAGCACCAACTCCCTCCCTCTCAGGGTAGGGAGCCTGGAGCTCACCAAAGCCGGACACCCTCCTGGTTACACTTCCATACAGCTGAAGCAGAAGTGAGGAGGAGGAAAACCTCCAGAGAGGAGGGGGCTCGACCACAAGGTTCTCTTCCCCTCTTTCTCTGCTTCCAAAGACTTCCCCGCCCCAATAAAAGGGCCTGTGAAGAGCTGAGGCCCCTGCGTGTATGGCGGGGCCTGCATCTGAGAAAGAATGCTCTCACTTGTCTCTTTGCTACTGGAAATTCCCAATCAATTTCTCAGAAATTTGCACTTCCTGGGGCTCTGCATTGACCTGGCAATGTTTTAAGGTCCATCTTTATAATTTGCCGTTCTCAACATGTCCTTCCAAGACTGAGAAAACTTACAGATCGGTTACGGAGACCTAGCAGCCATCTGTGTGCCCACATGAGGTCCTTCATGATGCTCCTTACCCCCAGGGAAGCCCCAGCCTCCGAAGGAAACAGGGGCTGCCTGGGCCCCGTGCACCGCGCTCCACCCTGAATCTCTGCAGCTGCTCAGAAGAGGGGGGCGTTCGGAGGAGTGGGCCTCCTGAGCCCTGTGGCAGGCCTCATCCGGGCCCCGGCGCCCAGCTTGGCACGGGGCTGGGAAGGGAGGGTGTGGGGAGAGTGGTCTCCAGAGTGTCCCTAGCCCCGAACAAGCTCAGGCTCGCTGGCAAAGACTCACAGCAGGGGGACCAAGGCTGCTTTCAGTCCTCTGGCCACTGGATGTACAGTACTGAGCACCAGCAGGGCTGGAGGACATGAGGGCGGGGCACCCAGGACGGCACCCCACAGATGTTTACCTCAAGGAGCTAGGTGCTGGCGGCACGGGTACCCCAGGCATGTGAACATTCACCCAGCCAGACCTTGTAATGGGCACGCTTTTCTATATGTACACTGTACTCCAATACTTAAAAACCTGCCTTTGGGTAGAATATGCCCCATACTGGGCTGGAATTACCATTTTAAAAACCCAAGCACTGAAGTGTAGAGAGGCCTGCCAGGTCACAGAGCACCCCCTTCTTCAAGGAGACACGGTTCCCAGAGGAACAGCCCTGGCTTGAAAGCACCTCCTCCTGACAGGATTTCAGATCGTCAGAAGCGGCCTCTCCTGTGCCAGGGTCTCCAAAGAACCACCACCTCCAAGTAACTAACCAGCCCCCTGCCTAAGCCTGTCTCGGATGGGGCCCTCCCTGCACCACATTCTCAGAGGCCAGAGCAGTCCTGCCCCAGGAAGGGCAGCACAGGGAGGAAGGGGTCCCCACTCAGTTTCAAGAGCACCCGCCCACCTACCTCTGCCACAGGCAAGGCCACAGGAGGCGGCAGCACAGCCCCAGGGAGCTCCCACCGGCAGCAGCACCGCAGGGTGGTGAAACCTGCACGCTGACTGGAAACCATGCCCATCTCAGGTAATGCTGAGCGAGATGAGTGTCCGCTCAAGGATGAACAGCAAGTCTGTGTCTAGGCTTTTTGTATGAGGCTTCTGGAACCTTAATGCAGGGAAAGCATGATACAAGAGGAAATACAGGAGAAAGCACCAGAACACACATGGTAGAAGTTTGGGACTGTTCCACAGATGTACTTGAAAGCAACAAGGCTCCCTGCAGCCCCACCAATGTTAGCCACTCCCCAAACAGTAAGAACCTCAACAGAGTAAGCTTCTCTTGAGACAGAAAGCCTTGCCAAGTGGCCCTCAGCAGGGCCCCAGGGCATCTCAGGGGAAGCAGAGTGGAGTAGGGCTGGGCAAGTCGGGGGCGGGTAAGACTGGAGGGCCGGCGCTCTCTGGAGCAGGCTGGCTGGCCCCGCACCGGCTTGCCCACCAGACCACTACGGGTGACCTGAGGAGAGAGGCACCAGGAAGACGCGGCTAAAGGAAAACAATCGGGTCTCTGTCCCTGTGACGCAGGACAGGTACTCTGCCAGTAGGCAGGGGAGGAAGGTGACAGGGACAAAGGAAGGATGAATAGTTCTGCCTTAGTGATCTCCCACCCAGACCTGATTGCCGGAAGTGCTTAGCAGGAAGGAAGGATGAAAGGGCCACCCAGCAACAGGGACAACTTGTGTGTCCTTCATGGTATATCCCCTTTACCAGGACACAGAAGTCATTCTCTATCGGGAAAAGAAAAACAAATTCTGGTAATTCACAAGGCCAAAGACGCAGGGCCGCAAACCCGTGAATGTGCGGCCCGAGCAGGCACGCCTGGCACACTTCACCAAGTGCACCCAGGAAGTGCCAGGCACCGTGTTAGTTCGTCACACAGCTGCAGAGCAGCGTGGCCTTGGGCAAGAGACCTAAGCTCTCCAAGCCTCAGTTTTTCCATCTACAAAATGGCTTCATAAATGAGCCACAGGGCACGGAGCACTTCAGAGCAGACAGGAAATGCCATACGAATACCTGATAAATAAAACAGACATTCTTCATTACCATCACAGTTCTGCTCATGAGAACACACATTCAAACCCGTGAGTCGAGACCACTTCACACCCACGAGGACAAGCGTCATGAGCACAGTGTGAAGATGGATAGGGGCGTGCTGGGGAGGATGTGGAGAAACTGGAACCTTCCCTCGCTGGTCAGGATGTAAGATGGGGCAGTCACTGCAGGAACAGTGTGGAGAGCCCTCAGAAGGTCGGATAGAGTTACCACGTGGCCCAGCGATTCCACTCCCTGACAGACATCCAAAAAACTGCAACACAGGTGCAAACCTGTCCACGGGCATCCGCAACAGCACAACAGCCAAAGCAGCAACAGCACGATGTCCACCAGCAGATGAACAGATACACAAAACGTGGTTCAGCCAAACAACAGAAGATTCTACAGCTTTAAGAAGGAATAAAATTCTGACAACACGGGGTAACCTTGAAGATGGGATGCTGGGTGAGAGAAGCAGGCACGAAGGCCACCTGTTGTATGATTCCATTTACATAAACTGTCCAGAACAGGCAGGTCCACAGAGCGGCTGGGGGGTGCTTGAAGGAAATGGGCAATAACTGCTGAAGGGCACAGGGTTTTTCTCTTTGGGGTGATGAAAATGTTCTAAAATTGACTGTGTTAATGGTTGTATAACTCTGTCAATATACTAAGAACCACTGAATTGTTTACATTAAGGCATGAATTGCATGGTGTATGAACTATATATCTCAATAAAAATGTTAACAAAATTTTTTTTTTTACTTGAGGTTACACAATTAGCAAGTTGGCAGGCCAGGGCCTGGGCCACCCTTCTGTGTCCCCTCACAGGCCTCGTCCCGGGGTTTTCTGGGCATGAAGGCCACCTGTCCAATATCTCCATGTATCAGAATTTAGGAGAACACATGCAGCCCACACCAAAGAGAAAGTTAGAAAATGTTACGTTTGCCATGGGGAGGCTTTATATTAACAAGCACACCTGCCACCCTGCCCTCACCTCATCCGTCCAACCTCGGTACTGTCCCTGGAGGCTTCAGCAGATCACTCCCACGAGCAGCCCTGGACCATGTCCTCTCTATACAAGTGAAACCAGGTTCTCAGCCAGGACATGGCAGTTGGAGGAGGGAAGAGGTAAGACTCACGCACGCACACACAGGCTCTCACGCACTCCCCACCCGGCTAAACCACGTGGATGGGAAGGAGTCTCCTCCTTGCCTTCGGCACGGACCGCAGTCCCCCAAGGCTCCACCAGGCAGGCTGGTCTATCCCCTCCGTCCCCTCTGCCCGGGGATCTGAAAACTCCTGCCTTACCTCCTCCAGGTCCAATTCAGCAGCGCCCCACCCCCACCCCCGCTGCCACCCCCGCCCCAGGAGCCCCGCCACTGCCACTGGCTCTCTTCCCACCCACACCTGGCACCTGGGAGTGTGTGTCTGCCTCCTAGCGAAGCCTCAAGCTCCCTGACTTGGGAGGAAGCACCCCACCCCATTTCCTAGCTCAACAGCAGAAACGCAGTTGACGCTCAGAGATCACCAAACATACAAGAGAGCAAACAGCACGGCACTTCCTTTCCAACAGAGAAGGTAAGGCCTTAGTGCTCAGCTCCTGTGACTACCGCGGAGCCCTGGTCGGGGCAGTCACTGAACGAGGCTCCACCTGGAAGGGCCGGAGAGCATCACCTGCCAGAAATGCCCCTGGACCCGAGGCCCACTAGGAGGCATCGGCTGGCGTGACCTCTGTATCCTCGCCCTTGCGCGCCCTAGCACAAGAGAGGACAGGTCCTCGTCTCGTGACAGAGCATGTCCCCAGCCTGCCCCGGCCAGGAGGCGCCACCTGGGCCGCGGAACACTTTTCAGATTTACCCCTCATCAGCGTGAAGAGGTAAGGCTCAGGCCTGCTGGGAAGCTGGGAGGGCCGTGCAAGTCAGAAAGCAGTGGAACTGCTCTCAGGGCCCCAGTCTCCTCGAAAGCCCCAGGCCCAGAGAGCGCCAGCTGCCCGACGAGCCGCTGGAATAGGCTGCATCCCCAGAAGCGTCCGGGGGAGTCCTCTCCCTGCTGCTGCCACGGAGGTCCCTCTTGCCTTCTAACGACCCTCCCAACCCTACACATCAGGACCCCTCCCAGTCCAACACTCACATTCTACCCACCTCCCCTCGGAAGCTACTGAAATGCCTTGAGTTAATTTTAGTTCCAGGATTTCTGTACTTGGGATGAGCCAAGAGGCCAGGGGAACTTCCTGGATGACCTGGACTGTCTCCAGAGCATCAGCCCCCAACTCCACTTGGTGTGGGGGGTCACAGGGTAAGAGCCCTCACTCAGGTTGTGAGCGTATTCTCCACACTAACCCCACAGCTGCTGGAGCCATAAAATGTTCCTCCCCTTTAAGGAAAAGTTAAATGATGACTGTTCCCAAGAAAACATCCTGCCTCACGTCCTATGAGATGTCCTGTTGCTAACAAGAAACAAAGCAGCTTTACTCAAGGATTTGATTATTCCAGCTTAAAATAAAACGGGGGCATCAGAAGTCAGGGAAATCGTGTGCAAAGCACCATTGTCTGAGGCAGGATGTAAGGAGAGCATATCTGAAACCAAACTGTTTTCCTGCAGTTATGCTTCCATCTTTTTCAATAGTCTTTTCACTCCTGTGATGTCCTGATGCAGCAGATAAGAGAGGGAGCCTATCAGGAAGGCAGCAGCGTCAGTGCAGACAGCCCACTGTGGACCCTGTAAGAGACAGAGCAGGGGCCGTGGGAGGCCAGCCTTCAGCAGCGACAGCCTTTGTCTTCAGCGAACGCAGCTTTGCTTCGGTTGGGGCACGAACTTCAACCCTCTTCATGTAAACAGAGGAGGCCAGACACAAGGATCACAGCACAGGTGAGCTGGAAAAGCTCCACCTGGGCCTCCAATCAGGCAGCTTTTACTAAAAATAAAGGTCACTGCCTCCAAAACAGCCAGAGCAGCTGGATACCGACGGTGCTGAGGCTGCCCCAGGATCAGAAGATATGGTCTGTGCGTCCCTCCAGCAGGGTGGCTGGCGAGCACAGGGTCCAAGAGCCAGCGGGGCCGAGGACAGGTCAAGGTCACGGTGACAGGTTCCTCTGCACAGGAAGCTGGCTGGACCACAGAAGGAAGCGAATGAGGCCTCCTTAGCTCTACGCTTGGCCAGTACTTTTACTCTTAACTTTCACCAACGCGCATCTGACCCAGGCCGGGGCGTGGCAGTGACTTTGTCCACGGCTGCCCAGAGTGACCAGGCCTTCGGACTCTCAGTCTGGTGTTCGCTCTACCGCACGGCCCCGCCTCAAGGGAGATAAGACCCCCCCGGGGTGGGGGGGGGGGCAGGGACGATGAAACACCTGTGGGTAAGGGGAGAGGGACTGACTCGCGGGAGGACCCCAGCACAGCTGCACCTGGACTCGGGCACACGCGGGCCTTCCAAGCTGTGGACGTCAGTGTCAACTGCAGGGGCACATGCTAGACAGAGTGGTCACACGAGGGATAAATAAAGGAGGTCAAGTCACGGAAGGGCACTGGGTTCATTCAGTTGGGTAAGGGCAGGAAGGAGAATCACGTCTGACTCTTTTTTCCAGAGGTGAGGCCAGAGCAGAGGGCATGGGACACTGCGCTGCCCGGTGGGTCCGAACGGCCTCAGGGAAGCTTCTTGAGGCTTGGGCGCCTGTTAGCTGGCGTGGGGACGCAGCAGACAGGGAGGGAGATGTGCCACCAGCAGATGCCGCCGTGCCACAGAGGTGTGCACACCTCACGCCGGGCACGCAACCCCGTCTCCTGAACCCCTCAGGACCCTGAGGAGGAGACTGTCACCACTGCAGAAAGTAATTTCAAAAACGAGGAAAACACAGACACAATTGGAGTCCTTGCTGTTGTCAACGCGACTGTCAAAATGCTTCTGAAATTTTTTTCTTTTAAAAAACATAGAAAATACATGTTTTTAAAAATCTGGATGTACTATTTCAAAACGTTCAACTCTCTTAACCAGGTGACAGGTGTCCCTAGATCTGAGAGGGAGGGGCTCCTTCAGGGGAAGCATGCCTTTGCTTTGACGGTGGAGCTGGACCCCCCTCCACTCCCCCCAGCGCCTGAGATGAACCCCCAGTGAGACAGGAGGGCGGCAGGGAGACAGGACACTCAGCTCCGCGGAGCTCTGGTCCAATGTCCACACTCATCCTGAAAAGCACTTCTCTCCCCACACCACAGAGGAGAACACTGAGATGTACGAGGCTACAGAAAGTGACCACAGACAGCTAGCAGATGGAGCTGGAATTCAACCCACACACATCAATCCAGGTATTTTCTGACAAAATGCTTGAGGACCGACCAATTCAGTTTCATTTTGACAGGTTCCACAAGGGGGAAAAGACCAGCCCAAAACAAGCCCAGCCTTGCTCCCCTGGGCAAGACTGACTGGGGCATTTGCGGGGGTGGGGGGCAAGGCGCCCCGGACAAGCTGGACCTCGAGGCAGAAGCCCTCTGGTATGCAGGGACATAGGTTTCCAGGCTAACTTGCCACCACCCCACACCCAGGACAGCTGCAGCGCAGAGGTGGAGCCTGGCCAGAGTCACCGAAGGGCCTCTTTATGAACCGAATGTTAGTGACACCCTCAAAATTTCTACGTTGAAACCCTACCCCGCGATGGGATGGTATTGGGAGGTGGGGCCTCTGGGAGGTGGTAGCACTGGATGAGGTCATGAGGGCAGAGCACGTATGAATGGCGCTAGTAGCCTGCATGCTCTCTCTGCCACGCGAGGACACAAGGAGCAATCTGGAACACAGAAGACGGCCCTCACCAGGACCCGACCATGCTGAACCCCTCCAGCCTCCAGAACTTTGAGAAACAAACTACATTGTTTAATAAGCCACTCAGTCGATGGTACTCGTCACAGCAGCCCAAATGGAGTACGACAGCCTCTGCAAGTCAGCCCACCTTCCAGCACCCCCGAGGAGGGACACCCTGCAGGACATCCACTTCACCCTTTGCTGACTGCCCGTGTGACAGGCTGGCAACAGAGATGTGATGCCTGGAAGGATTTCTCCTGCGGGAATAACTCTGAGCAAGGAAACCAAAAAGGGCCTCTTGGGCTTCCCTGGTGGCGCAGTGGTTGAGAGTCCGCCTGCCGATGCAGGGTACGCGGGTTCGTGCCCCGGTCCGGGAAGATCCCACATGCCGCGGAGCGGCTGGGCCCGTGAGCCGTGGCCGCTGAGCCTGTGCATCCGGAGCCTGTGCTCCGCAACGGGAGAGGCCACAACAGTGAGAGGCCCGCGTACCGCAAAAAAAAAAAAAAAAAAAAAGGGCCTCTCATCATTTAAACCCCAAAAGTTCACATCAGAGAATTTTTCTGAATAGTCAGTATATTTTCATCTTTGTGCTTTCCTGTTTTCACAAGATTTGTACAATGAGTATGTTACTTTTATAACTGGGAAAAAGGGACTTCCCTGGTGGTGCAGTGGTTAACAATCTACCTGCCAATGCAGGGGACGTGGGTTCAAGCCCTGGTCCAGGAAGATCCCACATGCCGTGAAGCAACTAAGCCCATGAGCCACAACTACTGAAGCCCGCGGGCCTAGAGCCCGTGCTCCGCAACAAGAGAAGCCACCGCCATGAGAAGCCCGCGCACCGCAACGAAGAGTAGCCCCCGCTCGCCGAAACTAGAGAAAGCCCACGTGCAGCAACCAAGACCCAATGCAGTTAAAAATAAATAAATAAATTTATAATTGGGAAAAACATTTGTAATAGCAAACAGTTTTTGTGGCATTTGCTCTCTTGCATATGACCACTCCCCTTGGTTTCAAGATCCAATCCAGTCTTTACATATTTTTTAGTGTCTACATTTTAGCTATAGATTTGCTTCATTTTAAAAAATCTTAATAGGCAAATTCAAAGTTAGAAGGAAAGTAAATGCAGGGGTGACTTTTTACACTAAGATACGGCTGCAAGGCAGTACATTCAGACTTCCCCACAGGCACCAGCAAGGACACAGTACTGGGTGGCTCAGTCCTCCTATGACTGGGCAGGAGCTTGGAAAGAAGGGGCCTGGGAGGAAGAGGAGAGGAAGAGGGAGGGGCTGAGAAGCAAATGACTTTCAGCTGGCTCCAAGCTCACAAGGCTTGTGTCTTTGACATGGCTATTTTTGGGTTTCTGAGTGGGGAGAAAAAAAGAAATTCTTCCCACCACCGCCTAGCTTGGCAGCCCCTTTGCCCTGGCTCCCCGTCCCTGCCCCTCCCTGCTCCACAGCCCCTCAGGGATGAAGGAAGCCCACCCTGGAGTATTTCTCTCCCTCCAGCCACCCCTTACCACCCCCCATGCTCTTAGGAGTATCGGGAGGCATCACCCACTTGCTTGTCTCTTTATACAGAGCTGGGAAAATGTGGAAATAAACGAAGCCTCAATTAGGCAGGCATCCAACGTTTGGGGATGGGGCGGGGGAGGGGACTGAGGCTCCGTCCCAATCCAGGAATGCCTGAGAAAGCTCCAGGAGCCTCCAGCAGCCTCCGAGAGTGGAGGCTTCCCACAGACTCCTTTTCGGTCCTCACTGATCAGGCGGCCAGAGGCCTGGGAGGCCGGCTTCATTCCCACAGCAACTCACTTCAGGAGGCCTGCCCGCTGCAGGAGGGCTGGCCCCCCTGCGCCACCCCACGCACAGAAGGAAGGGAGGACTCCTGCCCCCTCCTTCTTCCTCCCTGGTGCCCTTCCCAGTGCAGGAGAGGCAGGACCCTAAGAGTGTGGACCCAGACCCAGGCGCGCTGGCAGCCCTCCAGGCCGAACAAAGGCAGTTTTCCCCTTTTAACTGTGGAAACTCAGCGTTTCTTATTTATTCCATTCTGAGCCTGGAAAGAGCAATGAAATGGAGATCTTGTTTCTTCCCCTGAGTGGTGGGGTGCAGGGAGAGAGGCGGATTCTGTAGGGAGGAGACTGGGCAGGAAGAAGTTCACAGATATTTTTAGAGACATGGGAATTAAGCAAGCAGGGACCTTCTGGGGCCGGAAACGTTTCTGTTTCCATCCCAACTCTGAAAGGCCAGTGGGTGATAGAGAGTGAGGGCCCAGGAGGCAGAGCGTGGCAGGGAGGAAGCATCAGACTCCAAGGAAAGGAGAAACAAGCGGGGAGCCGAGGTCTCTGAGGGCCACTTCGCTGCTACCATCCAGGCTGCTTCTGCGCTTACACAAGTTGGGCAAATGTCACGACTTCACAGCAGCGTGGGGTGGCACAGAACACTGGCACCGGGCCCCCAGCAGGGCCACCCCTCGGCTACCTGCTGTTAGCCCCCAGCTCTCATTAGTACGGGGAGGTGGTGAGGGGCCAGGGTGAGATGCTGATCACCCCAACTTCCTTTGCTGCTGGTTCTGGTTTGACTGTGGGGAAATGAAATGGAAGCTAAAATAAGGATTTTCAATTATCTCCAGCCTTCCGATGAGTCAGGCTATCTCAGTTCTTTAAGACCACAAATATGGTCTTAACCGTCTGTGGGGTGCCTCACTCAGAAAGCATCTCTCTACAGCCTCCGGAATAGCCACACAAATCTGGGTACAGGACGTGGAGAGAGGAAAATAGAGAACAAAGTGGGCGACCTTGGATGCCCTCTTCCCACTGATGTGGTGCGGCGTTTCCAGAGTGCAATCCGGCAGTAACTAACTATCGACTACCTCAAAAACGTTCACATCCTGGACCCAGCGATTCTGCTTCTGGGAATGTCTGCTGAAGCATTATATTAAGAAAAAAAAGAAAGAAAGAAAAAGAAAACACTTAAAAGCAACCTGAAGGCCCACAGTATGGAAATGAGTAAACACGGCTACCTGATGGCATAGTACATAGCTATTAAAGACTGCACTTCAAAGGGTGACATGAGGAACTGTTAAACAGAAGAGTTTTATTAAATATAACAATCTTACTTTTAGGCCTCACATAAGTATGCAACTACACATCCTAAGAGGACGCATAAACCATGAAATTGACAGATTTTTATCTCTTGGTATAGGGCAGCTTTTTTTTGCATGCTTTTTGTGTGCTTCCCAAAATTTTCATCATGAACATATTTTACTTCTGGCCTTGGGGAGCAAAAATCACTACTTCTTTAACCGCATCTTCTACCACCATCTCTGTGCTTTTGACCAATCCTGCACCTCCACCTCCAGATTACTCCTAATTTGTTCTTTCCCAGAGAGACCCAGAGCTTGGCAGGAGCACTCCTGGGGCCGCGCAGGGTGTGTGTGTCTGTCTCTCTCAGCACTATGCCCCCGTGCTGGCTAACCCCCCCTTCCTGACTATGGACTATGAGATCCTGGAGGGCAGGACCCTTCCTCATCTTTATTTTTCCAACTCCCAGCCCATCCATGGTGTACAACAAGCAAGCAATGAGTGAATGAATGAATTCAACCTCTCTCCTGGTTTCCTAAGATTCCAGGAAGTCATCAGGAAAACATGTGGCGTGGGGAGAAGGAAAACACGATAGTGTATGAGGCCCTGGAATAAGGACAGGCCCAAGCCCCAGATCCCCTGACGGTCTTTCTCAAGGCAGCCAGAATATCAGTTACAGAGCCTGCCCAGCCCATGACAACAAGGGGCTTATTGTTGGTACAAGTAGGTGACTGGGCCCAGTCAGTCAAGGGCCTTATTCACCAGAGGGAGATTAGACAGACTATCTCCCTCTAACTTTTCTGGAACAGCAGTCATCATTAACCCCTGGGTTTCCAACCAGAGAATCAAGAATTTCAACTATCTATGAAAGTACCTCTTCCTCATAAAAGGTGCTGAAGCAAATTATAGATTGAACACAATTCAGGAGGCGAACACACATACACCCGCAGCAGGCAGGTAGGTGTACATTCACTCTCAAGCACGCCACACACACCCCACTAGGCACACATGAAGAGCTATGCAGACCCAGGGTAACAACTGACCCACACAGGACAAATCAAGGAGAGAACAGAAGGGAACAGCAGCCTAGAACAGAGGAGTGGGGCAGGCAGGAGGGACTGCCCACACACATGCCCTCTGTGCAAACCGATTCCTGAAATGCGTGAGGGGGGTCTCCAGTCAAACGCTGCCAAAATCACACAGTGACATGTCTGAGCTGCTGATAAAACCCTAATAAAAATGACCACAGAGAATCTTTAAAAGGTATAAACTCTCAAAGACGAGAAACTGGAGAAGAGAGAGCAGCAGATGTGGGATATTAAATAAATCTTGAAACTTGGGAAGTGGGTGTGCATACACGGAGAGTGACCAGGTGAAGCAGAGAAGCTTCCGGAGGGAAACCAGGAGGAGGAGGCTGATGCTGTCCCAGAAGAGCAGCAAGCTCAGGGCCTAGAGGCCCCAGGCACCTCTGACCAAGGAGGCAAGGCCGAGAGCAGGAGGCCTGGCCAGCCCGTTCAAGGAGCAGTCAGACCCTGGCCCAGCCCTCGCCAGCAGCGCCCGGAAGGTACTCTCTGAAAAGGCTCTGGACGTGGGGCAGCAGGCACCACGGCGGGGGGCAGGGGGGGTGTTGAAGATTCCATGAAAGCCTGCATCCTGAAAGTGGAGGTCTCCCTAACACCACGCTCTTCTGCTGCCCATAGGGCTCCCAGACTGGAGAGCAGAGGATTTGGATCTGGGGACTCGCCAGTTCCCTGCCTGACTGTCCTTCTAAGACGAAGCCAACCAGTCACCCACGTATACCCCGCACACACAGTCTCGTTCCTAAATACAAACGTACAGCCAAGGGTCACAACTCGGATGAGGAAGCCCAAGACCAAAACAGGCAGAAAGGGACCTAAGAAGAAAGTAAGTCAGACCAGAGACAGAACAGAATTTCAAAATAACTGAAATTATAAGAGAAAGTATTGCATCCATGAAACATGAATAAGATGCTATAAAAAGGGACACACAGAGAACAAAAAAATGAGCCCTAAGAAACTAAAAATACGATAGCTGACCTAAGAACCAGAATAAAAATAAGAAAACAGGATAGCTGGGATCAGAAATAGAAGGGTTTATGGCAAGGTTAATGAAATCTCCGACACGACAAAGCCATGCAAAAAGACAAAATCAGAGCCTGTCCAAAAGGACCAACAGCCAAATAACAGGAGCTCTGAGAGTAAAGACCAGGGAAAACGAGGCAAAAGAAATTACCACAGGAAAAAAAAAATACAAGAAAACTTTCTGGACCAGAAGGACAGAACTTTCCTCATTGAAAGGTACACAGGCTTCTGACTCAATGAAAGAACCAGAGCCACGCCAAAGCACACCTTCATGAAATTTTAGAACTCAAGGGGTGATGAGAAGCTCCTAAAAGTTTTCAGAGGGAAAATTCCATTCATTTACAAAGGGTCGGGAATCAGATCCTTTGTACATGAACTCTCAATAGCAATGGTAGAAATTAAAAACAAAGAACAAAGCCTTCAAAATTCCAAGGGAAAATTATTTCCAGCCTGACATCCTACAACCAGTCCAGCTATCAATCGAGAGTGTGGGTAGCAAAGGCATTTTTAGACATGCAAGGTCTCAAAACTTTTTTTCCCTGTGCCCTTCTCAAGAGGCTTTACCAAATGGAGAAGCAAACCAAAAAAGAAGAGATCCATCTAAGAAACTCAGGAGAAGGAGGAAGGGAACTCCCAAGTCAAGAGCTAAGCAGCGGGCCTGGAGAAGAGCCAAATGGGAACAAGAGGAGAAAAGGCTCCATGAGGGATCTGACCACGGAAAAAAAAAGAGCCACTGACCTAGGGACTTGCCCTCACTAAGAGGAGTTTTGTAGTTCTGTCAGAAAGTTTAAAGTTCAATCAAGCTTAGTTAAATACAAATCAAACAAACGAAGAGGGGAGGGCAATTATCAACTGCAAGAGAAATCAAATGTGAAAGGAAACATAGTCATGGTGTACTACACGGCTTGGATATGCACATTTCTTACAGTGTCATAATAACATAAACACTACTGACTTAACCCTACTGTTTACTGCCCTGCGCCTGTGTCGGCAGGATGGGGGAGGACGAGAGAGGGTGTGAGGCAGGCACGTGCCCGCACACACTGACACTGACATGTGGGGAGGTGGGGGTGGCAAAGCCAGCAGGCGCAAGAACCAAACCCTACGTGTGGGGAATGAAATCCACAGACAGCGCCTTCCAAAACTCAAGAAATGACAGGATACATGTGTTATTTACAAACACAGAGGTTAAGTACTGAAATCCTCCAGCTACAAGAACCGGCAGTGGCCTCCTGCGGGAACAGGCACAGGAGGAAGGAGCGGGGCAGGGTGGTGCGTGCTTCTGTATAACAAGTGTTGAGGCTACAGACTTGACTTTTTAAACTATGTATGCATATTATTAAAAAAAAAAAAATTAAAGCCCCCATGATGGTTTAAAATTCCCATCTGGCCCATTTTCAGGCTTCACATATGTCAGGGAGCACAGAGATCCCAGGGTAAATACTGAGCTACTGGTTGGAAACGGACACACACCTTTCAAAAGACTGCTCGCCATCACCCCCACAGGTCCAGGAGGCCGACCCCCAGGGTCTTCAGACAAGTCAGTTAGCTCTGGATGCAACTTCTCTTTAGGGTGTGTTCATATATTATTTCCTCCCTGGGCAAGGCTGTTAGAAATAAACGACTGTTTTTCCTAAGTCAAAAACCTCAAACACGGCCTTCGCTGGAGGAGAGTTCATGTGTCTCCCAAAGTAATTATGGAAAGATCATTTCTAAGGTTGTGATGGTTTGAACACTGGATTTGGGGTTTAATGTAAAGTTTAAACTAAATAACCAGGTGTGTTCTAAAATCAGGCAAATGCTTTCCTCCCTGATGGGAAGAGGCTAACAATCCATGGAAGAAGCCAGTATGGATGAAAATGCTACCAAGCTCGCAGATGTTCACGCTATTAAACCAACAGGCTGACGCTCCACAGAGTGACTTTCCCCTCTTCCAACCTTTCAAGCATCCTTTAGGAACCAACGCCCCGTGACCTGGCAAATCGTTAGTGAGTGGATAAGTGAACAAACAAAACAGGAGTGCTTCCACACCCACTCCTTCTGCAGAGAACTGGCCCTGCCCTGCCCTCCGGGCAGTGGTGGCCGCCCTCACCTGGCCCACACCAGCAGGACAAGGGGTCCCATCTAAGAAGACATCCCAATGTCTGTCAATGTCACCTACATGGGCCTACTTAGACAAAGAAGATAAAATGGCTTGGCACCCCTAAGAGGACACTTTCACCCTGCTTTTCCTGGTTTGGAAAGGCAGGGCTTGTGTTTATTTCAGCAACAGAAGGGCAGATAAGAAGCTGGGCATGGTGACTTGGTCCAGTGGCCAAGGGAAGCCCATGTAAGAGAAAGGAAGGTGCATCAGGGAACATTTGAGAATTCCCACCAACAACGTGGGGTCGGGCTGTTTTCCTAACCTCTTCTCACAGAGCAGGAATTGAGTGCTCTTCTCTGTCTCGGACGGAAGCCCCCAAAAGATCAGAAGCCTTGAAGCGTCCTCTCGACACTCACGCCGCACCTCCTACCTCAAGATGGGGTTGGCACCCCAGCCTGTCTTGGGCCTGCTCCCCACCTTCCTCCACCGGGTGGGCAGGGAGGCCTGACTGAGAGCCAATTACAGACGCGAGGGTCTGCTGGTGTGGGAATGGGGTGCGTGTCCATCCCTCAGGAGCTCACAGCTCCTGTTCACACGCAACCCTGACTCCAGGCAGTGAGAGCCCCCGCGTGGAGGCGCAGCCGTGTCTCTGAACCTGCTGGAGGGTGACGGCAGAGACCCCTCCTGCCCTCTGCGCCTCAGTTTCCTCATCTGTCAAAGGTGAGGGCTGAAGGAGAGGATGCCTTCGAGGACCCTCAACACCACCCAACATCTACCACTCCCCGGCCCCTCAACCACCGGCACCCGAATATGTGGCGGTGCTGGTAGGTCTCCTCCTGAGAAAGCGCTGGAAGGTAGGGCCAGGCGTGTCCTCCACACCAGGCATAAGTCTGGCCTCCACCCAGCAGGGAATTCTTCAGACACTGGCTGCCTTACGGGAGGGACGGAGGAGAAAAGGCTGCCTGGCCCTTTTCCGCCCGTCACAGCCCTGTGCGCTCAGCAGGCGTCAGTACCCATCACACCACGTTAACCAGGCAGAGCTCCGGCACCAAGTGCTGGGAGGTGGATCTGGGCTCCGCTCACAGCACAGGAGCCAGAGCAGCTCCACCCACCAGGCCTCCCACCCACGGCTCAAGGCCAGAAGCCCAGCTCTGCCGGGGGCGGGGGGGAACCTCACCTTGGGCTCTCCCCACAGAACCATTTTCAGGATTAAATGGGAAGCCAGTGAGAGCAGCTAGTACAGTGATTGCTGTGATTTTTTTTTTTTAGCTCTGCATTTATCAGAGGCTAGCTGGTTCCAAAACATGTACATGGCTACGTGGAAGAAGTGAGCCTCGGGCTTCTGCCCCAGTGGCAGCCACCACGCCCTTAGACAGACAGCCTGATGCCACTGATGAGCGTCCGTGTACACGGCCTTTCAGCTGGGGCCTGGGCACCGCAAAGCACTGTCGGGCCCCCAGATCCTCACTGGTCAGCGGGGAGACAGGTACAACCCCCACCAGTGGGTTCAGAGGGAAAAGTGAATCACTCATAGTGGACTTGGACGAACAGCCCAGTGCATCCACCAGGCAGAGGTACAGACAGAAACCCAAAAGGAAGGTGACCCAAGGAGGGACAGAGAGCAGGTGCAGCAGAAGCTGGCTGAAATCCCGGCCTTGCAATGAGGCCGCAAGGACCCTTCTCCGCTGCTCGAGGACGAGCGTGCTCCCGTGCGGCTGGAGGTGGGCCACAACTGCCGGGGTACAAAGTTCTTCAGCGCCTCCCTCCGCGGTTTGGGGGGTTTCTGTCCCCCCCACCTGCGCTGCCCCATTCCCGCACCTCATGGTCCCACTGGCTGGGTCAGCAATACCACCCTCGTTAGAAGTCACAGAGAACCAGCCTCGCCAACAGGACGACATGGGATTCCCGCTTCCCTCAGCTCGCCCTGCGGGCCAGCTCGATGGGAGAGATGCCAGCCGCGCTGGCTGCGGAACCTTCGGCCGGGAGGGCTGTGTCGAGGAGCTGACCCCATAACCTGGGCAACGTCACCTCTCCATCCCCTCATGGGTACAGGGCTGGTCCTTCCCCACGCTGCACCCGTGCCCAGCTCACTCTGGAAACACAGCGCACCTGTGCCGTTGGGGACAACCGTGGGTGGGCCCATCGTTCTCCTTTTCGTCTTCCATGTACTGCCTTTCTCTGTTCCCATCTCCTGTGCCCGTCTCAAGCCCGGCAGGGACATCCACAAGTACCACCTAACCCTGCCCAGAACTGGAGCTGAGGACAGAAGGAGGGAGGAAGACGAAGTCAAGAGCCAGCCATGCCCACTGTCTCCCCGCCCCATCCCAGGCAAAGCCCTCCAGCCCTAAGACCTGGCCCAGGTCCTCTCTGCTGTGAAACCTTCCAGGCAGAACCAGCTTGCCCTGCTCTGTATCTAGAGCACTCTGCATTAGGTCCCTCTGATCACACCCTTTGTGGCCGCTGAATAATGGCCCCAGAGATATCCACACCCCAATCCCCAGAACCTGGAGTGTGACCTCAGATGTCAGAAGGGACTCTGCAGGTGTGATTAAAGATCCTGAGATGTGGGGATGATCCCACCTTATGCGGGTGGGCTTTACATGTCATCACAAGTGTCCTTTCAGGAGAGAAGCGGGGGAGAACTGACACAGGTGAGGAGAGGTGACGATGCAAGCAGAGAGGCAAGGAAGCGGCCACGAGCCGAAGGGCGCAGGCGGCCCCTGGAATCTGAAAAGGGAGAGACACCACCGTCGCCTGGAGCCGCAGGGATGCTGAGCTGGACTCCTGACCTCCAGGACCGTGGGAGCAAGTCATGCTGTCTTGAAACAGTAGGTCAGCGGCAGTGGTCACGGCAGCCCCGGGAGACTAATACACTCACACATTGTTATCATCATCAGAAGCCCCTGCCCAGAATGAAGCCACCCTGAGCTCACTTCTGACGCTCGAGAGACATCTGTGAGTGATCAGTTCATCAACGTGCACATGCACACGGCCTGGATCAGCCCTTCAGAATAAGTCATCACATGGTACCACCTGCCATCTGTGAGATTCTATGAGTGCAATCATGCCCTGGGTTCAGAGGGCTTTTCCACCAAAAAGAACATCCCCTTCCCTTCCCTGGCCAAGAAAAGATTCTTCCGAAAAAGTGTTGTGGAGGGAAGGAGAGCAGGAGAGATTAAGACACTAACATATTAAGCTGCCTACCCACAATTAATGCCTTAAGTGGATTGGCTTATCAGACTGTTTGTGTTGCCAATTTCCCAGGAAAGTCCAAAGGAAGGAGATGGTCAGGTGGGGAGGGCTGGGTGCATGACAGGGTGCTGAGTGGGGGCAGAGTGAGGAGCCCGAGAAGTCGGGGTGCAGGGGCTATGCCCTGGCGGTCTCTGCAGCCTGGCTTCATGCCGTCCAGCCCTGCATAGGCGCGTGTGGGCACCGTGGGCTCACACGTGGACACACCAGTACCATCACTTGGCTTTGTTTCTTGGACTCCAAATGTTTTCTGCTGCTGACTCGCATAAAATGACCCATTTTTTGACAGTTCTCTCCCTGCTGCCACTTAATTAGTTTCCTAACCAATTATTCCCAGCTGCTCACTTTCCTAAACCCTAAGTCACTCCTGTCTCTGCATGAGAGCCAGAGCTGCCCAGCCCATTACCACAGACGCTCACCCTCCAGGCCACAGTTGCAGCTGCCACAGAAGTCCCCCCACAGCTCTGAAGACCTCCAACAAGGACACCCACCACTGCCCGGCCTCAGCTGCTATCCCAGCGCAGAGTGAGGGCCACAGAACTCCCTCCCCCAACTCAACAGAACTGCTGCTCCAACCGCCCCCATCACCTCCTCCCATCATTGAAAGAGCTGTGTGCGTGCAGCGGGCCGGACAGGGGAACCAAGTGGACAAGAGGACGTAGAACCTCCTGCAGCCTCCTCTGTTCACAAGTCGTATGTGTCCCCTCAGCAGCTGCGGGCACCCTGGGAGAAGCAGAGAGAAGACCGTGGGTTCTCACTAGGCTCAGGGGCACCAGACACAGGCAGGTAGCTGATCCCTATTCTGCTGTCCTTGACTCAGCACTCAGGCAATTGGGAAGGAAGGAAAGTACACGGGACGGTCCCAGTAACACAGAAAGGCACTCACGGGGCAACCCGGTCACCAAGTCCTCTCACTCTGGTCTGAAAGTCAAAGAAGGATTCCCGGGGGCGGCCTTCTTAAACGTTTACGACAAAGACTCAAGCGCCAGTCAAGGAGGACAGCAGACCGATTCCCCACTCGGTCAGCCAACAGGTGCCGAGCTTCTCCCACAGCCGCATGTATTATGTAAGGTCCCACCTATACAGGCAAATAGCAGCCTCTGCCTCGAGGTGCTCACTGCCCTGTAGAGGGAGACCCACACGGAAACATGCGCCCTGGGGACAAGGGACAGAGGAAGGAGATGGGTCTGACCTGGACCCACCTGGGAGTGGTGCCTGTGTCTTCTCCTGGTTCTTGTGAATGATTCAGGGTTACCTGTAGAGCCTTTCTAGCCCACCTGGCAGGTATGTATTTGCTCCCTTCTACCTGACCCTCTGTAGCCACTCATTCCCATGTGTTCTTCTCTAACTTCTTTCCTCTACAAGGCTCAGGCCACCAGGTGACAGACCCTAACACTGAAAGCACAGAACATCTGCCCTGCCCCAGACTCAGGCCCCCCATGTTAACAGTTAGCCCTTCCCTTTGGGACGAGGCAACCAGGAACCTCACTGCTTGCCCCACACCTACTGATTGAGCCCCTCCTCGCTGGGTTTCCCCAGCCACAAATGGACATCTGGACCAGCTCATCTCTAGAAACCTCTGTTCTTCATCCCAAACAGCCCCATAACTAACTGCTGGTGGCCTCCATCCCCCAGCTGTTCCATACTGAGAAATGTCACCCAAGCCAGCATGCAGAGTGGTAAATGACAACAAAAAGCTACCAGAGGCAGAATGCTGCACCTTCCAATAGACACCAGGCTCAGACATCTTAACAAGCCCGTGTCTCCAAGCTCCTCCTCAACTCAGTAAAAAGGAGGGGAGCGCAGGGAAGGACTTAAAGTTTGGCCACCAGTTTCCAGGGAACAACATCTGTACACAGGGATGCTTCATTCTAATGGGTGAAGTCTCCTGCATCCCAGTGAGTCAAACTTGAGGAAAGAAGGCATGTGACACTTGTGAGTTTCACTGCTGACCCCTGACCTTTTGACAAGAAGGCTCTGCTGTCAGTTGGGAGGGGTTCCCAGTCCCAACTGGGTTCATCTTGCCCTTCCTTGCTCACTCACTGTAACATTTCCAAGTAACTGGAAGTTGACCCAAAGATGCTCTAGGGCAAAGCGGCCTGCAGGAAGCCCAGAGGCAGAGCTCAGGGTCCTCTCTGCACCCACCCCTCATGCTGTCATCCACACCCGCCCCAAGAGACTACATACACCTCCAGCCAAGGAAGCCCTTGCATACATAATACACATTTACAGACTCTATTTTATCCGCAACATACATAAGAGTCATTAAGGAATTAAATGCTGCAACATCCCTCCCAAAGAGGTGAAAATGATGTGTAGCTTGTCATGATTAAGTAAAGATAAGGTAAGCCCCCTATCTACAGCGCCCAAGTCTAGAAAATTAAAGCAGGCAGGAGTAAAACACCTCAACACCCTGGAATCACCTTCTAGACAGCCCAGCGGGTGCATGACTCCTGAGCTCTCCCAGGCTGAGCCACTGAGAGTGGAGAGCCACTCTCTGCTTTTCTTCACGAACAACAGCCCCTGCAGAGGCCTCAGAGTTTACCTTGAAAGATGGGCGTTGTTCACACATCCGGCAACACTGGCAAAGCACTTACCACTTCTGCAAATGTTTTTTTAAAAGTTCATTATTTTGGAAAACTAAGTTAATTAAATGGTCGACACAGAAGAGGTGCCTTGCTCATGCAGGCTAGTGGACTGGGCCTTCAGACACCCAGATGATTCTACCTCAGAAGCAGGTCTGTCCAGTCAGGGCATATTCTTCTCTGCAGCTGCGGGGTGGGGTGGGGGGGTGGTGAAGGAGGGGTGGGAGTATCCCACAATTTCAACTAAAGTAGCGCCAGACTGTATCAGTTTTAAAACTTGTATTAAGTTTCTGTGCAGAATTCCACTGAAAGACAGAGGTCTCCCAACCTGTCTGTGACAGCACCGGGAGGCCCAGTGGAACGTGGTGCATCTGCAGGGCCCGGGAAAGGCTTCCGCTCTGTAACAGCCCGCATCTTGCTCACAGGCTAGCGTAAGGATGAGAACACTTCCAAGTTCAAAGCTATTTTTCAAAACTACCAGTTTTACCACGGCAAGCACAGGACTGCAGAAGAGCAGCTGAGCAGAGGAAGGGACGGAAGGAAGCCCAGGTTCACTGTGGGCCCAACACCACCACGAGGTTTCTGTGGAGGGAAATCAGGCAGGGAGAAGGCCCTGCTCAAGGACGCTCAGTCAGAAAGAGAGGAACCAGAGTAAAACCCTTAGTTACTGGACCCCAAACCAACGCTCTCTCCCTACACCCTTCAGTTTCCCGGCACCCTGACACAGCAGGCCTTCCTCTGTGCCCTGGAGGCTGAAACTGCGCGGAAAAGTACGAAGGCTGAAGCCAGGCCAAACACATGACGGGTTTAAAAATAAATCTAAAGACATGAGACTAATCCGTAAAACATCAGACGTGGGGAAGCTTCTGCGCAGCTCGGACCGGCACGGAGCTGAGTACCGTTCCGATTTCTACACATCTCTGAACGTACGTCCACACACCCGGACTGCAGGCCTGAAGCTAGTTTAGTTCAGCGAGCTGGAAGGCACATGAGAACCTCCTAGAGCTGCACAGTCCCGAGGGGTGGGCAGGAGGCCAAGAGCCAGCCTGGCCCTCGGCCAGCGCCACCTCCCACACGGCACGCAGAGCCGCCCATCACTAGACACAGCAGGGGAAGGACCCCGTCATTCTCCCAGAAGGCGTCTCACCAGTTCACAAATCCCAGTTCTGTCACTCATAAGTTGAGTGATGCCACCATCTCTTGGGGCCTCAGTTTCTTCCGTGAAACAGAGTAACAGTATCTGTCAAGCAATACTGATGTGACCATCACGTTAGAGGTCGTGCCTGAAGAACAAACACAGAGCACCGGGCTGAGCATGCGCCCCCTCCCCAACCCTGTGACGAGCAGGATGGTGGCCAAGGCCCCCTCTCTCCTCCTAGAAGACTCCTCTGACTCCCCAGTCATCCACTGCCCTGAAGAGCATGCGCACTGAGGTTGGCTTGGTATTTAACCTTCACGAGTCCACGTGGGTCCCAACAGGCTGCGAGCGTCACCATGAGAGGAACCTTCTTTCGGCCGTGTGTTCTCCCCCCACGGCCCTTTGCTACGGACACGACAGCCACTGTGGTTACCACTGACTCAGACGCATCGGCCTGCCTAGGAAAGCTCCAAGCAAGGGGGAGGAGAGCCAGCGCTTAAAGCAGGGCTTCTCCAATGTCTGTGCTTCTTAAAATCGCAGGAAGTAGTTATTTAAACTGTGGCTACCTGGGCCTTGCCCTCAGGAGGTTCTGAGCAGGGGATGCGATGGGGACTCAGCTGCAGAGGAGCGAGAGAACCTCAAAGACAGTCCCCACTGGCAGCAGGGCCAAGGTGAGTCCTTCCCCATGCTCCCCTGGGGCCCAAATTCATTGAGAATGAAGTAGGCAAACGTCCTGGGATCAAAGCAACCTCCAGGACTTGGTCCTACAGGAAGGAAAATGTAAAGGAGCCAGAACCCTACCCTGTTAGCACTCAGCATCCTCTGAAGAGCGTTCAGACCAAGCCCACCACTTCACATGTGAGCACAGACCCCAAGGGTGACTTCTCAGTCTGGAGCGTCTCCTCCTAGGGGGCTGACAAACCCACAGCTGCCCTTGAACAAGGCACTACCCAAGGGCGAAAAGTGTTCTCCCTACTATGTGTAGGGATGTGAAGCACACTGAAGCCCTTGCAGCATGGCCCCTGTGAAGGCGCAAAGCTCTGGTCTGTCCTGACTTTCTAGGAATCTCAGGGCAGAGGATGGGGGAGACACCCCACACACCTGCCGTGGAAGCATGGGTACAACCTCTACACGCTTCCCACAAAGGAGAGACCCAGGGTCAGTTTGTTTCAAGCAGAAAGAGTTCAACAGCATTAGACCTTCCAGAATTTTGTTTTTTTTTTTTAAATAAGGAGATTCTGGGACTTCCCTGGTGGTCCAGTGGTTAAGACTTCCCACTCCCAATGCAGGGGGCCTGGGTTCAATCCCTGGTCAGGGAACTAGATCTCACATGCCGCAGCTAAGACCCAGCAAAACCAAATTAAATAAATAGACAGATAGATAATTTTTTTAATAAAATAAAATAAAGTAAGGAGATTCTGACATATGCTCTGACATGAATGAACCTTGAGGACATTATGCTAAGTGAAATACGCCAGGCACAGAAGGACAAATACCATATGACCCCACTTACAGGAGGTCCCTAGAGTCCTCAAATCCGTAGAGGCAGGAAGCAGAAGGGTATGTGGTGGGGGCTGGGGGAGGGATGGGGAGTGAGGGCTTAACGGGGACAGAGTTTCAGCCTAGAAGATGGAAGGGGTTCTAGAGAGGGATGGTGGTGATGGCTGCACAGCAATGTGAACGTGCTTAATGCCACTGAACTATAATCTTAAAAATGGCTGGGATTCCCTGGTGGCGCAGTGGTTGAGAGTCTGCCTGCCGATGCAGGGGACGCAGGTTCGTGCCCCGGTCCGGGAGGATCCCACGTGCCGCGGAGCGGCTGGGCCCATGAGCCATGGCCGCTGGGCCTGCGCGTCCGGAGCCTGTGCTCCGCAGTAGGAGAGGCCACAGCAGTGAGAGGCCCACGTACCGCAAAAAACAAAACAAAACAAAAATGGCTAAAATGGTAAATTTTGTTGCACATATTTTACCACAGTTTAAAAGCAAACAACAACAAAACATGTTTTTGCCTGGCTTCCAGGAGGAAAAAGGAAGAGAAGACGAAATCAAGAGACAAGGCTGCCAGAGCTCATCGGACACAGTCCCCCCCGGAGCCCCAGAGCCTCACAGCCCAGCGGCTCCACCTGAAACTCGGGGCCCTGGATCCCCCTCTGGATGAGGAGCTTCTTCAGGAAAGCCTTCTAGTGATCCCAGCACCTTAGCTTTACATCAGTCCCCAAAAGCTCAAGGAAAGTGGCAGAATTTGGTAAACAAACAGGCAGAGCACAGAGGGAGAAACAAAAGCAGAGGAGAGAGAGAGGCAGCAGCCTGGGTTTCTAGATTCTTCACTCTGTCCACTCCTGAAGAAACAGAGGCGCAGCCAAACTATGCAGGCTCCCACTTGTCTGTGAGGCTGCCCTGAGCCCACCTCACCTCGGCCTGCGTTTGGGATTTTTTTTTTCCTTTTTTGGGCAATTTGCCTCTCCTCCACACCCAACGGTTACAGGGTATGTGGGTGTATCGAGAAAGAAATTTCCCAAAAAAGGAAAAGTGACTCCGGGAGGTTAGTCCCATCTCAGAGCCGCCTGGAAGAGAAGGCAACAGTCACCCCTGGAGCCAGACTAGCCTGAGGCCCCAGACCCAGCAGAAGAGCCCATGCAGGAGGGCCCCTCGATACAGCCCTCCAGGCAGGCGCTGACCCAGGGACTGACCCGGGGACTGCAGCCCTCCTCCTCCGGGCCTCCTGGCCACCACGATGCCCCTCTGGGTCCCCACCCTATGCTCTGAAGCGCATTCTCCCTTCTGCTGAGGAACCGCTAAGAGCTTCAATGCAAAACGCACCTAATCCTTCTCCCAGGAGCGCCCAGGTCCCACCTCCTCCCCACGCTGAAACAGAAATCCTGCAGCAACGCATTTACAAAGTTGATTATTTCGACTCAACAAATATTTACGAGGTCTGTGCTACCCAAATCCCAGGTCAGATAATACGAAGGTACCAAAAACGTATCCAAAAACTATCGGGGGCCCAGCACTAAAGAAAAAAGGTACCATCCGGTAGGTAAGATAACATTTAAGCCAATGAAAACAAACAGTAATACTGTATAAAAGTCCAAATAACAATTTGAAACAGATTGTCACTAAGTGTTAAGGTCCCAGCCATAAAACGTTAATTTATTACATGCAATAGATTCGCTGGGGAGGGATGGGGCGGGTGGGGGAAGAGGGAGAGCTAAAGCTAAACTTGGCAGCAGTGGCACGATCAGCAGTGGCTACCGGCTGCTCAGAGCTGCTGCTCTTGGAGACCAACACCAAGATGGGCCTATTATACAGGCACAGAGGTCTGAACTGCCCTGAGCTGCCACAGGAAGCGGTGCCTATCCACTCCCCGGCAGAGAGCCACACAAGCAGTTCTGCTGGCCCTGTGGTCGTCTGATGTGCAAGAACACCCCACAGAAACCCCTCCCCACCAGGAACAGGCCCATTCCTATTCCAGGAGCAGCACGCACCATCCCAGCCAGCAGGCTAACCCTGCCCATCACCTCCCTCACTCCCAGGAAATCTGAGGGGTAGGGCCTTCTGAACCTTTTAAGAACCGGGATGATAGCAAGTCAAAACAATTAAAAAAAAAAAAAAGTAAGCCACGGACCAGGTCACACAGGGTCTCTCAGCCCAGCACTGTGGACTTGGGGCCGGATCACCTTCTGCTGTGGGGCCATCCTGGGCATCACACTCTGTTTCACAGCACCCTGGCCTCCACCCACTAGATGCCAATAGCACCTCTGCACCCTCGTGCAGCTGTGAGACTCAAAGATGACTCCAGACATTGCCGGGCAGCCCCGGGAGGCACAAGGTGCCCAGTTGAGGACCACGGCTCCACTTCTAGGTACTCAGAGAGGAGAATTCTGGCACGGCTGGAACTTGGTTGACAAACAAGTCTGCACGCACGGTGTTCTGCTCCAGGTGGAGGCGGGAGTCTAGGCTTCAGGAAAACTGGCCTCTGGGTTGCAGAGCGGCCACAAAGAACAAGCCCTGACGCAGACCACGGGGTGGGAGAGGCCGCTCCAGCCCCACAAGGAGGAGCCCACCCGCAAGCCCCCACGGCAACGGCCACCAACGCCGACCACTGGGCGGCCGGCACCTGACCGTCCCTCAGCAGCCTCCTCGCGCACACGGCCCGGAGGCTTCCTCAGAACTTCCCCCATGGGGCCTTCCTAACGCAACAGGGAAAACCACGCTGCTCTAAAGGTATTTCAACACAACTGCTACTCTTTCCTGTCACTCACGGAAATGATGCCCCTTCACCTCGGGAGGGCTGTGTCCCTGCACTGCAGTCTGGGCCACAGAGCAGCACTGGTCAGTCTCTTCATCCCCACGGGGATCTGTCAGAGTGACCTGGGCCCATCCCTCCACTCTGGGCACCCCGAACACCCTCTCCGCAGCCCCGGTTTTCCCCGGCTTCCTTCTTCTCCATGGCTGGCACGTCCCACCCCTGCCCGAGCAGCACAGGACGGGCAGGTTGTGGGGAGACCGGAAGGCACAGCCGGGTGTCGCCCACGGCTCACAGTCCCAGTCGTGCAGGAGCAGCTCTCGGACCAGCGTGTGCTGTTCATTTGTGCCCAGCAGCCGCCCTCATGCTCATGCAGCTGAAGAGAACCATGGACTATACCGGACTCCAGCTGGACCTAAAGAAAGATTTCCTGACCAGAAGAATCAGCCTCCAAGCCGAGTCCAGGGAATTCTGTTTTTTGGGCTGGTTCATGGCCCGGCCCAGCCTGGATGTCTTCCAGTGACCTCCAAGGCCCCTTCTCTATGGTTAGTCTTTGCGGGACTTAACAGCAGTCAGACAGGCACAGGGAGGACAAAGTAAACCTCCAGGCAGGTCGGAGCCCACCTCCCGCCCCAGGGTGCCTGCTGACATGACGGTCAAGTCAGGAGAACACAGAGGGCAGTGCTGGGTCACCAAAGGAAATGAGTGTCCAGGTGAATCCGCCCCACTGCTCCTGCCTCTAGTAAATTCTACCACCACCGGTGGTACCAACCCAGTTGCCTCAAACTACTCTGGACCACAGATGTTTCCACGGCAAAAACCCTCTGTGGACCACCCACGCTGTACAAATACGCTCATCAGAAAGAATGAAAAAGAAGAAAATTCTTTTTTTGAAGGAACCAATGAGGCAAAATAGTCAACACAGAACTAGGTATCATACCTATTAATTCCCATTCCTAGATATCATACCCATTAACTTGTCCCACAAACAAAATGGAAAACGCATCACAAAGATTAAGACCCCACATGGAAACGGAAACACCGATGGCCTGGTCACGTATCAGCTGTGATAACCACCGAACATCCAAGTGTCCCAACAGACTACAAGGTGCTGTGCTCACACTTCCAGAACCCTGCTCTCACCCCTGCAGCAAGGAAATGAACTCTGAAAGGGGTGGGGTCAACCTGTCTTACACGATGTGAACAGATGTTCTTGGACAGTCCCAGTTTAACAATGCTGCCCACACAAAGGTACGCACGCACGCACACACACACACACACACACACACACACCAATGGAACAGGAAAAGGCACTCAAAGCTTCCACCTTCAATCCTTTATAAAGCTTGGAACTCAGTCATACTTTAGGATTAGTTTGGACAGACTGATCACCTTTAGAAAAAAGTCAGGAGACAAAATGGGTGGAAAAAGAAAAGCCAGAATATTCTACCTGGTTGGTAAATACTCATTCAGCCCAGGAAACAAACCAGGTGGGTGACAGGACAGGATGGAGCCCGTACACCCTGGCTTAGTGACCAGAACACTAACCCTGTGGCCAGAAGACCTCTGAACATCAAATACGATGAGCGACACCAATTCCAGCAACGGACCTGAGAGGAGCCCTGCACTACGCACGGATCCGCAGGGGTCAGCTGGCACCCGCCCACCCAGGGCAGCCGCACCTGCTCCCGCGGGCCCGCAACCTCCTCCGCTTCTCTATAACCAGGCACTCCTACCACCCTGAACAGAAGTGGCTTCCTCCCTCACCGTGACTCTCACCCGTGGCCACTGAAGGTGCCTCGAGGCAAAGGTCGGGGCTGTGAGGGCTGCTGCAACCAGCTGCCACACGGGCTTCAACATCTCCAGCCTGCTGCGCAGAAGCCGAAGCAAGAGCACACAGCTGCCACAAGGCCGACACCACCGCGACGAAGGGGCCTGGCGAAGGCCAGGGCAGGAGAGGGGAGGGGCGGAGGAGGACACTCACCATCTCATCCAGGGCGTAGCGCAAGAGGCCGTGCTCGTAGAGGATGAAGAACCGGCGCTGCCATTTCTGCAACGGAACACAGAGGGTGTCGGGAGGGTTCTGGCCCGTCTCCACTTGCCGAGCCCCTGCGCCTGACAAGCCTGCCTCTGAGGCACGCTGGCTGCACAGCTTCCATTTCTGGGGCCCAGGGGTAGAAGAACAGTGCCTCGTCAGCCAGGATTGGGCCAGTGGAGAGGCCCAAACCACCCAGTGTGTTCCCAATCACTGAGATTTTAAAAGATGCCTGATCTATTTTAATCTGCAAGCTCCTCAGAAAAAGGAGCAGAGGCAATGTCTGGGTCACCTTTTTGTATTCTTTATGTACCCAGCACAGAGCTCATTACTAATAATGTGTCAATATTAATTTGATGAATTACCTGACATGATATGGGATAACCTGAGAATGCCAAGCACTGATTCCCCACTTTTGAAAAAATCTGGAAAAATGGTATAAAAGGGTTGTTCTAATGACCCACAGGGAGGTTGAAAAAGGGAAAAAGCCAGCCGGGCACCAGTATTCACTGAAGGGGACAGAAGTAACAAAAATCAAAATTGAGGAGGGAGGCCAGTGGGAACAACTCTGACGTCCAGGGAGGGAGTGACCGGCAAAGGGTGCCCCTGCCCCCTCGCTGCCCTCCACCCAAAGTCTAGGCCACCAGGGGCTGATGGAGGTCCAATGGCACTGACAGTGGAATGGAAAGGCCCTTCCTTTTTGTGGGGGGGGGAAATGTCTAGAACGTGAGACTGCTGGTCCCCAAATCCCAAAAATCATCACGAAGATCCGTGACCTATTTTCAACATTTCCAAAAGCCCAACAAAATTCATACTTTTACTGGCAATAAGGCCACAAGAACTAACTAAAATATCATGTCTCTTTGCTTTGGGCCAGAATTATATCATTTGTAATAATGATTTTCCCATCAGAAGCTGGAAATGGCAATTCTGTATGACCTAAATACAAAAGAGGAAAGAGGGCTGCTCCCTGGTTACTGCAGCCACTGGAACACAGTCGCTCTGGCTGTCCTCACGCCTGGGTGGCAGGAACACGGCACTCACATGGCCTTGCAAAGAGGACCTGTAGAGGCTGGGCCACCTGGACTCTTCCCAAGAAATATTTCCAAGGCTCCTATTTGTTGTTTTTAAAATTAAAACCCATTCTGGAAGGAAGCCCAAAGACCCCAGATACAAAGCAAGTTCTGTGGGGTACCAAGGCCCCACCCCAGAGTGTAACATTCAGGCTGGGGGCAGCAGAGACCCAGAGGCAGGGCAGAGGCCCTGGGGAAGGAGGCAGGCGGCAGTACCTGGAGGAAAGCGTGTGGAAAAAGAAAGCATGTTTTAACTGGAGTCAAATCCAAAGGGGCTCCCTGACAGAGGAACAAGCCACTGACCCGGGACGATTCTGGTTTGACCATCTCGCTGCTCCAGCTGAGACCTGGCCAAGCAGTAGCCTGTGTCCAGCAGGACCCACCCGGGGCTAGGTGCCCAGGAGAGATGGGACGCAAGCAAAGCTGGCCCTTAAGGCCTGCCTCCCCTCACTCCTGCTCATCTGCTGAGCTCCCAGCTGGGGAGGAAGGAGGGGAAAGAGGGGGGGGGCTACAGGAAGCAGAACATTGGCCCTGAAAGAACTCGGACCCTAATTAGCATAATGCAAATGTGTGCTGAACTGCCCTTCGGTCTTTTCCATTTAACTGTTTCTAGAGTGGAGCTGACCCACAAAACAGGTAGCACCATGCGAGTGCATCTCTTTTGAATGGAGGGTGAGGCATAATAACTACTGGGACCTGCAAGTTCACCAAATAGGTAGGGGTTCCCTGCTGATCCGCCATCCCAGGATCCACCATTCAATCCCCCATCTCCGTCCTCCACTCGGTCAATCTGCCTTAGGTGGGCCCCTCTCTTGGTGAATTCTCCACCCCAAGAATTCACTCCGATGCCCTTACCCGAGATCGGTGCACTGGGTTATCAAAGTCAGTCCCATCTGGAGCCAGGAGCAGCCAGCCACCATAAATGGGTTTTGCCTGGAGGAGAAAAAGGAGGGCAGGTCATCAGTGGCCTTGGACAGTTTCAACGGTCAAGTTAATGACAAGCTGACAAGCGCTCGCTGGAAAAAGAATCCACCTCTGCTCCACACACTCCATGCATCCCATTCCCCAGCCCCAGGCCAAGTTGCCAAGAGAGATGTTGGAGAGCCTCCTGGCAGGTCTGTAGCATCTGGTGTGGGGAGGAGAATGCAAACCCAGCAGGAGTCTGAAACACTGGAGAATATAGGAACTCCTAACAAACAGATACCTCCCCTCAAGTTTCTGATCAAGCCACCAGGATCAGGGGAAAATGGCATTTTCTTCATAACCATGCGAGTGCCAATATGTGCAGGCACTAGGGATATCATGTGACCAGCACAGTCAAAGCCCCTCATCCTGATGGTACAGAACAGGGCCTGGGAGCAGAGACACTGCTTTAGCGATCATCATTAGCACTGGCCAAAGAATCACCAACTCGCTGGTTGTATGACCCTGGGCTGAAAACCGTTCGAGCTTCTATCTTCCCGTTTGAAAGGTGAGAGTGATGATAATTATATCTACACCTCATGAATCTTATGTGAGGACTGAAGAGACAATCCAAGTAAAACACAGCCCAGCACAGGAATGCAATACAGTGCGGCTACTGGGGAAGAGTCTGGCAGTTCCTCAAAAGGTTAAACTTAGAAATCCCTATGACCCAGAATTCCACTCCTAGGTATATACAACCCCAAGAAAACTGGAAGCAGGTGCTCAAGTAAGAACTTGGACATGACCGTTCACAGCAGCACTGTACACAATAGCCGGAAGGTAGAAACAACCCCAATGTCCACAGCAGATGAACGGATAAAGAAAATGTGGTCCATCCAAACAATGTAATGTCATTCAGAAATAAAAAGGCATGAAGTACTGACACGCTACAACATGGTTGAACCTTTCACTTAAAGACGTTATGCTTTAAGTGAAAGAAGACAGACACAAAAGACCACAAACTGCATGATTCCAGTTATATGAAAGGTCCAAAATAAGGAACTCCACAGAAGCAGAAAGCAGATGAGAGGTAGCCAGGATGTGGAGGGAGCAGGAAATGGGGAGTGGCTGCTAACAGGTATGGGGTTTCTTTGGGGGTGATGAAAATGTTCTGGAATTAGACAGTGGAGTCAGCTGCATGAACTTGTGAGTACGCTAAAAATTACTAAATCGTATGCTTTAAACGAGTGAATTTTGGGACTTCCCTTGTGGTCCAGTGAGTAAGACTCCACACTCCCAATGCAGGGGGGCCAGGTTCGATCCCTGGTCAGGGAACTAGATCCCGCATGCCTGCCACAACTAGGAGTCCACGTGCTGCAACTAAGACCCGGAGCAGCCAAAATAAGCAAGTAAGTAAATAAGTAAATAAATATCTTTTAAAGAGTGAATTTTATGGTGTATGAATTATCTCAAAAATTGCATGAGAAAAAAAAAACCTGAGCACAGCGTGTGGCCTAAAATACTTAATAAATGCTGGCTATTTTTATATTTTTTATATCCAAAGCGTCCCCCTGGCCCCCCAGATACTGGCAGTAGGAGTTCAACAGGAGCTAAAAGATAAAGACAGATACTCAAGACTCCACCTCCCTTTTTTTAGCCATACCCAGCTCCTGAGAAAGGGCTGGGAAAGGCACAACCAGGCCAATGTGTCCATTGCCCTTTGGAGGGCAGCAACACAAATTAAAGCCCAAACCCTCTGCCTGCTATTTACACACATAGACTATCTCCGGGTAAGCCCTAGGGGTCCTCTTAGCATGCTTTTTATTCAACATTTCCAAACTGGGAGGCCCTGTCACACCACCTCATTTTGAAAAGCTGTGTAGTCTGTGACTCACAGAGGGAAGGTCACTTGCCAGAGGTCACAGAGCATGGGGGGTGAGCCTTTTTTCTTGGCTTCTGCAGGGTCCTCAGGCCCCCAGGGGAAGCACTGGCTCTTCCCTGTGAACAGAAAGAAGGGCTTCGGGCAAGGGGTATGGAGTCGGCTGAAGGAAAGAAGCAAGACTGGCGTTGATGAAACATGGGGGGGCTTCCCTGATGGCGCAGTGGTTAAGAATCCGCCTGCCAGCACAGGGGACACGGGTTCGAGCCCTGGTCCGGGAAGATCCCACGTGCCGCGGAGCAACTAAGCCCGCGCACCACAACTACTGAGCCCACATGCCACAACTACTGAAGCCCGCACGCCTAGAGCCCGTGCTCCACAACAAAGAAAAACCACAGCAGTGAGAAGCCTGCGCACCGCAAAGAAGAGTAGCCCCCGTACCGTGCGACTAGAGAAAGCCCACACGCAGCAATGAAGACCCAACACAGCCATAAATAAATAAACAAATTAATTTTTTAAAAAAGATATACTAATGTCTATAGGCAGGAAAAAACATTAAAAAAAGAAAAGAAAGCAAGCAACAGGGGAGTGGGTGCTGGCAGGGGACCAAGAGTTAGAGGGACATGACTCAGAAGGACCATGGGGTGTGTGGAATGAAATGCTGCCTGGGAAAGCAGAAGCAAAGAGAACAGAGGTCTGTTTTCTCAGCAAACACCAGCGGCACCCAGCCATCTCCCAGGCATGCGAGCACACTTGGCCTCTCTCTGCACACAGGACGGAGAGGTCTGTGCTGGGGGACGACCCCATGTGTACCCCGGCCAGGTGACTCCCTCACATGGCCACTGGGCCTGCAGTTCCCTGGCCTGTAAAATCAGGAGGTTAGACCCCAAGACCGTGTCTCCTCCCTTTCTGTCTGGCTTTGATCGTACATCACCCTCCTTGTTTCTGGCTGCAGGGCTTTGGGGCGACTTCACATTATCAGCTACACCTACCTGCCCTTTCCTCAAAAGGGGCAGTGGGAGACCTGCGACTGGCACAAGTCCCTCAGAACCTGGCCCGAAATCAGCATCGTTATTCGCTCAACAAACATCTACTCGGGGAGCCTGCCAGCATCCACCTCACTTGGCCATGACTTCCATATACGGATCACCCCAAAGGGGACCCATCTCAGGTGGGCAGGTCGTCCTAAAAGGTGGGAAGGCTGGGCCAGTAGAGGGCACAGGGCAAGAAACAAGTGCTCTAGCAGCCTGGGAAGTGGGTAACGTTCCACAAGAGCATTTACCAAGGCAAATCCATAGTGACAGAAGGCAGACGGGGGTTGCCCAGGGCAGAGGGGATGGAAGGATTGTGGGGAGTGACAGCCACAGGGTTTCTTTTGGGGATGATGAAAGCATTCTAAACTTGATTGTGATGACAGTTGCACATCTCTGGGAGTATACTAAAACCATCAAATTGTACACTTTAAGTAGGTCAATTGTATATGGTATGTGAAGAATTATCTCAATAAAGCTGTTTAAAAAAAAACATTTACAAAGGCCTATGTAAGGCAGTGGGGAAGCAGAGATAAATAAGCAACTGCTCCTACCTTCATGAGTTCACAGTCCACAGGAAATGTAAACTAATGAGTCCTTCTCCCAAAGCCAAGAAAAGCCAAGTCTAAGCTAAGAAAGCCAAGTCTAGGGAAGCGGGGGCGGGGGAGCGTTGGGGGGGCAGGGATTCACTACGTAAGTTTTCAAGTGACTCTGTGCTCTGCGCCCCGCCCCCCCCAGCCAGATTTGGGAAACTTCAGTCAAAGAGATAGGGACAAAAGTTTCCAAGGACAATGAGCTGGTCCCCTGGTTTGTAGCAAGCGAGCTAGAACATACTAGACAGCATCCAGAGGGAAGCCCAAGGCAGCAGCTCAGGTCTGCTGGGGCCGGGAGTGGGGCAAAGGGCTAACAGGGCAGACTTGGCGTCCACAGCTGGGTGACGAGAACCTCCAGATGTCCAGTGCGCAACGCTAGGGTCGTCAGGGGACAGGAAGGTACCTGCCACCCTGCACTGCCATCCAAGCAAGCAAACAAACAGGGAACAACCAACCTGTGAGAAGGAGGGTGGCCTGGGGCGGAGAGGACTCGCTGGCACGGGCACAGCTAAAGTGAAGACAGAGGCAGGAGCCCGTCCACCAGTGCAGAGCGGCTTGGCTGCCGCCCTCCTTCAACTCATCAGCGCCTGGAACCCCGTCCACAGGCCTGGAGAGCCACACACCAGGACACCCCGCTCTCTCAGGTAACCCCACAGGCATGGAAGGGCGCCCCAGAGGTGCTGCTGCTCCCACTATTTCTCAGACTGTCTAAAAATGTCAACAGCAGACCCAGCCATGCCAGTGAGTCCAGAAACACCCACCACAGCCTCTGTCCCCATGGGAGAGGCTCACAAGCAGACAGAGGTTTTGTAGGGCAGCATTCCTCCCTCTCTTGCCTCATCTTTTCTGGGGCGGGGCGGGGCCTCTGACAGGCCCGAAGGCACCCTCTTCCTGGGAGCCCCCCAAAAACCTGACGTACGAACTGTGGCAACCCCAAAGGCGGCTGGCACAGGAAGTGGGCTCTAGAAACTCTTAATGGTATGTAGTTCTGCTGTTGTTTTCTGGCTGGGCAGCTGGGGTTTTACTTTAAGGGGCAGCGGGGAAAGGAGAAGCAGGTAACTCTTGTCAACACTGAGGACCCAAAAGATGGGACTGAGTTCTGTTTCAGGCAGGCCACCTGGGAAGAAGCACCAGACCTGTGCAGAAGTCACCATCTGAGAGCACCCGCTGAGCCTCTTCCCTTCCGATTAAACTGAGCCATGCCCTGCAAACCCAATAAACCAGAGGCTACGCTTCCGGCTGATCTCTGGGAAGAGACTGCTGGTGGCCTAGGCATTCTCCTCAGCCCAAAGCCCTTCTGAAAATGGTCACTGGAAATTTCTGCTTCAAGATAGGGTAGATGTAATGTTCCCTATGCCTCCCACAAAGTACAAATAAAACCCTGGACACTGTATATAAGACAAACCTAAGAAGACTCGAAAAGATGGAGAGTAGAAGGCAGAGGGGCTGGGAACCTCGAGACCCAAGGAACCATACAGAGGTGTACACCCTGGATTTCTTTCTGCCTCACTGTCCCAGACTGGAGTCTGGAGGAGGGGCAACTTGCAAGTGCCAACAGGCGCAGACCAAAAACACAGAAGCCCCAGTAAAGGCCCTATCTGGCTGAAGAACTGGGGAAGAACAACTTGGCAAGACAGAGAACTCTTAGACAATAACTGTCCTACTCTAGCCAGACACCAAAGAACAGAGAGAGCCACACCCTCACCCCCACCAGCAGAAGCCAGACTTCCCTTTGCCGGCCAAGAGGTGCCCCAGCACCCCTACCAGGGAGGTGTCAGGCAGTCAGGCAGGGAGCTGGGACTTTCAGCCCCACCCAGCAGTAACAGGTCTCCTCCCTCTCCCTCCTGGGACAACGTCGGAG
This sequence comes from Monodon monoceros, assembly GCF_005190385.1. Taxonomy (NCBI): domain Eukaryota; kingdom Metazoa; phylum Chordata; class Mammalia; order Artiodactyla; family Monodontidae; genus Monodon; species Monodon monoceros. The sequence continues at coordinate 37,945,062 of NW_021703786.1, read as the reverse complement.
GAGGACACCTGGGAAGCTGAACCCCACACCCTGCGTCAGTAACAAGGGATCTCCTGCCTCAAGTATCAATGGAGCCCAAGTGAGGAGCCAGATTTCTACCTCCACCTAAAAGTAAAAGGCAGCAGCCCTGCTTCCCCTGCTGCAGCAGTGTTAGAAAAAGCCGACTGAAAGAGAAGGAAGGGTCAAACACAACCTGGAGTCACCTAATGTGACACAAAAATGTCCAGATTTCAACTGAAAAATCACCATGATACCAAGAACCAGGAAGGTTGCAAACTGAATGAACGAAGACAGATGCCAACACTGAGGTGACAGGCATGTCACAGTTATCTGATGAAGATTCAAAACAGCCATGCTAAATGGTTCAACAAGAAATTATGAACATGCTTGGAATAAACAAAAAACACAGATAGCCTGAGCAAAGAAACAGAAGCTGTAAGAGCCATACGGAAATTCTGAAACTGAAAAGTACAATGACTGAAATTAAAAGTTCAACGGATGGGCTCAACAGCAGAATGATGGGAACCATGGAATGAATCAGTGAGCTGGAATACAAAAGCACAGAAATTACCCAATCAAGTAACAGAGAAAACAGACTGAAAAAAATAAATAAGAGAAGAACAGAGTCTCAGGGACCTGTGGGACTATAACAAAAGATCTAACATTTGTGTCATCAGAGTCCTGGAAGGAAAGAAGGGTAGGGTACAAATATACTCAGAGAGAGAATAACTGAAAACTTCCCAAACTTGGCAAGAATGGTAACCTATAAATTCAAGAAGCTGAGTGAACTCCAAAGGATAAATCCAAAAAAATCCACACCAAGACACATTAAAACAAATTTCTGAAAACTAAAGCCCAAGAAAAAATCTTGAAAGTAGCCAGAGAAAAACAACAGGTTTTGGATAGGAGAAACCAAATATAATGATTTGGGCTTAACCACGAAGGCCAGAGGGAAGTAGCACAATACTTTTCAGGTCTTAACCACAAAGGCCAGAGGGAAGTAGCACAGTACTTTTCAGGTGCTAAAAGAAAACAACTGTCAACCCAGAATCCTGTAACCAATAAAAATATCTTTAAGGAACAAAAGGGAAATCAAGACATTCTCAGATGAAGGAAAACTAAGAGAAATAGTTAGTAGACCTACATTTACAAAATGGTTACAGGAAGTTCTCTAAACAGAAAGGAAATGATAAAAGAAGGAAACCTGGATCATCATAAAGGAAGCAGGAAACACAGTAAGCAAAACTACCTGTAACCAGGCTTTCCTTGAGTTTTCTAGATTATGCTTGATGAACAAAGCAAAAATTGTAACACTATCTAATGTGGTTCTGAATCATGTAGAGGAAATATTTAAGACACTTACATAGGGAATGGTAAAAGGAGGTAAAGGGAGGTACTCCCTTTACTTGAACTGGTAAAATGACACCACCAACAGACCGTGGTAAGTTATGTATACACAATGAAACTCCTAGAGCAGCCACTAAAAAAAAATCTACACTGAAAAAATCACCATAGATAAATCTTGAAATGTATCGTAAAAAAAAAAAAAGAAATTGTAAAAAAACCCAAAAAGATCAAGCAGGAAGAGAAATAAAAATCAAAGAGGGGTTTCCCTGGTGGCACAGTGGTTAAGAACCCGCCTGCCAATGCAGGGGACATGGGTTCGAGCCCTGGTCCAGGAAGATACCACAGAGCAACTAAGCCCATGTGCCACTACTACTGAGCCTGCGCTCGAGAACCCATAAGCCACAACTACTGAGCCCATGTGCCACAACTACTGAAGCCCATGTGCCTAGAGCCCGTGCTCTGCAACAAGAGAAGCCACCGCAGTGAGAAGCCCACACACCACAACGAAGAGTAGCACCCACTTGCCCCAACTAGAGAAAGCCCTCGTGTATCAATGAAGACCCAATGCAGCCAAAAATAAATAAATAAATTTATTTAAAAAAAAAAAAAGATAACGAAGGACTATTACAAACAATTCTACAAACTTTAACTTGACAACTTAGATGAAACGGACCAACTTCTCAAAAAACACAGACAATCTGAATGACCCTATAACTATTAAAGAAACTAAGTATGTAATTTAAAAATTCCCCAAAAAAGAAATCTCCAGGCTCAGAGGGTTTCATTGGAGAATTCTACCAAATGTCTAAAGAAGAATTAACACCAATTCTACACAGTCTTTTCTAGAAAAAGACAAAGTAAGAAACACTTTCCAATTCATTTTATGAAGACAGTATTAACTAGATATCACAATCAGACACGATACCAAAAAAGGGGACAAAAAAGAACAACTATGGACCAATATCCCTCATGAATATAGATGCAAAAATCAACAAAGAATTAGCAAATAGAAGTCTGCAATATATTTAAAGCATTATACACCATGACCAAGTGGGGTTTATTCCAGGGATGCAAGGCTGGTTTACTATTTAAAAATCAATCAGTGTTATCCACCATAATAACAGGCTGAAGAAGAAAAATTCTGTGGTCACGTCAATTAATGCAGAAAAAGCATCTGACAAAATTCAACACCCATTCATTTAAAAAACAAGAACAACCACAAAACCCCTCAGAAAAGTAGAAATAGAAAAGAACTTCCTCAACTGACAAAGAGCATCTACAAAAAACCTAGAGCTGACATTATACATAATGGTGAAAGACTAAATGCTTCCCCTCTAAGATCAGAAACTAGGCAATGTTGTCCATTCTTAGAACTCTTATTCAACATAGTGCTAGAATATCTAGCCAGTGCAATAAGGCAAATAAAGGAAATAAAAGACACAGCTTGGGAAGAAGAAATAAAGTATTTACAGATGACACAACTGTCTATGTAGAAAATCACAAGGAATCTGTTTTTAAAAAAGAACTCCTAGAACTAGTGAGTTCAACAGGTTATAGTATATAAGATCGGTATATGAAAATCAACTGTATTTCTATGTATTAGTAATGAATATGTGGACACCAAAATTAAAAATAAAATACCACTTGCAATTGTTAAAAAAAAAGAAATACTTAGGTGTAAATCTAACAAAACATGTACAGGAACTGCATGCTGAAAACTACACAATGCTGATGAAAAATCAAAGAAGACATAAATAAATGGGAGAGACATATTGTGTTCATAGACTGGAAGATTCTAAACTCAATTGTCCCCAAACTGAAATATAAGCTTAATTCAATTACTAACAAAAGCTCACGAAGACTTTTTTGCAGATATAGACAAGATTATTCTAAAATTTATATGGAAAGGCAAAGGAACTATTTTTAATTAAAAAGAAGAAGACGGAGGAATCCATCTACCTGATTATAAGATTTATTATATATCCACAGTAATCAAAGCTGTGGTATTAATGGAAAGTTAGACACATAGATTAATGGAACAGACTGGAAAACCCAGAAACAGACCCACACAAATGTGCCCAATTTAACTTTGAACAAAGGTGCTAAAAGGGACTTCCCTGGTGGTCCAGTGGTTAAGACTCCGCACTCCCAATGCAGGGGGCCCAGGTTCGATCCCTGGTCAGGGAACTAGATCCTGCATGCCACAACTAAGACCTGGTGCAACCAAATAAAAAAATAAATATTTTTTTTTAAAAAGATACTCCATGCGTCCACTGCAGGGGGCACAGGTTTGATCCCTGGTTGAGGAACTGAGATCCCACGTGCTGCACGGCGAGGCACTCCCCACCAAAAAAAAAAAACAAACAAAAAAAAACGAAGGTGCTAAAAAATTCAGGGGAGGAGTGACAGTCTTTCAACAAATGGTACTGTAGCAACTGGACATCCATAGGCAAAAAATAAATAAAGCTCAATCCTACACAAAAATTAACTCAAAATGGAGCACACACTTAAATTGGCAATTTGGACCACATTAAAATTTAAAGTATTTGTTTTACAAAAGGCCCTACTAGGAGGGTGAAAAAATAAGAGTGGGATAAAATATTTGCAAACCACATATCTAACAAAGGATTAGTATCTAGAATATATAAAGACCTCTCAAAACTCAATAATAAAAAAAACCAAACAACCCACTTAGGACATGGGCAAAAGACATATGAAAAGATATTTCACAGAAGATATACATATGGCAAATAAATACATGAAAAGATGTTCAACATCATTAGCTATTAGGGAAATGCAAATTAAAACCACATGAGAGGGACTTCCCTGGTGGTGCAGTGGTTAAGAATCCGCCTGCCAATGCAGGGGACACGGGTTCAAGCCCTGGTCCAGGAAAATGCCACAGAGCAACTAAGCCCGTGCACCACAACTACCGAGCCTGCGCTCTAGAGTTCACGAGCCACAACTACTGAAGCCCACATGCCTAGAGCCCGTGCTCTGCCTGCGCACCTCAACGAAGAGCAGTCCCCGCTCGCCACAACTAGAGAAGGCCCACGCGCAGCAACAAAGACCCAACGCAGCCAAAAATAAATAAATAAATTTATTTTTTTTTTAAAAATGAGATACTACTACACACCTATCAGAATGACTAAAATTAAAAATAGTGACAACAGGGCTTCCCTGGTGGCGCAGTGGTTGAGAGCCCGTCTGCCGATGCAGGGGGCACGGGTTCGTGCCCCGGTCCGAGAAGATCCCACATGCCGCGGAGTGGCTGGGCCCATGAGCCATGGCCGCTGAGCCTGCACGTCCAGAGCCTGCGCTCCGCAACGGGAGAGGCCACAACAGTGAGAGGCCTGCGTACCGCAAAAAAAAAAAAAAAAATGGTGACAACACCAAATGCTGACAAGGATGTGAAGAAACTCGTATGTTGCTGGAGGGAATATAAAATGGTACAGCCACTCTGAAAAACAGTTTAGCAGGTTCTTTAAACACTAAACATGCGACTACAACATAATCCAGGAACTGCATTCCTGGGCATTTATTACAGAGAAATAAAAGCTTACACTCACACAAAAACTGTACATGAGTGGCTACTGCATTTTTATCTGTAAAGGCCAAAAAAAACCCTGGAAGCAATGCAGATGTCCTTCAGCGAATGAGTGGTTAAGCCGTGTACACCATGGAATACTAGTAAGCAATAAAAAGGAAACAACTGGTGATGCACACAACCTGGATGAATCTCCAGAGAATTAGGATGAGTGAAAAAAGTCAATCCTTGAAAGGTTACATGATGTATGATTCCACGGATATAACATTCTTGAAATGTGGAATTTCTAGAAATGGAGAACAGATTTGCGGCTGCCAGGAGTTAAGGAGGCAACAGGGGTAGGAGGTGCAGGACGTGTGGTTGTGAGGGACCCTGCGGGGGTGCAAGCACCCTGCATCTTGACTGCAGGGATGTTGAGATCCTGCTGACTGTGACATTGTGCTGTAATTTTACAAGATGTTACCACTGGGAAAAACTGGGGAAAGAGTACACAGGATCTCTCTGGATTGTATCTTACAACTGCATGCAAAACTACAATTATCTCAAAATAAAAAGTTTAATTTAAAAACAGTCTACAGGGCTTCCCTGGTGGCGCAGTGGTTAAGAATCCGCCTGCCAATCAATGCAGGGAACACAGGTTCGAGCCCTGGTCGGGGAAGATCCCACATGTCGCGGAGCAACTAAGCCTGTGCGCCACAACTACTGAGCCTGTGCTCTAGAGCCCACGAGCCACAACTACTGAAGCCCATGTGCCACAACTACTGAAGCCCGTGTGCCTACAGCCCGTGCTCTGCAACAAGAGAAGCCACTGCAATGAGAAGCCCATGTACCACAATGAAGATCCAATGCAGCCAAAAATAGATAAATAAAACAACTAAATTTTAAAAATATATATTTAAAAAAAATCTACAAACAACAAATGCTGGAGAGGATGTGGAGAAAAGGGAACCCTCTTGCACTGTTGGTGGGAATGTAAATTGATACAGTCACTATGGAGAACAGTATGGAGGTTCCTTAAAAAATTAAAAATAGAATTACCATATGACCCAGCAATCCCACTACTGGGCATATATACAGAGAAAATCGTAATTCAAAAAGACACATGCACCCCAATGTTCACTGTAGCACTATTTACAGTAGCCAGGTCATGGAAGCAACCTAAATGCCCATCAACAGACGAATGGATAAAGAAGATGTGGTACATGTATACAGTGGAATATTAGCCATAAAAAGGAATGAAATTGGGTCATTCGTAGAGACGTGGATGGACCTAGAGACTGTCATACAGAGTGAAGTAAGTCTGAAAGAGAGAAACAAATATCGTATTTTAACACATATATGGGGAATCTAGAAAAATGGTACAGATGAACCATTTTGCAAGGCAGAAATTGAGACACAGCTGCAGAGAACAAATGTATGGACACCAAGGGAGGAAAGTGTGTGGGGGGGGATGAACTGGAGACTGGGATTGACATATATATGTTAATATGTATAAAACAGATAACTAATAAGAACCTGCTGTATAAAAAATAAATATAATAAAATTCAAACAAACAAAAAAAACCTGTTACTTCAGAATACTCCCTGCACCCACATACGAGCGTTTACCCCTGGAAGGGGACCCATCGCAGCCCCAGAGCACAGAGGCTCCAGCCACAAAAGCCTCTGCAGTCCAGAGGGGTCATGCCCAGGCAAGGCGGCCCTGCATGGCCCTCAGCTGTGCTGCATGAGCTAGCCTTTCCACCAGCTTCTCCTGAGGCCACAGGCACACAGACATACACCTTCTCTGAGGCCTGTGGACTTGACCATGGCGAGATTCTTCAGCCCCTTTCCCCATCTCCACCCTCCTCAGGCAGATCTGCGTTGCATCAAGGACAGCCTGATGTCTCGACTCAGGCCAAGTGGGCGGGCTGCAGGCAGGTGAAGGAGCAAACACCCTGGCTGGCTTTACACAGCGTGGTCAAGCTGCCACACGGATGCCTCCCAGACACATCCAGGCCTCTGCACACAGCTGCCCGATCACAACCAGCTCCAAGACGTCCAGAACATTACATGCTCGGCTCTCAGTTTCACCGTGCCCATCTGAGGCTCAAAGAGAACAGACATCAGTGACAGATTTCTGCCAGGTGGTGAAGCTCACTTTTCTGTCCCCTCAGATTCACCCGCCCTCAGAGTGCACAGGGCATTGAGAAAGGCAGTCAGACACGTCACACAGTATGGCACCACAGAGGGAGCACCCAAAACTATCCCTGCAGAAATGTGGGCACCACGTTCCGACCCCCCTAACACCCCATCATCCTAAAGGCGCTCTACAGACTGGGGCCCCTCACTTCCAAAGCTGACCCCCCGACACAAACACCTCTACTCCACGGACTAGGGTAATTCCCTGTCCCCTGTGCAGGTCCCCTCAAAATCCCATGCCCAGGGGACTTCCCTGGTAGTCCAGTGGATAAGACTCCGCTCTCCCAATGCAGGGGGCATGGGTTCAGTCCCTGGTCAGGGAACTAGATCCCACATGCATGCCACAACTAAGAGTTCACATGCCACAATAAGGAGCTGCTGAGCCGCAACTAAGGAGCCCATGTGCCGCAACCAAGGAGCCAGCGAACCACAACTAAGGAGCCCGCCTGCCGCAACTAAGACCCAATGCAACCTAAATAAATAAATAAATATTAAATTAAAAAAGAAAAAATCCCACGCCTGGGTCTTCCCTGGTGGTCCAGTGGTTAAGAATCCGCCTTCCAATGCAGGGGACACAGGTCTAACCCCTGGTCAGGGAACTAAGATCCCACATGCCGCGGGACAGCTAAGCCCGTGCACTCTAGAGCCCACATGCCACAACTAGAGAGCCTCAGCACTGCAACTACTGAGCTCACACAACGCAACTACTGAGCCCACGCAGCACAACTAAAGAGAATCCCCGCATGCTGCAACGAAGATCCTGCCTGCCACAACTAAGACCCGATGCAGCCAAATAATTAATAAATAAATAAATATATATATATTTTTAAAACGCACACCCCCTTCAAGTACAGTAACCAACCCAAAGCCAGATGCTTACTGAGAACTTCCTGGGGCTCCTCCTGCTGAGCTGCTCTTACACTTACACCTCCCCGCGGAAAGAAAACCACCTCAGGCCTCTGGGCTTTGCACAGCAGTTCTCTGCGTGGAGGGCTCTTCACCACATCCTGCTGGCAACGGTCTGCTCGCCCCTAAGACCCATCTCCCAGCCCCGCGCCATCTCCATCTCTGCCGTTTCCACACCTTCGCCCAGCGAGGTGCCCAGTACAAAGCAGGGCCGAGTGACTGGGATGAGTCAGTGGACACACTGATGCGTCACCCAACTGCTCCCTGCTTGTTCTCCGGGTGCTGCTGTGAGGGCTCCCGGCCAAGGCTGGGTGAGCCCGGGCCACACCTCTGCCTTCCACACTCAGAGCCCGGTCACCGGGAGGAACCGGTCAGCCCCCGACACTGAGGGACAAACCAGCACACTGAGGAGCACGCAGACAGGCTGACCTCCAACCGTCTTTCTCCCTTTCCTGAATCCAATCCCCAACCAACACCGTGTGCGCCACGCTGGCCTCGACAAAAGGCAGAAACACCACAGGGAAGCCAGCACTCTCGGGGAGCAGCCACGCGGCCACACGTGGCAAGAACCATGGTATTTCCATGCTCCTGCCCCCAGGAATCCCACCAGCCAGAAACGGAGCCTAAAGAAGTAACACAGAGCAACAAACAGCTCCACTCACGACTTGGGAGCAACTTGCTGTCCAACAAGTCAATGGCTAAATGAATGCTGATCTATCAACTCTCTAAAATATTACACAGCAATCAGTTATAATTAATTAATTATAGATAACTATGAGGAAGTCAAGAAACCCTCTAGAGTATGAACCCACAGGACTCCCATCAAGTCAGTGCTCCCCACCCAGAGCTGGGGGCTTCTCTCTGCCTCCTGGGTGACCAGAGCCCTCTGGAAGTGTTCAGCAGAATTTCCCCACAAGCTGCTCTGAAGCTGCAATCACTCAAGGTATCAGAGATAAAAACATGAAACACATATAGTCCCCAAGGGGCATTCAGTCTAGTGAAGGGGACCAGGGATGTCTCCTTCAGGGAACCAAGGCAGGATGTGAAAATGTGGCCTATGATTTAAAAATACAGCAGGACTGAGTAAGACTGGGAGTCAACAAGAAAACAACTATTGTGTTCACTGTTGGGATCATGAACAACTCTTGGGGGTTTTTGTTTGTTTACTTAACATCATTTTTTGTAAACTAATGCTACTATATAGCACTTACCAGATTTTTTGTTTTAATTTATTTATTTATTTATTTTAGTTATTTTTGGCTGCGTTGGGTCTTCGTTGCTGTGCGCGGGCTTTCTCTAGTTGCAGCGAGCGGGGGCTACTCTTTGTTGCAGTGCACCGTCTTCTCATGGTGGTAGCGTCTCTTGTTGCAGAGCACCGGCTCTAGGGTGCACAGGCTTCAGTAAGTTGTGGCTCGCGGGCTCTAGAGCACAGGCTCAATAGTTGTGGTGCATGGGCTCAGTTGCTCAGCAGCATGTGGGATCTTCCCGGACCAGGGCTCAAACCCATGTCTCCTGCATTGGCAGGCAGATTCTTAACCGCTGCACCACCAGGGAAGCCCCTAGATATTATTTTTTAAAAGGAAGGGAAGATGTTTGACTGCCCATGCATGCACGCCTTCTGATACAGCCTTGATCATTCCCGGCAGAAGATGAGGTTAGGGAACCCCTGTACTGCACTCTCCACCAACATGACCTAACAGTTCTGGGTAGTCAGTGTAAAGACCCCGGCCTGGGAGCCAGGAGGCCCAAGTTCAAGTTCTGGTTCCTTGACTTCATCATTGTGTAGCCCAGAACAAGACACTATAGCTGTGAGTCTCAGTTTCAACATCTACAATAAAAGGAAAATATATATATCCTTGCCATTAAAAAATTTTTAAATGACATCAGACACAAACACACACTGAGTCACTGAACAATCAATGCCTGAGAGTCAGGGACATAAATCCCAGCATCTACTCAGGCCCATGCACACAGCTGGTGTGTAGAGGCCAGCAGTGCTCAGGGGAATGAACCCTAAGTGTGAAGGGAAAGACTGTAGAGTATTCAAGGCCAGTCCAGATGGACCCCAGGAATCCTGACTCTGAGGGGAGGGGCAAAGCATGCAAACCCCACACAGGCTCCCGCACACAAGCCTGAACATATAACCTCCAAGCACAATGACCATCCCCATGAAAGTTCTTCAAGAAGAACAATCTCCAAGCAGCCTTGAAGAAGGATCCATACCTATGGGGGCCAGTATCCCAGCTTCAGGGAGATTCCTGGGGCAAAGATTTCTCTGGGCCCGATGTGGGGGGTTGAGGAGCTGCACTCAAGCATGAGGTGAGGGCAAATGGCCCTTTGGTAGAGAATTCACTGAAAGATCTATGGGCAGAAGGTGTGTAAATTGCAGCTAATATATCTTCTGTGGTTTTGAGGTTGGTTCCTTGACCTTTTCCACAAAAGAGTTTCTGTGGAAATGCTTCCACACTCATAGCAAACAGGATGTATAATATTTTCTGCATTTCAATTCCAAAAGGAGAAACGATGCCTGGGTAGCAGCCGTCTGGCCATCTTTACAAGCTTGTAAATCATGGGAGATTCCAAGGTTGCCTGTCTCTTCTGGGATGTGTAGATGTTAAGTCAGTAAAAGGAAATGTGAGCACATGTCCAAGTCAGTCTGAGGCCTTACCCCCGCCAAAACCTCGGTGTGTCCTGGCCACCCAAAGACCACTTCATCCAAGCACACCGCAGAGGGAGGCCTGTCAGTGGAGCTTGTGCCCACCTGCCTGACCCACACCTGGGTTAGCACACACCTCTACAGGCCAGTAGGGCCAAGACCCCAGGAACGTGGGGCTTCTCTTTTAGAACAAACCCGTCAGGGCCAACCAGCGTCAGCCATCACTGCAGATCCCTCAAGAGGCCACACCAGGCTTCTCCCAATGCCACGTGGACCAAACTGTGTTGGAACTCGTCTCTAAGCCTTGTCCAAGGTGTCTCAATCAAGCCCTGGAGAATACTGTCCTATTGCTTTACAGACATTCAGTTCTAGACCCAAACTACATTCCTCCATGTGGGCACCACCTGCCGGCACGAGCGCCCAGGGCCTGTCATCTGCCTCTGAAAGTCAGGAGAGGACCGTCAGCCGCTGCAAAGATACGCACAATCGTGGGGCAGCCACCGTATGCAACTCAATGCCATCAGGGCCTAGGGTGAAGCCCAGCTTCCGAGAAAGAAAAGCATCAGGTATGTGGCCCTGAAGAAACACGTTCCCTCTGAGTGAGCACGTGGGAAGTCTGCTTGAAATGCCCATCGGTTTGCTCTGTTAGTCACAGCTGTCCCCACTGTCACCACAGCCAACGCTCACGGCTTAAGAGGCGGGTCACTGCTCCAGGCACTTCACATCGTGTACCCTGTGCCACTCTTCCATTTCACATACAAGGAAACCACAGTGTCTAAGCAGGTGTGAGTCAAGGCCACCTGGCCCCATATCTTGCCTTTAACCTCTCGACACCGCCCATCAGTGAGCCACTCCCAAAAGTAAAGGCTGGTGCCATCCCAGCAGGATGCACGTTCCCAAGTGGGTGACTCTCCTTGGGGGTCTAATCCTGACCAGCACATCACTCAGGGCCTCCCCTAGACATCCCTGCAGCTGAGGTCTGGGGCCTGTGTGTAGTGCCAATGCATGGTCCCCGTAAGGAGTTCACTAGAGGATGAACCTCCACAAACCACCCTTCATGGAGCCGCCCACCCAGCTTGGCCAGGCACTACGGGCTGTGAAGGCATTTGGGGAGTGGACAGAGACCATGGGGCTCTTCTCCAGAAGGAGGAGTCTTTCCTACCTGTGGATGAAAGACGTAAGTGTGAGCACAGGCTCCCACCTCCACCCAGAGAAAGTAGAGCCTCAAATGTAGAGTAACCCTGTACATTTATCATCCAAACTGGGATACTTTGGGGAATGAGTAGGGAACCTACTAATTACACAAGGACATGTGGCCCAGAAGAAAGAAACTTATAAGAAATGCAGTTTACCCATCTTTGCTGTCAAATGTCAGGATGCCAAGACAACAAAGCCACTGAGAATACCCACAATGAGACAAAGACACAAAAACTGGAGCTAAGGGTAAGGAACTCAGCACCAGGGAGCACAGAGGAGGGATCTGGGAGAGACCTCCGTGAGGAGCCAGCAAAGGCAACCTCAGAAATGGAGGTCAGGGGACATGCGACAGGGAGGCCGGCTGGCATGTGCAGAGGCCGCCAAGCCTCACCCACTGCCTCGTGCCGCCCACCCGGCAGCATGCTATGGCGCAGGGTTCCAAGGGGAGAGGGCACACCCCCAAAATACCATAAGGCCCAGTGTCTTTGGGGGCCCCCTCCTCCAGAGCTCTAAACCTCGAGATAAAGTCCCACCCTTCAGCCAAATCAGAAGTAGCACTGGGTGGAGACAAAGACAATAAATACTTGGTGAAACAATGAACCGAACTCCAAATAAAGTTATCTCATGGCCAGTTGCTTTCAGCACAGAACACGTCCACGCTGCTGCCACACAGCTGCCACGCACTTGACCACGGCTGAGCCCCAAGCTGTGCGTGCACAGACACGCACACGTGGGTGTGAGAGGGCGAGGCCAACACCATGCCCGTCCAGCATGCTCCTGGGGGACTGGGATAACCAGGACAGAGCGCAGGACGGAGGTAGAATCTGAGGTGTTAGCTACTCATGGGTAGCAGATGTCAAACCAAAAATGACAAAAAGACAGGAAACAAAGATGTCAAATAAAGGTTTGGCAAAATGTGAATTACAGGGACTTCCCTGGTGGTGCAGTGGTTAAGAATCCACCTGTCGGGACTTCCCTGGTGGCGCAGTGTATAAGACTCCACACTCCCAGTGCAGGGGGCCCAGGGTTTGATCCCTGGTCAGGGAACTAGATCCCACGTGCATGCTGCAACTAAGAGTTTGCGTGCCACAACTAAGGAGCCTGCCTGCTGCAGCTAAGACCCGGAGCAACCAAATAAATAAAACATTAAAAAAAAAAAATCCACCTGCCAATGCAGGGGACACGGGTTCAAGCCCTGGTCTGGGAAGATCCCACATGCCACGGAGCAACGAAGCCCGTACGCCACAACTACTGAGCCTGCACTCTAGAGCCTGCGAGTCACACCTACTGAGCCCGCGCACCTAGAGCCCGTGCTCCACAGCAAGAGAAGCTGCTGCAATGAGAAGCCTGCACACTGCAACAAAGAGTAGCCCCTGCTCACCACAACTAGAGAAAGCCCACAGGCAGCAACGAAAACCCAACGCAACCAAAAATAAATAATTTTTTTTTAAAAAATGTGAATTACAAGCACAAACCAAAAACGGGGGGGGTGCGGGTAATGACTGTTTTGGTGTTTTTTTTGTAATAACTTACTTTTTTGAGATATAATTCACATACCATACAACTCACCCATTTAAAAGTGTACAAGTCAATGGTCTGCAGTGCATCCGCCACCGTAATCAAATCTATCCCAAAAAGAAGCCCTGTATACTTTAGCTATCATTCCCCCCACACGCCCCGCTCCAGTCCCCAGCAACCACTAATCTGCTTTACGTCTCTACAGATTTGCCTAGTCTGGACGCTTCACACGAATGGAATCAGATGACACATGGTCTTTTGTGTCTGGCTTCTCCCACTGAGCGAATGTTTTCGAGGGTCATCCATGCTGTAGTTGTTGGTTGTACCACACTCCTTTTCATGGCCAAGTAATATTCCATTGTGTGGATGGACCACATCTGTTTATTGATGACACTGGGGTTGTTTCCCCCTTTTGGTGGCTGTGAACATTCATATCCAAGTTTGGTGACTGTTGTTAAAACTCCTTTAGGAGAGACCAAAGAGGTAAACACCACATGTCACGTGAAGTCTGAACAATTAGCTTTTCAAAAGCTGCGAAGGGAAAAGGGTTGAATGGGGTGCTGCAAGGGAGTCCTGAGAGGCTCCCTGAAAGCAGACTGGGGGGCAGCAGCCCCAACTGCTCAGATCAAGCTCAAGATGGAAGCCTCCACGTGCCGGCCACACACGGGCTGGACAGGGCGGGGTAACCAGTGCACAAGAAGGGGCAAAGAAATATTTTCTTTAACAGAGGTCTAAAAGGTCTAAGTCTAAGTCTATGGGGATATCTTCTCATCTAACATTAAAGACGCTTAAATTCCGGGACTTCCCTGAGTGTCCAGTGGTTAAGACTCCACGCCTCCAGTGCTTCCACTGCAGGAGGTGCGGGTTCAATCCCTGGTTGGGGAACTAAGATCCCACACGTCGTGAGGTGCAGCCAAAAATTTTTTTTAAAGAAAGACAACTAAATTCCTGCCAGCTACCAAATCCAAGGGGCAGGACCCGGCTAAGGAGCACTTTAACCCCAAAGAGAAGAGGTAATTTTCCTCCTCCAAGGAAAATCCTGAGGGTTGATCCAAGCTTCTTCCCCCAAAATAGAATTTTAAAATCCCTATTGTTGTCACCTGAGACCTCTGGGGGCCTCCGAGACTCTCATGAATCCCCTTCCCGCCAACATGCTTCAAGGGCGCAGGACTCGACTGACCGACTGACCGTCACTCCAAGAGCGAGGAATCCTAATCTCCCTCTCCACCCTGACTTCCCACCCAAGCCCCAACCCTGTGCCTCCAGGGTCTCGGAATGTGTCAAGCAGCACTAGGGGAAAAGAGTGAGGTCACCTTGCCTTCTGGCTGCCGAGCAAACCAGCGGCAGAGCCCGAGGAGGACTGCCTGCCCTGCTCCGCAGTCCTCAGCCACCTCTCACGCCACACTTCACAGTGGCACCAGCCCCAGCACTGCAGGCTCCATCCTAAAACCTCCGGTCATCTCCACCCCTCCCTCCTGAGAGCTGCAGAGCCCAGTGGGGAGATGTGACAGCAAAACAACTTCTCCAAGCCTCAGAATAAACATTCCCTGTGTGTCACGTCGAGTCCCCACCACATGCCGTGTGCCTTACCCACACTTTATTTATTCCACGGAGAGCCCTTGGCAGCAGGAGGCAAGGGTGGCTGCTTATGCCCCCCGCTCCATCCTCTACCCACCCCAGCACTCTGAGCACCGCCTGGGGCTCTGCCCGTCCTGACAGACGTCCTCACTGCCACTCCCATGAGGCATTCGGGGCCTTCAAGCAAATGGCCCAGCTTGAGCCAGACCAGTGGTCCTCAAAGGGATGGCCCTTTTAAGGGGGCCCTGAGACCCTTTTAAGGGGTCCATGAGCCAAAACTAGTTTTACAAAAATGCTAAGTCATCATTTGCCCTTTTTTGCACTCATTCTTTCACTAGCATATAGGCTTTTCCAGAGGATACACGACAGGATATCACAACAGATCATGTGCAAAAGATATGAGAATCCAGCTGTCTTCCATTAAGATAGATGGTACAGAGATGCGCAAGGGTAAAATGATGCGACTCTTCTAAACAAAACTTTTTTTGTTTTGGAAAAGTTATTTTTCAGAATATACCTGTTATTTATGTGAACATGTAACAAGTTTATTTTATTTTTTAATGAATTAATAAAATTTTTTAAATGTCTCGTTTTAATTTCTCATACAGTAAATACCATTGGATGTAACCGACATAAACAAAAGCCCTTTGAAGACCTCAGTAATCAAAAGCATAAAGGGGCCCAAAAACAAACAGTCTGGGAACCACTGACCTAGCCAGCCGCCCCACCCCCAGCCCAGCCCGTCCTCAGATCAGCCCTCCTGGTTCTCGGGGGCCCTGCTCACACGCTGGCTCTGTCAGCCTAAACACACAAGCCTTCAGGTCTGTCTCCAGGTCTCCACACGGAGTCCTTTCTCCTCAACAGCACTACCTTAACGGGTCGCATCTCATACCAGACTTGCCCCCAGCAGCTGCCTTAAGGTCCATCTGGAACTGGAAGACTCCTGCACACATCTGGGCAGGGAGACCTTCCTCTTGAGAGGCGAGCCTCTGCATGGAGAGGAAGTCTGCAGAGGGGGCTGGGCCCAACAACGGGGCAACACCTACTTGTGGTCCCCTCCCCTGGATCCCAGCATCTGGGAGGCTGACACAGCAGAAACACCAGCACCTCGAACATTCAGCAGGAAGGCTGCACCTATGCTGTACACACACGCCACTGAAGTTTTTCCGTATATATCAAATATTTCATTCTATTAACAAATTTTAATGCAAGGGTTAGAGTCAATCAGTGGTTTTCAAACAGTGCTTCAGGGCCACTGCAGACCATGGGGTGGGGCAGGCGGCTGGGGAACCATCCCTTCCCCCCTCCGGGGACTTCACATGGGCAAGTTCCGCGTTCCATTTCAAGGGGCTCCATGCTCCATGGCTAAAGAAATAAAGTTTGAAAACTGGTAATAAGAGTAGTAAACAGGGGCTTCCCTGGTGGCGCAGTGGTTGAGAGTCCGCCTGCTGATGCAGGGGACACGGGTTCGTGCCCTGGTCTGGGAAGATCCCACATGCCGCGGAGTGGCTGGGCCCGTGAGCCATGGCCGCTGGGCCTGCGCGTCTGGAGCCTGTGCTCTGCAGCGGGAGAGGCCACAACAGTGAGAGGCCCGCGTAACGCAAAAAATAAAAATAAAAAGTAGTAAAGAGGCCAGATCCGGTCGGAGACTGGCTCTCAGCAGCTCCTCCGCACCTCACCACCCTGGGGTGCACCGGTGTCTCCCTACACGGCCTGGCCTTCAGCTCCCACGCCCCCTCGGCCCCCTTCCCCACAACTCTGAAGCCCCAGCTTAGCTCCTTCTCGGCAGCTAGGCTGATACTCAGGAGGGAGCAGAGCTCCAGGTGGCTCGGCCAGCCCTGTACACGGGCTCAGCGCCTCTGCCACAGACCCCAGGTCCCCATCCCAGGCTCCTCCACCCGTCCAGTGCCGTATCTGCCCGCCCACCCCACAGTCCACAGTGCTGAGGTCTGGCTTAATGTGCCGCTTCCCAACGCGGCTCACGACAGAATTCCACGGGACCCAACAATTCCTCCCCTGGTTTCCACCTAGAAGAGCTGAAAGGAGGGTTAGACGGAAGTGTGCATGTGGGTGTTCACAGCAGCACTAGTCACAACAGCCAGAAGGCAGGACAGCCCAAGGGTCCATCTACAGACAAAGAGATAAACAAGATGCGCTATGCCACATAATGCAATACTCGGCCAGAAACAAGCAGTGAACACAGGTTCATGCTACCACATGAACCCTGAAAACACGCTCGGTGCAAAAAGCCAGACAAAAGGGGTCACAATTTCTACGATTCCATTTTGGTGAAATTTCCAAAAGAGGTAAATCCGTAGGGAAGAAAAGCAGATTGGTGGTTGCTGAGGATGGGGGTAGGGAGTGGAGCCTAGCTCTTCAGTAGTGATGGCGCGTTCTTTTGGGGCGATGAAAGTCTTAAATTACCGAGTGCTGGTGAACTTAGCATATTGGGAATGTGCTAAACGCAGCTGAACAGCACACTTCATTTATTTATTTATTTTTGGTTGCTTTGGGTCTTCGTTGCTGCACGCCAGCTTTCTCTTGTTGCAGCAAGCGGGACTACTCTTGTGTTGTGCAGGTTTCTCACTGTGGTGGCTTCTCTTGTTGTGGAGCACGGGCTCTAGGCACGCGGGCTTCAGTAGTTGTGGCGCACGGGCTCAGTAGTTGTGGCGCATGGGGTTAGTTGCTCCGTGGCATGTGGGATCTTCCCAGACTAGGGCTCAAACCTGTGTCCCCTGCATTGGCAGGCGGATTCTTAACCACTGCGCCACCAGGGAAGTCCTGAACTGTATGCTTTAAAGTGATTAATTTTACGTTCCATGAATTTTACCTCAAAAAACCAAGAACAAACAAAAACCCACACGCAGACCTCACTAGATCTCAGGCCCAGAGACGGGAGGGCACGAGGCCGCCGGCCTGCTGGCCATCCTCCCTCCCACGCCCCAGCTCAGCTGCCCACTCACCCCTCTGCCCACACACATGCCCTGCAAGCCCAGCCCATGCCCAGGGCTCCTCCCTGGACAGCAGCAGCTGCAGGAAGAGGGGAAAGGGACACTTTAGAAAGCCCCTTCCCTGTTTGGGCTTGACAAGGAGCCGATGGCCGTGGAATTTTTGGAACATGATGCTACTTGTGGCAAAGGGAGGAATGCTAGAGAATGCGTGGGGACAAATTTCTGAGGCAATGGCTTTGCAGGAAAAATATCACACCCTGTCCCTCAAAAAGCTGTGCTTCCTATAAAGTAACAGGTAGGACAGGAAAGTCCAATGGAAGGAAAAAAAAAAAAGAGACAGGAAATTTAACAAGTTCAGCCCAAGCCTCATCCTCCAGCCCCACCCTTCCCAGCACATATACCCCTGGCAGGGCAGCCCCCGGCTGCTGGACACGAGGGGCCAAGGGACACACACAGCTAGAGATCTAAGGTCCAGAAAGCCTACTTGAGCCCACCCAGGTCCACAAGGGGAACAGTGGGAGGAGGCCAAGTCAGACTATCTGGGTTTGCGTCCCACCTCTGCCACTTGCTGTGTCACCCCCGGGCAAGTTCTAGGACCTCTTTCCATCTCAGTTTTCTTATCTCTCTACTTCATAAGGCTGTTATGAATATAAATGAGTTAACAGTGGCCTGGCACACAGCAGTTATTGTTAGCTATGAATGCCACCACTGACCACTGCCACAATAAATAATCTCAGAGCACGTCAACTGCTCCTTCGATTTAAGTATAGAAAGCCACACCAGACAAGGCTGCATGGCCAGCTCGCTGGCCCAGTTCCCAGGAAGATCCTCTAAGCTCACAGGGTTTCTAGGAGGGAAGGGAGACGTGGGGATGAGAGTCAACGGGCTGTGTGCCAAGATGGCATCTGCCTGTTAGAAGAGCTTGCTCACAGGCTCTCGCAAGGAGCCACATCTGCTTGTTCAGACCCCACGGAACGCTCCACCCCCTGGAAGAGTGTGTGATCTGTAAAGGATGTGGGACAGCAGGGGAGGAAGCTGGAGAACCCACCTGCCAGCTGAAGTGAGTTAATCAATGCTGGTGACCAAAGGGCCTGGCCAGACCTCCTGCTCACTGCCCAGTGATTCAGGACTGGGCCCAGGCTGCTCTCTACCCTCCTCTGCCCATTTACCCCAGGCCCACGGGCAAGAAAACTTGGATTCCCAGACAACTGCTCCCAGGGACACCAGCAGGATAAGCAGCTTCTCTTAACCCTCTCCCACCTTGCTGATGGCCACTCAGACACTTCCATGCAAAGTGACTTCTGAAATCGGGATGTGCCACTGCCATTCACGGGACTTGCACTGTGCATTTCTCTGGGCTTGGGAGGTGCTCAGGGGTGGCTGTCACGCTGGCTGTTGGCCTCTGGAGCAGCCCACACCCTCTAATGGTAAGTCTCAGCCTGATGGTACCTGGCCTCTTCGCTTTTTTGCGGGGGGGCCACGCTGCACGGCCTATGGGATCTTAGTTCCCTGACTAGGGATCGAACCCATGCCCCCTGCAATGGAAGTGCAGAGTCTTAACCACTGGACCACCAGGGAAGTCCTGCCTCTTCGCTTCTTATACTCTAAAAATTCTTAAAATCAGTTCACTCTTTACACTTAAACATGTTCTGAAAATCAAACCCACATAAGGAAACCCACAAGGCCCTTCCAATCCCTCGGGGCTGACGTGGGGAAGCTGCTAGGGTGATGCCAAGCAGCTCGCAGGAGAGTAGGCGGCCTGGGCCCCTGCTCTGTGGGCACAGGGCAGACAGAAAGAGAGTCTGAGGGCCAGCCATCCCACGTGCTAGCACCTCGCCACAGAGGTGGCTCGCCTCTCTGGGTCAGTGCTGATGAAACGAAGCCCGTATACTGAGCGCCCACTACACACGCAAGCATTCACAGATGTGGCACTCTTGCTATTTCCTGCATCTTCCACCATCCTCACAGGCGCCCACAGACATGGATCTTGTTGCAGCCCCCGTTTTCAGAGGAGGGATGCAGACTCTTAAATTCTGGGTAAGTTGCTCAAGCAGCATAAGACCCAAATCTGAGCTGAAAGCCCCCTCCCTTAACCCTCCCATTCCCTTACCTGAGCACGTGTAACTGTGTCAGATTTCTAGGTCAGAGCGGTCCCTAAGCGGAAGACCCGCCAGCCCCAGGTAGACAGGCTCTGAGTACGGCACCCGGGAGACCTGGACTCTTTCTCTGGTTCAGCTGGGACTCCCAGCAGCTGCTCCCCCTCCCAGCCCCTTTAGCTGTGGGCCAGGGTACTAGGAGGGGAGAAACGGGACCGCAGGTGCACATGGAGTCTCCCCGGTCTGCCTGTTCCAACCAGTGTTTTAGGACCTAGGGATCAAGGACACAACTACTTCCTGATTCTGAATCCCTCAGGGGAAAACAGTGCTTCCTGTTCAGGGCTGCACCAAAGGTGTGGTCACTGCAACAGGCCAGCAGCCTGTCCAGGGGACGTGAGACACTCCAAGGCTGAGATGTTAGGACCTGCGGGAGGACCTGTAAAATGCTCTGCCTGCCCCATGCGCCCCCAGCAACCAAGGAATCCAAGTCAGGGTAAGGCCCTGTTTCTGACAGCAAAGGTTAATGCATGTTAGCAGACACAGGGAGGGCCAAGAAAAACTTTGAAAAAACCCACACTGGCCTTCCTGTGACCTAGGCTGCACCTCCCTGGGTCTCAGTGGCTCCACCTGCTAATGGGGACAATCCTTCACCTGCTCAAGGGTGGGAGGATCCCCCAGCCCCTCAGGCCCCTCCTCCCGGGGGAAGGAATTAGAGCTCCATTAAACAGCTCTAACTCAGCTTGCAATACCCCAGCCTCCTACTGAAACAGTACCACGTTAACAAGTCAAAGCGGCCTTGCCAGGAGGAGGGAGGGCAGGTTCCCGGCCGCACACCATGTGGCACACAGCCCCATCCGCAGGCAGCTCCGCGACCTAAGGCAGGCACCCAACCTCTCTGAAACTCGACGTCCCCTACACTCCACAGGTGGCCATGTTGCCACCAGCCCTGCTCGCCTCCCCAGCCGCCGGCGGTGGAAGGAAGTCACGGTACACACAACACCTGATCCAGTGCGAAGCAGGTTCAGGAGGACTCCACAGGCCCGTCGACTCACTCTCACCGCGAGCTGCCCCAAGGACCGGGCAGGACACCGTCCAGCGCAGCACACACACCAAGCTGAGCGAGGGGAGGAAGGAGCTGGAAGGGTTACAGACTCCAGGCAAGAACCAGGCTGTGGTTTCATGTGAACTAGGATGACCCTGACTGAGAAAACCAGCAAGTGGTTTGGAAGATTCTAGCTCCAGGCTCCAGAAACAAAATGGCAGCGAATCAATCCTCTGGCTCTCTCGCCTCCAAAGGAAGTGACAGTATAATGGGAGTCGTGGGGATGGGCATTCAGGGGTCCCATCCCAGGGCAGCTGTGAAAGAGCCGCAGACAATTTCACAGAGTCTCAGCTGCTCAAACTGAAGGGACCACGAAACCTAGGGCAGAGTTTTCAAACCTGCCCCTCGCAGACCTCAGAAATGACTGGAGGTCCCATGGGTGGGAAACAGATGGCTGAGAGGCCAAGCTCTGACCCCGTGTCGCCCAGAACAGTGTCACTTTTTCTGTTTCATACACAATATTTCTGCATGAGATTCCTTTGAGTAAAAGGCCCCGCAATTTAAAGTTTGAAAACCACTGACCTGGTCCAACCATGTCGTTTCAGATGAGAAAGTGATGCTTGGAGAGTGAGTTTCCAAGGATAAACGAAAAGCCTGTTTTCTCAGATTAAATGCTGCGAAATTGGCACCCAGTGCTCACCACGCCTCCCTGTGTGCCTCGCTCCCCCACAGGACGAGGATGTGGGCAGTAGGATATTACTTCCCTCTTGTCTCCTTTCCCTGATTGCAATGCTCTCTCCTCTCCTTCAAGTCTAGCTGGCAGCTTGGGAACAATTTAAAGATAAGTATTCCAAGTCAAATTTATTTCAGCTACACAACATCAGGGTCCTAGTGATCAGGCGAGAGCAGATCTGTTCCCCACAGGAGAGACCGTCATTATGCTTCTTGGAATATTAATTACCACAAAGGGGGTTCAGGAGTCTCCATCCATTCCATTAGTGGACCACTCCCTGTGTATAGAATGTGGGCACCTGCTTTACAGGTGGGAAACCAAGGCCAGGAGAATGTAAGTAACCTTTCTGGGTCACACTGCCACGTCTGTGCCAAGAACAATCACAGGTCGTCGACTGTAGTCCTTCTGCGTGGCAAGGGCACAGGAACTCAGAAAGAAAGGTCAAGTAGCACGCTAGAACACAGGGAAAAAGGCAGCTAGGATACAGCTGCAAAACACTCAGCAAATACAAAGGGTTGTGCAGAATGCAGTCACCACGTCCTGCCATGTGCCTGGAGGGACATGTAAGCCTGTCCCCACCCCCCCACCCCGGGCTCTCATTCACTCCCCACAGCATAGGTCCACTAAGCCCTGACCAGCAAACACCCTTCTCTCTTCTGCCCTGCAGGGAGTAGGGATCAGAGCCCCAGAGCTCTACAACACAGTAAAAGGAGTCACCAAAAAAGAAGTGACATTCAAAGAAAGAACCCCCTGAAGCTGGCAAAAAGACATCAAAAGGGGGATGCAAACAGGAGTAACAGCACGAGAGAGCCAACATTCCAGGAATCCGAATGCAGGCCAAGGAGAAAAACCCACAAGCGCAGCCTTCCCACCCTGGACTTCCCCCAAGGGTCTCAGGCCAGGCCACTGCAGCCAGAGACGCCCCATCCACCACTGTAGGCGCCAGCCACACGTGGCTACCGAGCACTGGGAAAGTGGCTAGTCCGGACCAAAGGTGCTGTAAAGGTAGAAATGTATATAACAGCTTTGTTACGTGTTGAAATGATAATATTTTGGATACGTTAAATAAAACGTAAAGTTAATTTCACCTGTTTCTTTTTACTTTTTAAATGTGGCAACTAGACAATTTTAAATTACATATGTTGCTCGCATTACACTTCTATTGGGCAGGGCTGGTCTAACCCAGGGGTGTTGGCAAGCTATGTATGCTCGTTCCATTGACCAAATCTAGCCCATTGGCTATTTTTTTAAGGTCTCAAAACCAAGAATGGTTTTTACATTTTCAAAGAGTTATATAAGTACCTACTTAAATTCCTTGATTTTTCCTATGGGCCTGCAAAGCCTAAAATATATACTATCTGGCCCTTTAAGAAAAAATTTGCCAATCCCTTGTCTAGACTCCAGAAACAATCAGATATTCACTCCAATGACACAAGGAGCAGGGGGCAGGTTTGGAATTTGTGTGTGTGTGTGATTTTTGCACGTTTATTTTTTTTAACTGAGATAAAATTCACATCACATAAAATTAACCACTTTAAAATGCATAATTCAGTGGCATTTAGTAATTTCCTCATGTTATATAAACAGCATCTCTATCTAATTCTAAAACATTTCATTACCCGAAAACAGAACCCCAACCCCATCAGCAGGCACTCCCCATTCCCCCCTTACCAGAACCTTGGCAACCACTAACTTGCTTTCTGTTTTTACAGATTTACCTGTTGTAGACATTTCATATAAGTGGAATCATACAGTATGTGACCTTTTGAGTCTGATTCTTTTCACTTAATATCATGTTTCTGAGGGTCCATCATGTTGTAGCATGTCTCAGTACTTCATTCCTTTTTATGACTGAATGATATTCCATTGTATGGATTAGACCACAATTTGTTTATCTATTCATCCACTGATCAATATTTGGGTTGTTGCTACTTTTTAGATATTGTGAATAGCACTCTTACAAACATATGCATAAAACTATTTGTTTGAATACCTGTTTTCAATTCTTTTGGGTATATGCTAGCAATGGAATCACTGAGTCATACGCTAATTGTTCTGATGAACTGCCAAACTGACTTCCACAGCGGCTGTACCATTTTACATTCCCATGAGCAATGCACAAGGGCTCCAATTTCTCCACATTTTCCCCACACTTAATACTTCCCCTTTTCTACTAAAGCCATCCTAGTAGGTGTGAAGTAGTACCTCATTATGGTTTCAATTTGCATTTCCCTAATGACTAATGATGCTGACCATCTTTTCATGTGCTTACTGGCCATTTGTAAGGTCTGGAACTTCTGACACACCCCTTGCCAAACTATCTACCAATCTGTGAATAATCACAAATCTTCTAAAAAGGGGGGGCATGGAATCTTCCCATTGTTTCTGAGATGAATGTTAAGTCAAATAAAGAAGTTCCATACCATGGAACTTCCAAGAAAGTCACAGGAACAAAGGGAAATGATGAAATGATTGACTGAAATGACTGATGAAATGATTCACTGAGGCCAACTCCTGGCCCACCCACCTCTATGTCTGGGATTCCTACACCAAGGCCCCAGCAGTCCCAGCAGCGGAGTATGGACACAGCAAGGGGCAGAATTAGACCAGGAGGGCTGAGGGGGGACAAAGAAGGACTGAAGAGCTGGGAAAGATCAAGACCAACCTGCTCATTCTCCAGGAGGGAGAAACAACCCAGCCAAGGTCCCACAACAAAACAATGCTAGACCAGGGACTAGAACTGAAGTTTGGTGACTCCTTCCACAAAAAGTGATTCCTAATAGTGCACGAGTCAGCAGGAGAATGAGACATCATGTCAGGTCAATACCCACCAGGAACCCAGGCTGGGACGAGGACCTGGAAGCCAAGAACCCTAGTTCCAGACCTGCTGCTCTGCTCCCTCTATTCTCATTTCACTCTACACAGCCTCCTGAGTGACTCCATTCACTCCCATGACATCAGAATTCCCACCTGGCCCCACCCCTCCTCCAGCTCTAACCGCCTACTGCCTTAAGTGGGTGACTCCACCTAAGGACCAAATTGGACCTCCACCTCCTCCAAGTCAAATTTACCACACTATTTTTACTCCTCCCCGCTCCCTCAAATCTACTCCAAATCTGCTATTCTCAACTGCCATTAAGGGTACTTTTATCCACCCAGGTTTCCTCAATCCCCACTCCGATCAACTGCTAATATCCTGTCCCTGGTGTCTGACGACTCCTTTCCCTCCTGGCCAGCACTGACCTAGAGAAGATCTTTACTGACATTTAATTGGACTTCTTCAAAAGCATCTATTAGAACTTCTGCCTTTAGCCAGAATTATCTTCCTAAAACACAAATCCAATGGATTAAAAAGCTAAGCATAGGAAATTCCCTGGAGGTCCAGTGGTTAGGACTCCACGCTTTCACTGCCAAGGGCCTGGGTTCGATCCCTGGTCAGGGAACTAAGGTCCCACAAGCCATGCGGTGCAGCCAAAAACCAAACGAACAAGCAAAGCTAAGCATAAAAATAACTATAAAAGAACTAAGAAAAACATCAGAGACTATTTTATAACATTGGAAAGAACACCTTCATAAGAATGAGAATGAAACTACAAACTATAAAGGAAAACATGGAAATTAAACTGTCATATTTAAAACTACCACATGAGAAAGAGAAATGACCATACAATTAAAGACAATGTATGACAGGTGCCAGATTAACATCTAGAGCAGGAGTCGGCAAACCATGGCTCACAGGCCGATCCTGCCAGCTACCTATTTTTGTAAATAAAGTTTCACTGGAAAGAGCCATACCCTTAGTGTATGTCTTATATACAACAACTTCACACATCGGCTTTTGTGCTACAATGGCAAAGCTACATAGTAGTCACTAAGATCTTATGGCCCACAAGGCTGAAATATTTACTATCTGACCTTTAGGAAAAGTTTGTGGACCGCTGACCTAGAGTATATACAGAAGGTCCTACAAATCAATGGTGGGGGGGCCCTAACCCGATAGAAAAATGAGCAAATAATATGAAAATCCACGAAAGAACAAAATATATTCAATAAATACTACTAAAAGAGGCTTAATCTCACTGGTAACTAGGGAAATTATTAAAGAATTAAATCATTTGATAATACCCAATCCTGGCAATGGTATGATACAGCTTTTTTGGAAGACAATTTGGTGATTATCTGTAGAAAAAAAAAATTTAATGCACTTGATGTCAACCTAGCTATTCTATTTTTAGGTATCTGCCCCCAGAGAAATACTTGCATTCGTGCGCACACGCACATGCATTCTCGCTCTCTCTCTCTCTCTCTCTCTCACACACACACACACACACACCCAAAAGCAGTTAGAAAGCTGTTCGTTGAGGCATTCACTGTCTATAATGACAAAACCTGGAAGTAACCTTGCTGTCCACCAATAAGGGAATGGTTAAACTATGGTACATCCCTGATGGTACAATATGCAAAACATCCCTGATGGTACAATCTGCAAAAAACAAGTTTGGTATATTGATATGTATTACCATGAAAATGGCTATAAAACATCATTAAGCAGAAAAAACAAAATATATTTCAGAGCAAAAACGCACATACAGTTTAGGTTTAAATAGGTTTTTTAACTGTACTTGAGTCTGCATGTATGCAGAGAAATGCATAGGAGAAGGACTAAAGGATAAATGCCTTAAAGAGGAGGTGGCCTCAATGATCACTGATCTATCTTCCAGCCTTGATGGTCTAAAATAAGCTCAGGGTGGGAGGGGCAACAGGAAGCAGGGGCTTGAAGGAGACTGATGGGAACCGATTGGCTGAGGTTTTCTAATGGAGCCATGAGGATGAGAGTAAGAGGCTGGGGGAGGGCCGGATGCAGGGAGCAGCAGCTAAGGCTGCTGGCAACAGCCCTGAGTCTCCCTCCGTCTCTCTTCAAGAACAGTTTCTTCCTGAAAGATCCCAAGAGGTAGAAGGCTGGCCTAGTCTCTCCCAGCACAAATAACCCCACTCATTTCAGAAACGACCATTCCACTTGTGCCCTGGAGGGCCCAGGCCTATTTCAAAACCCACAATTCAACTGTGAATACAGTGCAAGATTAAGGTACTTTTAAATCTGTGACATCCCCCTCCCCACCAAATCCAATTAATAATCAGCATTTTAAAAACAGATTCAATTCAAATATGCAGATTCCACTCTAATTCATCTAAGTTTAAGAATCGGAAAACAAGCCCTATGAGGTGTAAACACCCAATTTAGGCAGCTGCCTGGAATAACCAGAAAACTCTCTCAGAATAACCCTTGCCAAGCCAGAAACTTCCTAAATCCAAGCTTACTGTTCTGTAGGTGATTCCTGTTCATTTATTTTTTAAACTGCAAGAAGAAAAAGTTTCATACGATGTCATGCCTTGCTTTTCACAACAGCCTAGTGAGGCAGGAGAGCCAGGGATCCCTGCTCCCAATTTACAGAGAAGGAAAATAAACTATAAGGAGGCACAGGGACTTGTTCAAGGTCACGCAGCTGCAAGTGATAGCCAAGCCTAAAGTTCAGTCCCCTGACCCCTGGTCCAGGACCCTCATGGCCACATGAACTGCTTCCCAGGGCAAGGCGTCCAGTGGAGAGGAGAGCATCTCCCTCAGAAGCCCACCACAGCCCGGCACACCACCAGGACACGGACCCTGCCGTCCTAACGCTCTGACTCCGCAGCCCTGGGTGCGGGGTGAAGCTCTGGGTCTCGGGTACCAGAAGTTTCTTTCTGGCCACTGGGGAAGGCAGCCGGTCCCAGGCCGTCACCCCTGCCCTGCCACCCACTCGGCCGGCCGTGTAAACACTTCGCAGCAAGAGAAACGGCCAGGCCGGTCCACTCCAAAGCAGCGTGTCGGTGGAAGGAGCGCCCACGACGAAGTCAGCTGGGCTGGAACGGGAAGGGGCTCCCGGCCTCGCGCAGAGGGACCAAGGGAAGCTCGTGGCGGTTGGGGGGACGGAGGCTGCGGAGAGGCCGGGGGTGGGGGGGGCGGGGCCGGCCGGGAAAGCGGGAGTGGCCGCGCGGGGCCGCAGAGCCCAGCTCCGGAAGGGCCGGCCGGGCCCAGGACCCGCGCCGGGGGCACGCGGGACGGCCCGGCGCCGCGCTGTGGGCGGGTTTCCGCCGCCAAAGCGTGCGAAACCCCCCAGGGACGAGGAACAGAGACTCGGCCGGGAGCGGCGACCCTGGGGGCGGGGAGGCCGTGCGAGCCCCTCCCCCGCCGGCGGCCCCGGGTCGCGGCCCAGAGCGAGACCCGGACCCAAGTCGCCCCCGCCCGGTGGCCGCCGGTGGGAGAGGGCGCGGAGCCGGGCGGCCGAGTGTGGCCCCGCGCTTTGTTCCCGCGCTCGGCCGGGCGCCTCGAGACGCCGAAACGCATGAGTCACCGGGCGGCGAGCGGAGGGCGCCGCTCCGTCCCGCGGGCGCCGCTTTGTCCGCCCCGCCCGCGCCGCCCGCTCACCTGCGTCAGGTCCTCGTCGTTGAGCAGATGCGACTCGCGGGGCTTGAAACAGTTCTGACACTTGCTCTTGTTGAAGATGTTGGCCTGGAATTTCCTGCACGGGTTCTCCTTGGCCGCCGACATGGCCGGGAACGGGCTCAGGCCGGGCACCGCCGCATCCCCGGCCGCCGCCTCCAGCCGCGCACGCAGGCCGGCGCCTCACAGAGCGCGCGGCCCCCGCCGCCCGCCCGCG
>NW_021703786.1:37872881-37916215 GCF_005190385.1 Monodon monoceros | reverse complement strand
CCGCCGCCGCCGCCGCCGCCGCCCGCCGGTCCCGGGCCCATGGACGCGGCCTCGCGCGCCCACTCCCACTCCCGCCGCCGCCCCGCCGATCCCCGCGCTCGGTGCCCGCGCCGCCCTCGGCCGCAGCGAAGGGGAACGGAACGCCGGGCGCACTCCAGGACGGCAGGCGCGCGTGAGGGAGCGACAGGCCGGCGCGCGGGGCGTGGCGGTGCGCGGGGCGGGGCCGCTTCCCGGCGCGATCGGCGGCCCGGCGGGCCAATGGCAGCGACGCGTCCTGGCTAACAAAGAAACGCCCTGGCCAATGGGAGCCGGGGGTGGGACAAAAGGCGGCCAGGCGCAAGGTAACTTGTGTAGGCGAAGTAAGGCGGGGCGTGGTGGGGAGTTCAGGCTTGGTGGACGGGCGCGCGGCCGCCGGTCCTGACAGCTGCGTGGGCGGGGCCTGCGGGCGGGGGGGGCGCGGCCTGCGGGAGGGGCGGGGGCCTGAAGGCGGGGCGGGCCTGCAGGCGGAGGCGGAGGCGGGGGCGGAGGCGGGGGCGCGGGCGGGGGCGGGGACGGCGGGCTGGCTCTGCAAACAGTTCCTGCAACCTCGCGGTCCCGCGCCCACGCGGAGACGATTAGTTTGACACCCACTATGCGCCGGCCCGCGTGGCGGTCAGCAAGGCTACATACTGTTCCAAGTACTTGATATGCATGACCTCAGTGAAGGCTCACAGCCTCCCCATCCCCATCCCCATCTTATGAGGGCGGACACTGAGGCGCAGAGAAGTTAAGGAGAGGGACATAGGGTTTTGGGCGGCGGGGGGTGACTTAGAGATGTCAGCCCGGAAGAGCTGTCAGTTCTATTGCAGAAGATTAGTAAGGGCTGACGCGGTGCCAGGTACTGAGCCAGGCATTCCTGTCCCCACTACGCGCTTGAGGAAAATAAGGCTCCGATGTGTGCGTGTGCGGGGTCTACTAGGCGGGCCAACTGTCACTCCAATCGTCCACTGTCCAGCCTCCTGGCCAGAAGACCACTTGGAGAAGACTGTAAAGGGGGCGCAGGCAGAAGGCTCAGCAGCCAAGAGAGGGGGGCTCCTTCGGGAAATTAGGGGCGGCTTCAGAGAGGAGGGGAAATTCAAGCAGAAGGTGAGAGGTCGAGAGGGGCTGGGGTGGAGGTAGCAGAGGAAGGAGCAGGACGGATGAGGCTGAGGGATTCCCGAGGGCCAGGGCACCCCACGCCTCGGGTTCCAAGCTCCGGCGCGCGTAAAGGTCATCCTGCCGGCAGCCAGGAGTCTACCATGGGAGTTTCCAAACGGGGGGTGAGCCAGCTCAGCCCTCACAGAGGAGGGGACACTGAAGCATGTGTTAGTGGCAGCGACAGCAGCTGTTGCTAAGGGAATGGAAGGTTTCAGGAGAAGCAGCAACTGCTTCCAGGGCTGTGTACTTTTCCGTTGAGCATCCGGTGAACAGCCCGGGGAGGTGAGTTTCAAGTCAGTGTAAGAAAATACTTTCCTCCCAAGAGAGCTGAAGAAAGGTGGATCAAACTCCTGTGGTCACCTAAGGGGGAAGGCCAGCTCTTGACCTTGGTTGAGTGCCTTCACCTACCTGCTGCCTCAGTTACCTCATCTACAAAATTGGCATGATTGTGTGCTTATTGTTAGCATTACATGATATAATGCCTATCAAATATTTAGCATAATGTGCCAAAATGTTAATTGGTGAATCCAAGCAAAAGGTGTTTATTGTCCTATCCTTGCAACTTTTCTGTTGGTTTAAATTTTTGCAAAATAAAAAAGTGTGTGTGTGGTGGGGAAGACAGACAATTGCACAGAATACTCAGAAACTGACACCAATGGTGGCCTCTGGGGAGGGAGCTGGGTGGTGAGAGGTGACCTACTTTTAATTTTCACTGTGAGCCCTTTTGTTTCTTTGGATTTGATATTGTGTGCATGTATAACTTGTTTTAAAGTAACTTTTTAAAGTCCTACTTTGGATTTGATATTGTGTGCATGTATAACTTGTTTTAAAATAACTTTTTAAAGTCCTACCCACGCCTCAAGGCCAACTCAAAGGCCCCTTCCCTTAAGAAAATCCTTGGGGGACTTCCCTGCAGGTCCAGTGGTTAAGACTCCGTGCTTCCACTGCAGGGGCCATGGGTTCGATCCCTAGTTGGGGAACTAAGATCCCGCATGCCACATGGGGTGGCCAAAAAAATAAATAATAAAAAGAAAAAAGAAAATGCTTGGCAGGTTCCGCTCAAGTCAGCGGACACATCCAGTGCCTGCCTTGAATGGCAAGGGTCTGCAGCTGGGGAAATAAAGAGGCATTTGATTCGGGCCTGCCTGGGAGGAGCTCACACTTGAGCAAGCGGAGACAAATAAGAACAGAGGGCAGACGGACAAATTCAATCCGGGGTGTTGTGAGGGTCCAGTCAAGGGCACCCAGCTCTGTCTGTGGCTTCAGGGAGGGCTCCTTGGTGGAGGCAGTGCCAGGCTGAGACCTGAGCTGAATAAGAACCAGCCAGGAGAAGGCAGAGGGAAGTCACTCCAGACAGAAGTAGCACAGAGAAGTGAGAGTGAGGGGGAACAGTAAACAGATGGTGCTCGCACAGGTTTAGCTCTCGCTGAACGAATACCTATTACGGTAAATTAAAGCTCACCGTCTTCAGGGAGATGGGTGGTGTTGGTGTTTATTATTATTGTTGTTTTGTCTCCATCTTACAGAAAACACACATGAGGCTCAGGGCGTTTAAAGAGCTTGCCTGTGGTCCCAACATGCACTCTCCAAGTGAGGATTCAAGCCCGCACAGACTGACCCCAGAGCTGCCTGGGCAGTAGGGAACCATTAAGTGAAATCTTTAGATTGAACACTTAAGAAGGGCTATTGGCCTGGAGAATGAAGCAGAGGTGGAGACCAGAAACATGACTGGTTAGGAAACTACTCCCACAGGCCACAGAGCAGCGAAGGTAGAGGCTTGAATTAGGACAGAGTCAGTGGGAGACTTCGGGAAATATTCAGGACGGACGGGTGTACTTAACCCTTCCAAGTGGGGCTCTCCAGACATGACCAGACTGTGGCACTGTCCGAGCAGGGCTGGGTCGTGGTTCCGGCTGCATTTCCGCGCCTGCTTCACCGCCTGGCATGTGGTAGGCACTCACAAAGTGTGAACCAACGAAAACTGACCGTTCTGTCTCGTATTGCTGTCTCTCCCCCACCAGAGTATAAAACCCATGCGAACAGGGTGTCTTCCAGCCTTGGTTTCCGTTTCCGGGATCCTAGAACAGCACTTGGGACAAGGTCAAATACTGCACATGAACACAGAAACATTCATCAGGCTGTACACTTATGATCTGTTCACTGCAGACATCTCTGTGGATAATGTGAAGCTCAAATAGGCAATAAACAGGCAAGCAAGCAAAGCTCTCTCACCTGGGCCCCAAATGCAGGCAAGTCGTGCTCTGCACACCTGACAGCATCCTGTAAGGAGCGGGACTTGTGTGTGCACATGTGTGCGTATCCACTCTTAGACCCAGCTATGGAAGCCCCGTGTGGATACACAGAGGGAACTGCTCTAATCTCGGTCACCGCGGATCAGCCTACTCGGCCCTTGAGCCCCGTGTGAGTGCAATGTGCGCTCTGTGTCTGGCTTTCTCACTCACCTGTGGGTCTGTGCACCCTGTGTCGTCACGTGTGTCAGTGCCTCGTGATTTCTCACCGCTGCCTCAGAGTCCACTGGCTGGGCGGCCCCGCGAACGTCCCCAGTCTGGGCCGTGGTGAGTGAGGCTCGGAGGGGCACCCTTTGGCCTGACTCTGGCCCACGTAAGCACTTACTTCTGTTGGGACCACCCAAGAGGACACAGCTGGGGATTTGGTGAGCCTGTGTTTCACAGAACAGGAAACTCCCGGACAGTCCTCCCATCTGGGGGCTGGCCCTCCTCTCCCCCTCTGCTTCTTAACTTGGTAATAAGATTCACCTGGGGGATCTGTTGCTTCTCCAGCTCACAGGGCCTTCCCTGGAAATGCCGAACCAGGGCCTGTCGGCGCTCTGGAAGCCATGGATTGCCAGGCCTGCCTGATCTTTAGGCGAGTTTTGGAAACAGTGGCGGAGCTGTGGTTCTCCAGTCTTGAGCGATTTAAAAAATACCTACTCTAGGCCCCCATTCCCAGATATTCGGATTTAATCGGCATCTGGAAAAACTCCTCGAGGGAGTTACTGTAGGGGCAGGGGCGCGGCCCACTGGTTCAGGTAGAGTGGGAGGGACAGCCCACGAGGTCGCCAGCCCAGGAGGGCCCAGGAGGTCACACGGCAGCATGAAACCACCCACCGACCCAGCGCCACCGGCCGCTGCTTTATTGCCTCTCTCGGTTGTGCGGGCTGACTGGGCCCCGGCTCCGTCCTGCTGGCCTGGCCTGGGGGTCTAGTGTGAGCCCAGTGAGACGGTGCCCAGGCTCTCCCCACAGCTCAGGGATCCCCAAAGTGCTCCAGGAGGGGGAGGCAGAAGCCAGCAGGGTCTCAAAGTCCCTCCGCCTTCTATGAGTCAGCACCACTGCCCCAGCCCCGGGCACTGCCCCAGGGCCTCAGTCCCGTTTCGTGAGCTTCACCGGGGGCCCCCTTGAGACTGGCTGCCACAAACAGTGTCTACTCATAGGTTATTGTGTGAGGACAAAATATATTAATACACGTGACGTGTCTAGTTTGATATCTGAAACAGTAACTGCTCCGAAACTTTCAGCTTTTATTATGCCTAGAACCTCTATGTCGGGGTTGGTGAGCTTGTATTTTACGCTTTGCAGGCTCCATGGTCTCTGTCACAAGTTAACCCCCTCTTGCTGTTGTCCCGTGGAGGCTTCATAGACAATACATAAGCACGTGGGTGAGGCTGTGTTCCAATAAAACTTTATTTACAATAACAAGGGGGGGGCCAGGTCGGCCCTCTTCCTTGGGTCCCCTCTTTTCCTCTTGGTCGGGCCTCACTGTCCTGGCCAGTCTCTCAGGAAGGTGGGTCTCCCTGGCCCTGGTCTAGCCCCTGTCAGCCATCACGTCGGCTCTCGGGGTTCCATGGTCACGGAGTGCTGTCAGTGTGCTCTATGCTGGATGCTAGGTTCCATCACATATAATCTCACTAAACCCAACTACCACCATTGGAAGGCAGTTCTGGCAGTGCCAAGTGGTGCCTGATGGGTGTCACTGTTAACCTCCCATCCTCCAGCAGTCCCCCAAAGCCACCCCAAATGGTCCAAATGCAGCTTACTAGCCCCTCCCTGACTGCCGCCTGGGATTAGTATTACTCCCAGCTTACAGGTGAGGAAACTGAGGCCCAGGAAGGTCGAGGACATCATTCAAGGTCGTACAACCAGTAAGTGGTGAGGCCTAATTCAGACGTGGGCAGCATATCCATAACCACTGCCCTACCCGACCCCGGCCAAGGGTGCTGTGGGCAGGTGGGCCCCGCCCTTCCCCGGGGCTCAGGTGCAGCTGCCCTGGAAGGAGATCAGAGGATCATGGAGGCCCCTTCCAGCTCTGACTCCTGCAGACACCGAATGACAATAGTCCTCAGAAATGCACTTGAAGAGAATGACAGGCACTGGACACACAAAGTCTAGCAGGAGGGCAATTTCGCCATTCTATTAAAATTTTAAGCATGCACACCCTTTGACCTAGTGATTCCCTCTAGAAAGATAGGTGTGGAGTTGCTCACGTGCACAAAGGTATGTTACACACAAGGATGCTCAGGGCGTCACTGTTCTCAAGAGCAGAACCGTGGAGACATGCCAGCTGGCCACCACCGGAGGATCCGATAAATAAATGATGGTTCTTTGATACAGGGGAGCACCGCGAAGCTAGTAAAGAATGAGAGGGTTGAAGCGGCCAGCCGTCTGCAACGTAAGGTGAAGTTTAAAAGCTGGTAGGAAAATGGTGTGTGTCTTGGTAGCTCCCTCCTGTCTTAAGTAGATACAGAGACAACATACACAGTATTTGCACAGAGAAGTTCTAGAGGCGCAGACACCAAACTGTTGAAATTAACCCTGGGAGGGACAAGAACGTGGACTCTCAGCTAAGCTACTGATTTATATCACGTGTGTAAACTTTTTTAAACAAACTTTTGCGTTTTATAGAGAGTCATGTGACGAAGGTTGGTGTCCCCACCCCCAGCTTCAACAGTCCAGCTCCGGAAGAGCCTCCTTTCAGGCACCCTCCTCCCCTCCCCTCCCCTCCCCTCCCATATTACATTAGAGCAGACCCCAAACTCATACCATTCTTCTGTAAGTACTTCAACGTGTGCAAAGATCATACACAGGCATACCTTGGAGATATGGTGGGTCTGGTTCCAGACCACTCCCATAAAATGAATATTGCAATAAAGCACGTTGCACGACAACGACAACAAAAATACCTCAACGTGTGTCTCTAAAAGATAAGGACTATTTCTTTTTAAGAATTTTTGTTTTAACATTTATTTATTTATTTGGTTGCGCTGGGTCTTAGTTGCAGCACGCGGGCTCCTTAGTTGAGGCATGAGAGCTCCCAGCTGCGGCATGCATGTGGGATCTAGTTCCCCGACCAGGGATCGAACCTGGGTCCCCTGCATTGGGAGCATGGAGCCTTAACCACTGGACCACCAGGCAAGTCCCAAGGACTATTTTTTTAGAGCAGCCACAAACCATGATCACGCCTAAAAAAATAATAATTCTTTAATATCTTATGTTCGG
Source organism: Monodon monoceros (assembly GCF_005190385.1). NCBI lineage: Eukaryota > Metazoa > Chordata > Mammalia > Artiodactyla > Monodontidae > Monodon > Monodon monoceros. The sequence goes on along the minus strand of NW_021703786.1, from coordinate 37,909,525 downwards.
TAACTTCCAGTTATCTCAAAAACGTGAGTTATTTTCATAATAATAATAAAGGTTGAAAAAGAAAAGAAAGCCAATCCAGGGGACAGACAGACTGGTACAACTCTCCTGCAGGTTTGTTTAGTGACACTTATCAAAAGCCTTAAAAATATGCTTATCTTTGACCCTGCAATCCCAACCCATGAATTTGTTCTAGGAAAACAAGATGAAAGAGAGAGGCGGACACTGTTGCCGGGTGTGCCGCGCGCCTGCCACAGAGAGGCTGCTTGGAAAATATTTGTTGAATGTGAGGTTGAGCTCCAGTGTTGTTCTTTGCTGCTTTGTTTGTAAAAGGAAAAACCAAAAGCAACAGAAGAAGTGTAAGACATTAGGGTCCCAGCTCAACAAACGACGACAGATCCATACAATGGAGTGTTGTCCCTGTCATTTGAAACCAGGTCGTGGTAACGCACAATACTCCCCCTTCCCTCGAGCGTGGCTTGACTTCACGATTGACATCCAGAGCACGGGGCAGGAATGCAGACAACAGTAGTTTACGGTGGAGAAGCCCAGCAGATGCTCCGCCCCTGGACACCAGCAGTGATAAATCATGTGGACGTCAGGTACCCGGATGGGATGCACTGAGAAGGGTCTCCCCCACAAAACCGTTACCGCAGTCTCATCGTGAGAAAAACATCAGACAAACCCAGTGGACCCACATTCTACAAGATGCCTGAGCGGTGCCCTTCAAAATTGTCAAGGTCACAAAACAGGAGGAAAGGTAACAGCTTGGCCTGAATGCCGTATGGGGTCCTGGACAGGGTCTTGGAACAGGAAAAGGACAGTCGTGGAAGAACTTGCAAAATCCTAATAAAGCCCCTAGTTTAGTTAACGATAATTTACTAATGTTGGGACTTCCCTGGTGGTCCAGTGGTTAAGAATCTACCTCCCACTGCCAGGGACATGGGTTCGACCCCTGGTTGGGGACCTAAGATCCCACATGCTGCAGGGCAACTAAGCCCGTGCACTCTAGAGCCAGCATGCCACAACTAGAGAGCCCGCGTGCCACAACGAAGAGCCCATGTACCGCAACTAAGACCCAACACAGCCAAATAAATAAGTAAATATTTTTTTAAATAATAATAATTCACTGATGTTAATTTTTTAGTTTCGGCACATGTGCCATGGTTAAGTAAGACATTCACATTCAGGGAAGCTGGGTAAAGCGTGGACAGGAGCCCTTTGTGCTCTCTTTGCTGCAAATCTAAATTGTTCCAAAATGTAGTAGTATTTTAAAGAGCCAGAAGGTAGGTATTTCCTTTTTTTTTTCTTTTTTTTTATGGCCCTACCCCTCGGCTTCCAGGACAGTTTCCCAACCAGGGATCAAACCCAGGCCCGGGCGGTGAAAGCTCGGAGTCCTAACCACTGGACAGCCGGGGAATTCCTGAAGGTAGATATTTTTTAGCATAAGAATGTACACATGATATATTAAAGGGGAAATCTGTGTCTGGTCTCATACAGTTTTTGCTGAATGAGCCCATTTTTGTAAAAATATCACTGACAAGGTGTGTGCATATACATGAATGGATGTACACGCACACACACGCAGGAGAATAAGGTCTGGGTGCACAGACTCCCAATGCTGCAGCCCCAGGGCAAGGGGGAGAGGTGGGCTGGTGCCCACCGTCATTCTGAAATGTCCTACAGGACCTGGAACCAGTCCCGACGGATCTTCTCATTCTCCAAAAGAAATCGAAATCCAGGCTGCTACCCAAATTTCTAGGACCCACTCGGCCGTGGGGAGAAGGCCTCCAGGGTCACACAGCCAAGGAGAAGAGGGCTTGGGTGCCAAGAGGCAGGCAACCCGGGCGTCAGCGGGGCCGCCCCACCTTGGCCCCCTCTGCTCCTGGGCCTGGAGGACTGCCAGCTCCCCGGGGTGGGGGCTGGGGGGCTGCCACTCTCCCAGCCTCGGCCCTGCACGCGGCCAGGCTGGGACGGAGGTCTGCTCGGGGCCCACGTGGCCGGTGCTGACCCTCTGTTGGGCAGGTCACTGTGCATGTGTGTGCACATGCGTGTGAGTGATGGATCCGGCATCCCCTCGGGTGTCCGTGTCTGTGCACGTCTGGGTGGGTCTGGCCGTCTTTCAGAGTGTACACAGGCATGGCCATGCTATGTACCTACATGAGTATTGGCGCGTTCATCCGTGGGTCCACAACCGTGAGTGTGAGGGTGCATCGTGCAGATGCGCGCATCTGTGTCTCTGTTGTATGCGTGTGAGATGATCCTCTGTGTTTATGTGTCTGTGGGCAGGTGCCCTGGCTGGCTGACCCCAATGCCTACATACCTGTGTTTCTGTGGGACTGCCTGTGTGTTTATACCATGTGTGTACACGTGCGCACATGTATGTGTGTGTGTGTGTCTGCTGTGTTCAGTTGTGTTTGCTTGTATGTCTATTGTATGTATGGGCATCTCGGGTGTGTCTGTGCCTCTGTGTGAGTGTACGTTAGTGTCTGTAACTGTGTGCGTGTCCACTGAGTGTACATATGTGTGCATGTATGTGGGAGGGTTGGATACTGGAGGTCAGGGGTCAGGGTTTGGGGGTTAGAGGTCGCAATCATGACCAGCTTCTCAATTCCCTGGTTCCTGCAAGTCCCCGTGAGAAGCACGTAGGTCCAAGCACCCCCTCCAGCTCCGAGCCCGAGGCATAGGGTGAGAAGGCCAAGGGTGGGCCAGCAGCAGAGTCCAGGCTGGGAGGCCCCAGAGTACGCTCCTTTGCGTCCCCTCCACACATTGCAGCCACCAGCCTGCCTTGGCATGGCTCCTGGGGGGCCCTTGCCTTTGGCCTTCGAAGAGTCTTTGATCCAAGACACAGCCCCCACAGCCCACCAAGGTACTGCCTGAAGGCCATTTGTTTACAGGTGAGCTGGGGGGGCTGGGGGAGGGTTGGGGGATTGAGGCGATGGGTGAATGGGGGGGTCAGCTGGGGTGAGTAACAGACGCAGGAAGCCTCACAGCCTTAGGCCAGAGGGACCCTTGGAGACCCTCTGGTCCAGTCCCCTGTTTTACAGATTAGGACACTGAGCCCAGAGAGGGCAAGATCCTGACCTGAGGTCACACAGCAATTCCCCAGCAGAACTGGCATTCCCTTCAGAGAGCTGGGTAGCACCAGGGTTCACAGCCCACAGGAGTCATTCATTCATTCAACAAACATGTACTGAGCACCTACTGTAGCCAGGCCCTGGGGATACAGGCATGGACCAGACAGACACAACCCTTGCCCTCATGGAGCTTATACTCTAGTCACAGAGACAGATCATAAGCATAGCAAAGGTTCACTTGATCCCCAAGCTCCCTTCTCTCCTCTCAGTTACTGGGCACTCACTTGAACACCCTCACTAGTACCGTCCACCTGTTTCCCCTCCCCCACAGGCTGACTGAAAGCCCTCCAGTCCCTGTACGGAGCGCTCAGACCGGTTCCCCAGCCTCCCCTCGCTGCCCTGGGTCCAGTTGCTCTTCCAGAGTTTGGCTCCTCTCACTGCGTCCGAGGCTGATACAACAGGCCCATCTGCTTGTCTTGGATTCATGGGCAGATGCTTTAGGTCACCGGGTGTTCCATTCACTTCCCCACCACGATGGTCACCTTGGAGCCCGTGAGGAGGTGGCCGCAGGGGCCAGCTTGCTCTGGGTCCAGGGGGCCTAGAAGAGAGGCTGAGCTTTCACGTCGAGGGGAGAGGCTTTGGTTCCATCTTAGGAAGAATGTCCTCTCTAAAAAAAGCGGATGGCATAGCCGTACATCACTAGTGGAGGGGCCCCCAAGGCCCTAAGAACGGGACAGGTAAGCCCTGTCCTCAGCGGTGGGTAGAGGCCTGCTGTCTGCCCCCCCCAAACACCCGACACTCCCTCCCCCAGGACCTCTGCCCCACCCCTCTCTCTGCCTGGAACGTGCTCCCGGGGCCCTTCTCACCCTCATGGGTCGGCACCTCACTCTGAAATCTCATGCCTCCCGTGCCAGACGGTCTGCTCTGTGCGGACGGAGCTGTTGTGCAACTTGCTTCCTTCTGTACAACACCCCCTCCCCAAGTTTCCTTCTAAAACTGCCTGGGCCGTGGGAGAGGCTCGGAGGCTCCTGGAGTGACCGGATGGCCCAGGGGAGCAGGGCACGCTGTCACCACCCCCAACGGCCTGAAGGGAGGGGTCCTGGCTCTGAGGGAGCGGGAGGGGTGGGAGGTCACTGGCCCAGGTGCCTAGGGTGTGCAGCGGGCCTGGCCTGGAGGGGCCCGGCTGGTCCCAGAGCCAGCAGCTGGTGAGGCTGAGGGCACACCTCCCACATGACAGCTCTCCCCTCAGCCTCAGGCCTCCGCTTCCTGCCCTGCCCAACCTCGGGGCTGACCTCAGGTGTGGCCTCTCCAGGGGACTGGCCTGCGGTTCAGGATGGGGAGCCTGAAGCTCAGAGTCACGCAGTCAAGGAAAGAGGCACAGCTGGGAGTCGTACCCGCGGTGGCCTCAGCTGGGCCACCTGGCAGCCCGAGCCCTGGGCATGCGTGTGGCTCCCTGGGTCACGGGGCTGCAGACCTGCCCCCTGCGTGCGCTTGGCTGCGCCCCAGGCTTACATCAGCGGGGTGGACTGTGGACGGGGCAGCCTCTCCGAAGAATGCGGCTCATTGTGAGCCACCTCCCAGGATTCCTTCCTGACCCCACCCGGAGGTGAAGGTGGAGGCCGTCGGACCATCCAGGCCGAGAGGGCAGCCGGGGAGGTGCTGGGGGAAGGCCCCCCCAACCAAGACTGTCTGGGCAGCTCCAGGAATAAAGATCATTATCTGATCTTTCCACCACACGCTGAGACTTTATAATGAGAGTAAAAAACAATCCGTGGGGCTTCCTTGGTGGCGCAGCGGTTAAGAATCCGCCTGTCAATGCAGGGGACGCGGGTTCGAGCCCTGGTCCAGGAAGATCCCACATGCCGCGGAGCAACTAAGCCCGTGGGCCACAGCTACTGAGCCCACGTGCCACAACTACTGAGCCCGTGTGCCACAACTACTGAAGCCCGCGTGCCTAGAGCCCGTGCTCCGCAACAAGAGAGGCCACTGCAATGAGAAGCCCACGCACCGGAACGAAGAGTAGCCCCCGCTTGCCGCAACCAGAGAAAGCCCGCGCGCAGCAACGGAGACTAAATGACAAAGACCCAACGCAGCCAAAAATAAAATACTAAATAAATTTATTTAAAAAAATAAAAATAATAAATAAATAAATAATAACCCGTGTTATAAAATCATGTGTGTGGGCTTCCCTGGTGGCGCAGTGGTTGAGAGTCCGCCTGCCGATGCAGGGGACACGGGTTCCTGTCCAGGTCTGGGAAGATCCCACATGCCGCGGAGCGGCTGGGCCCGTGAACCATGGCCACTGAGCCTGCGCGTCCGGAGCCTGTGTTCCGCAACGGGAGAGGCCGCAACAGTGAGAGGCCCGTGTACCGCAAAAAAATAAATAATTAATTAATTAAATAAAATCATGTGTGTAACACTTCCCCAACGCAGGCATGTTCTAGCCCTTCTGACACCCCTGAGGAGGACGTGCTGTCATCATGCCCCTTCTGCAGACGGGGAAGTGGAGGCCTGGGACGCCTGCCCCCTTTCGCAGAGCTAGTGCACAGGGAGCCGGGACTCACAGCCAGCACAGCCCCTAGCAGACAGCTCTCGGCATCACGGTGAGCCCAGATCCTGCCCAGACGGAGCACATGGTGGCCCCAGAGAACACGGGGCTTGAGTCCCAGCACTGTCCTGCTCTTGCTGTGACCCCGTAGGTGTCACTTCCTCACCTGCAAAGGGAGGGGTCAGGATAAATGCTGGTGAACCAACAGCAAGGACAGAGCTCAAAGAAGACGCTGGGTCCCCATCTGGGTGCCACGCGCGTGTGAGCTACACACCAGATCTATGCGCTTTACGGTGTGGAAGTTACGAGATTTTAAAATGAGTAACTCTGAAAAAAGCAGCACAGGCTCTGGAGCCTGGCTTCAATCTTGCTGCTCCTTTGAGCAGCGGCCTTGGGGAGGCACCACCCCTGCCAGGCTGGGTCCCCACCTCTGGGGGGAGGGGTGAGCCCACTCCTGGACAATAGGGTCCCGCAGGGAGGGTCGGGAGTAAAGCACTGAGCAGGGGGCCTGGCCTGGAGAGCGGTCCAGTGACTGACTGTCATCAATGAGGGAAGATTTATACCATGAGCCATGAGACGCTTATTCCACACGTGTTCACTCGGCAATCCGCGGGCGGACGCTGGGCTCGGCTGGGCTGGGCTGGACGGAGAAGATGCTGCCGACTTGGCCTCTTGCCAGGGGCCAACAGCCTTCCTCTGTCAGGACGTGACTTCCCCAAGTTGCACAGTTCGTGAGGGCCTCGACCAGGACCCCGGGCCGGTTCCTCCGGGTGTCCCAGCCCTCAATCCTCCTGGACTCTGTGTCAATAACCACGTGCCGGAAAGGATGATAATGTCTCCTTACTTGGAGACGGGGTCTTTACAGGGCTCATGAGGTTAAAACGAGGTCATTAAGGTGGCGCCCTAATCCAACATAACAGGTGCCCTTTTAAAAAGGGGAAATTTGGACACAGAGACAGACACGCGTCAGAGAAGACGGCCGTCTGCAGTCCCGGGGAGGCTCCTCCCGTCACAGCCACAGCAGGACCAGCCCTGCGACACCTGGATGGGCTCCGGCCTCCAGACGGGGGACAGGAGGTTGCGGTGTTGAAGCCACGCAGCGTGTGGGGCTTTGTTACAGCAGCCCCAGCAAACTAACACGTGTCTTCACTGAGGTATAAGTCACACGTGACAGAATTCACTCCTCTAATTCTGTTCACAGATTTGCGCACCTCTCACCCTGATCGAAATTTACAGCATTTTCTTCACCCCAAAAGGAAAGCCTGGACCCATTAAGCGGTCATTGCTCAGACTCTCCACACCCCCCACGCCCAGACGCTGCTCATGTGCTTTCTGTCTCGATGGATTTGCCTATGCCAGACATTCGCACATGTGGAATCACGTGCTGTGTGGCCTTCTGTGACTGGCTTCTTTCACTTAGTATAATGTGTTCAACGTTCATCCACGTTGTAGCATGTGTCAGTGCTTCCTTTCTTTTTAAGGCTGAATGATTTTCCGTTATATGGATGGAATACATTTTGCTTATCAACTCATCTCTGATGTGTAGTCTAATTTAGTTTTGGAGAGAAGACCATTTGTTAAGTCCAAGGGGTGAGAACGTCGATGTTTGTTATGGATGTCTGAAAGGTTTCATAATTTTTTTAGTGCTAATCAATATATTTTTAAAATATAGGGCTTCCCCTGTCACATAAAGACACATACTGTATGATCCCACTCACATGCGGTTCCTAGAGGAGCCCAACCCAGAGAGACAGAAAGCAGAATGGTGGGTGCCAGGGGCTGGGGAGGAGTGGTGACGGGGGAGTTGTAATGGGTGCAGAGTTCCAGTTTCAGAGGAGGAAAAAGTTCTGGAGGTGGATGGGGCTGACGGTTGCACGATGATGTGGACGTGTTTATTAAGGCCACTGAACTGTACACTTAAAAGTGGCTAAGAAAAAATAAAAAATAATAAAAATGGCTAAGATGGTAAATTTTATATTGTGTATATTTCACCACAATAAAAAAAATGAGAAAAGATATATATATATAGGACTTCCCTGGTGGTGCAGTGGATAAGAACCTGCCTGCCAATTCAGGGGACACAGGGTCGACCCCTGGTCCGGGAAGATCCCACATACCTCGGAGCAACCAAGCCCATGCGCCACAACTACTGAGCCTGCGCTCTAGAGTCCACGGGCCGCAACGACTGCAGCCCGCGTACCTAGAGCCCGTGCTCCACAACAAGAGAAGCCACTGCAATGAGAAGCCCGCACACTGCAACGAAGAGTAGCCCCCGCTTGCCGCAACTAGAGAAAGCCCGCGTGCAGCAACGAAGACCCAACACAGGCAAAAATAAACAAAATAAAAAATTTTTAAATTTTTTTGAAAATTAAAAAAAATAAAAACTATTTAATATATATATATATATACATATATATATATATATATATATATATACTGGGGACTTCCCTGGTGGCTCAGTGGGTAAGACTCCGCGCTCCCAATGCAGGGGGCCTGGGTTCGATCCTTGGTCAGGGAACTAGATCCCACGTGCGTGCCGCAACTAAGAGTTCGCCTGCCACAACTAAGGAGCCCACCTGCCACAACTAAGACGCAGTGCAACCAATTAAATAAATAATTTATATATATATATATATATATATATATATATATATATAGAAAGAGACAGAGAATGAGTCTCCGGGCACTGAAGGGAGATAATGGTTGCTGACATACTAAAGAACAGATGGGTCTAACACTAAGGAAAAAGAAAAAGGATTCCTGAACGTCTCTCCCAAGTTCCTGCTTTCCTCCTGACCCCAGTGTCACAGCGACAGGGATGCTACTTAACAGCCCCGCCGTGAGCCCCACCTGCCAGGTCTTTGGCTGCCTTCCCAGCAGGCCCAGACCAGGGGCAGCCCTCAGAGGAAGTGTGGATATTTTCTGAGCGTGGTGGGATTGGACCGTGTGGGAAGGGGCCCACCAGGCTCCCATGGCCCTGCCTGGGTCCCCAGCCACTGCAGCCTCCCCCTCCGCCACCAGAGGCCATTCCAGCCAGACCCTGGTGACCTGCCTCACCCGCCGATGGGGAGTTCACCCTCTTGCAAGGGGGTCATCCCACTGCCAAGCACCGTTGGGTGCGCCCCATGGAAAAGGGCTCGGGGGTCAAACGGGCTTGGGGGCCACGTGCAACTTATGGCGTCACCAGCGTTTACTGAGCACCAAGCGTGTGCCCGGCCCCGGCTCCGGCTTCGGCCCCCTGCTCCCAGCAGCTCTGAGAGGAGGACCACAGTGACGCCCTTTGAAAGACGGTGCTCAGTGGGGCAAAGGTGGCTGAGGTCCCACGGGGGGCGGGGGCACTCAGGGCTTCCGTTTACCCCACACCCATACTTCATGGCACCAGAAGCCGACGGAAGGCCCCGGGACACCCCCCTAACTCATCTGGGGTCCCCGCTCCCCTAACCCATGGGAGCACCCTTCAGGGCCCTCCTTGGGCAAGGCAGCCCTGGGCCTGGACCAGCTCCATCTGTCAGGCTTGCTTGTTTGCAGCAGCTTTTTCTGGGTGTTCGCAGCCAGGCGTCGGAGCAAAGCGGCCGGTTTCCTTGAGCCCGTTTCGATTCCCTCCTGCTTGCATTTCACAGTAGGGAAACCTACATTTTTCACCCAAGGTGATGCCTTATCTGGCAAGAACTGTGCCTCGAGGGTGGAATTTTAGGCACGGAGTCTGAACTGCATCCCTAGGCCTAGGGGAGAGGCCGGGCTGGAGGTGGTAGGGAGGGAAGTGGTCCTGCACCGTGCCCCCCACCCGCCAGATGGGATGAGCCCAGAAACGACGCCAGCGGGTCCCATCCTCCAGGGAGAAGGTACAATAGCGCTGCTCAGGAGCGAGCTTCAGACGGACCCAGCTGGGGGTGGGCCCAGGGCAGCCACGCCTCCCCTCCTACACCACTTGGCATTCTTTCCGGGAAACCTTGCAAAATAAGACTGTGGCCGCCCTCTGTGGCCGGCGCGTCGCGGCATCGCTGAAATGCCGGGAGGGTGGTGCCCTGGCGGCCCGGAGCCCAGGCCGCTGCCCCCCACCTCCGGGGCCCCGACAGCGCAGCTGAGCGGCCAGGCCCCTCCTCCCACCCACAGCCTCATCAGCCTGGCCTTTCTCAGGATCGGGGGACAAAGGGCGTGGGCGGTCCCGGGACTCCAAGGGATTCTGGGAATGCATCCCAGCCTCCCAGACCCCTCATCCACCCCTCACTGCAGGGGAAACTGAGGCCTGGAGGGGACAGGAGCTTCCTTAGTGAAAGAGACCCTTGCTCTCGGCCTTCTCCCTGGGGTAGGACGCACCAGCCCCGGGGGGCCACGACAGGGGTCCCAGCCCCACGGAAGCTCAGCTGCCGGGGCAGAGGCCAGTGCAGACGGGGCCTCTGTGGGAGGCACCCCGCGGGGCTGACGGGCGAGGGGCCAGGAGCCACTGGCCGGGCTTCAGCCCCTGCTTGCTGGAAGGATCTCTAAGGATCCTCTCATTCCAGTTGGGAGCCTGGAGGCCGAAGGGGTCAGGAAGCCCCATACAAGAGAGTACCGGGAGGAGATGAGGTCAGACCCAAGGTCCTGTCACCTGGCCTCGTGAGTGGGGTCGGACCTTGATCAGCAGAGGAGGGCGCCTCCGAGGGCACTCCTTTATCTGCTGGTCGGCTCCGCGGCCCGGCCGGTCCCCTGTCCTTGCGTGTTCTTGCTTCCTGGCCAGCACGGACAGCACACTGAACAAGCCAAGCCATGAGAACACGGAACACGGCAGGGCAGGGCTGCAGGCCGGGGCTCGTGTGGGTAAACCCCTCCCTCCTTCGTCCCCCTCCTTGGGGACACAGATGCCCTGGCCACATGAGGCCCGCATCAAGACGTTGGGGGGAGGCAGAGAACAGCCTGGCATCAGGGGGCTGCAGGGGGCTGCTGGGGGAACCGGGGAAATTCCCTCCTGTCTCCAAGCCTCAGTTTCCTCGACTGTGAAGTGGGCAGAGGGCAGCTGTGTGAGGCCTGTTCATGCCCACACCCCTCCCAGGGCCTGCGTCTCAAGAACAGTCACAGCCTGGCTCCCCATCCGCTTCCGCTCACAGCACACCCAGAAGCACTCCTGGTGGGCCCCCAGGCTCCACCTGCACCCCCCCACTCCCCGCTCCCCCCACCCCCCCGCCTCACTTCTCTCCCCTCCGGCCTCCCTTTGGGCTCTCAAAATGCCTGCTCTTTGCTGCCTCAGGGCCTTGGCACTCGCCTCCGCTGGGCCCAAGCTAGTCTTTGCGGGCCGCCCTCTTTGAGCCACCTTCCCACCTGCCCCCACACCTGCCCCTCTGTCCTCGGCCCTCGAAGCTGCCCACTCATTCCCTGCCCAGCACTGGGGGCTTTGGGAACGGGACACACGATCCAGGATGGGCTCCCCTAGGAGGCCAGAAACCCCATGACATCCCGCTACGCATCACTGTGCCCTCATCCCCAGCCTGGCGTCCAGCGCACTGGATGTGTTCAGTGCCCACCAGCAAACTCTAGAGTCCATTCCGGGCTTGTAGAAGAACTAGACCGTCCCAGGGTATGGCCCCCAGGCAGATCTGGAGGGGGGCTCTGTCCAGGGAGGGGCCCAGCAGTGGAAATGCCTCTGTGGGCCTTGTCTGATGCCACTGCCCCTGAGTGGGAGGACCGAGGTCCCAGGGGCCTTGCACCCAGCCAGACAGGTTCCAGCCGGTTTGGCAGGATTGCTGCAGACAGAACTCAGCCCTGCAGAGCGGCCGCCCGACTCCTGTGGCCAGCTCACCTGGGGAAAGGCCTCAGTCCCCCAGGGCCCCACCCCCCACCCCCGCCGCCTTCTCTGCAGGAGCCCCAGCCCAACACCACCCACCAGGTGCCTCCTACCAGGGCTGGGGGCCAGCAACGAGCAAGAAGGGGCTGATTCCGATTCTGCGGAATTTACAGGTCAGGAGTATCGGATTACACCTCGTGGCTCGGGCGGGTAGGGGGAGAACCAGGGCTCCTGCGCGAGCTCCTTTGGCTCTGCGGTCCCCTAGCCTGAGACAGGTTCTGAGGGCGGGTGGCTTGGGTGGAGGGGATCCGGAAAACTGTAGGTGAGTAGAAGGGAAGGGAAGGAGCCCCGGTGGGCTCCCCCGCCTGCAGGAGCCCCCAGTCACCAGCCCACTGGCCATCAGGATACTGACCCGCCCACTCCCACCAGGCCTTGGCTGCTGGCCGCCCCACGCTGGGGCTGATGGGTGAGTTCTGCACTTCCCCAGGGGAGGGGTGTCACAGAGAAAGCGCTCAGGGGAGGCCTGGATGGGCTACGCAGTGGCCACGTAAGGCGGGGTGGTTCCCGCGAAGAGTCACGCCTCCTCCAAGCCAGCACCAAGCTTTCCCACGAAGCCTTTAAGGGGCGGCCAGTCCTCCCCCGCGAAAGCCAACCTCTGGCCACTGCATCTCCTCCCCATCCACAGAGGCAGCCAGCCCCAGGCTCCCTGAGGCCCATGGGCTCTGACCCTGAGATTCTGGGGTACAGTCATCAAGGGGCACCCGCCATCCACATTCCCAGAGCCGGAAGCACAAACAATCTCTGAGCCCAGGCCCTGCCACCACCTCCTAAGTAAAGAGAGCAGCAGCCCCGGCCAGGACAAGGGGATGGGACACAGGAAGCTGCAGACGCTTGGCAGGGTCTCCAGGTACCTGGGACCTGGGAATCAGGGGGCAGCAGAGGAAGCAGGGAGTTCAGGAGGGAGAACACCCCCTCAGACCCTTCCTGGGACCTCTACCTTGTGGGGGGGAGAAGGCAGACACATCACAGTTCATTAAATCACTGAACTCCACTCTGGTGAATGAAGCCAAAACAAAACAAGCAGGGGACGTACTTGGCTCACAAAAGCAAAAGAATAAGTGGCAAGAACCTGTCTGGCCAGAGATTTAGGAAACAACTCACGGACAGCCTCAGGGAAGAACGTTCTCCCTCTGCTGCCACCCTTGCGTCCTTCTGTTCGAGACTCACCTTCCCGTAATAGTAGAGTTTCCACGAGCCAATGAGACAAACAAAAATTGCAACAGAAAAGTGAGCACAAATGTGACCAGACAGCCCACAGAACAGGAAATACAACCGAGTCTCAAGCTTTTGAAAAGATGTTTAGTTTTATTCAAAATAGAAGTGCACATTGAAAGTACAGTCCAACTCCATTTCTCACCTCTGGGTTGGCAGTGATGGCACTGCTGGTGTCGGTGTGAGGCACAAGCCCTCACACATTGCTGGTGGGAGTGCACTTTTTTTTTTTGGCCGCGCCAGGTGGCATGTGGAATCTTAGTTCCCCGACCAGGGATCAGACACGTGCCCGCTGCAGTGGAAGCACCAAATCCTAACCACCAGACCGCCAGGGAAGTCCCATTTTTTTCATGCATGTGCCTTTTGACCTAAAAACTCCCTCCCAGGAATTTATCCTGCAGGGACATTTGCACGTGTACAAACGACACTAGTACAAGGATTTTTATTGCAGGCAAGGACGTTCAGCCTCCTAGCTCAGGCTCACTCCCCTGCGGGGTCGCTGCGGCGATGTCCCCGAGACACACCGCGTGAATCTAATCACCAGAAAACACCAGACAGACCCGAAGACAGACTTTATACAAAGCAACTGTCTATAGTCATGGAAAACGAAGAAAGGCTGAGAACTGCTCCCAGGATTAAAGGAAGTGAAATAGATGTGTCCCTGGTTTGGGTGGGAGATGGGAGTGGGGCGAAGGGCTTTAAAGGCCGTTATTGGGCCGGTGACAAAGTCTGAATATGGACTGTATACCAGGCTTATTTGCGCTAACTTTGTGAATTCCATCACTGTGCTGTGGGGAAGAGAACGCCCTTGATCTCAGGACCCTAGGGGATCGCCCTGAAGTCATCAGGGTGAAGGACATGCGGTCTGCAGTTTACCAGCGAGTGGCTCACAAAAACACCTCGGTAAGCGTGCACACGTGATACATGGCTGCGTGTAATCATCACGTATGATGCATATAACGTAAAGCACAACGTGCAGCATCGTATAACCCACATTAGCACAACGTGTGAGCGAGAAAACAAACGTGATCAAACGCTGACCACGGTGACCCAAGGTGAAGGGTGTCACGGAAGTGTTTTTTTTTTTGGCTGCAATGGGTCTTCATTGCTGCACACTGGCTTTCTCCAGTTGAGGCAAACAGGGGCTACTCTTCACTGCAGTGTGAGGGCTTCTCACTGCCGTGGCTTCTCTTGTTGTGGAGCACGGGCTCTAGGCGCACGGGCCTCAGTAGTTGTGGCACACAGGCTCAGCAGTTGTGGCTCGCAGGCTCAGTAGTTGTGGCGCATGGGCTTAGTTGCTCTGCGGCATGTGGGATCTTCCCAGACCAGGGCTCGAACCCGTCTCCCCTGCATTGGCAGGCTGATTCTTAACCACTGCGCCACCAGGGAAGCCCCGGAAGTTCTTTTTTTTTTTACTCTTAATAATTTTCTGTAGGTTTGGAATTATTTCAGAACAGAAACTTTTAAAATAATTCATGTAGGGACTTCCCTGGCGGTCCAGTGGTTAAGACTCCACGCTTCCACTACAGGGGCATGGGTTCCAGCCCTGGTTGGGGAACTAAGGTCACACATGCCGCGCAAAATAATAATAATAATAATAATAATAATAATAATACATGTACACGACAGAGATCTCAGCCGTTCACAAGGCAGGGAAGCGGGTCTCCCGGCCCTGGTACCTGGTGCCTTAGTCCTCAGGGAGGCGCCCCGTTCACCCGCTCAATGCCTGGCTCGCAAGCAATCACGTACCCTCTTTCCCTAAACACACACAGTTGTGTATCCTGGTCTTTTCGTGTAACGTTATATCATGAGCATTTTCCTGTGTAACAAAAATTGCCTCCAAAGCATCCCTTTGCATGGCTCCCCAGCAGCCTGCCCACAATTTCCTTTTAATTTGTGTATTTTTCACCTGCGTAAGCAATGCTTTATCCGTTCATCTCTGCCGCGCGCGCCTCTGAGCAGGCTCTTCGGGGAGATTCTAAGGTGGGAGGACTGGGGTGACACTGCTGGCGTTTAAGGGCATTTGGCGGGCCCTGCCTAGTGGCAGGCGTCTCGGCATTCCAGAAAGGTTATACCATCGCCACACCCACCACGCCCGCCCGCCACGCGGGGCACCTGCCCCAGGCTCCCTGGCCGCGGACTCCCTGGAAACCATTAAGACATGAGCCAGTCCGGCATGTCCCAACTGGGCCTCGCTGTTTCCCTTGAATGCAGGGGTACCCATTTGGCGTTCTTTCCTTCTGTGCATCGTCTGTGTCCTTGGTCTGTTTTCCGCCATTTGTTACCGCCTGTCGGTCATTAGGACTGACGTGAGGGCAGCACAGGGAGGCCAGGGCACTGCTTCCCTCGGGGTCCAGCTCTGGCTCTGCTGCCCACGCGGCACCCCAGGCCTCCTCCTCCATGAACACCCGGGGAGCCACCGCGAAGAGGGCTTGGGACCAGGCCCCCCTGACCGAGCGCCCCGTGGCGAGACCGTTACTGGTACAGGAGGGGAATCAGCCCTTTGTCCCGTGTGTTGGCAATCGTTCCCTCCCCAGTGCGAAGGCTTTCGGAGAGGCTGAGCAGGCGGCCCCCCAGGAAGGGGTGAGGAACCCGGGAGTCTAGTGTTCATGAAGCCACGTCACGGAAGGAATGTCTACCGCCGGGAACGTTCTCAGAGCCATAAAGAGAGGCCTGGTTGGCCCCGAACCAAAACCCAAATTAGTCCCAAGGAAGATTTCGCAACTTCCTCTGAGAGCAGCCTCCCAGCAGTCAGTTGGGGGTCCTGCCTGAGGGCTCCCCCGGCCCCTCCCTGCCCACCCGCGTGTCTCCCCCTCCTCTGGGGGACGCGGCAGGGGCTTTACCCCCAAAGAGAGCCCCCACCCAGGGTCTGGCAGGTGGGACTCACCTGGGAGCCAGGTGAGGCCCCAGGAGGAAGACCGGGGCCTCTGGGCTCAGCCCGTGCCCTTCCCGTGACTCAGGAGGGGAGGCCTAGCGCCCTCGTTCCCGAGGAGTCCCCGGGTCCGCCTGAAGGGCGTCCGGCTTGGGGTGGTTTGCGGCAGCCACACTGGCCCTGACCGCTCGGCCTCTGGAGAGCTAGAGGCTGGAGCTGCATCTCGGCCCCGGGTCACCGACCCTTCCGGGTGGCCCTCCTGATGGCAGCTACACCGTCATGGGGAAAAGCGTTTCTTAGGGGTCCCCATGCCAAGCCCCCCAGCCCTGGAGACGGGGCCGAAAGAATGCCATCAGCCTCGGACCCCGGCCCAAGAAAGCCACACGCCTCAGGCCTCCTGGGCCATGGTGCCCAGGGCTCTGGCCCGGCTCGGCCCCAGAGGACAGGACTGACCACCTCCCAGCTGGCGTGGGAGGGACCCGGCCCTGTTAGGACTCAGGCTCCAAGTAAGTTAAAAATGAGTTAAAAGGTCATGTGTAGAATTAACCTGTTATATAGTGATTCCACTTACAGGTATAAATATACCCAAAAGAAAAGAGAGCAGGGACTCAAAGAGATACTTGTACACCCGTGTTCACAGCAGAATCAGTCAGCCGAAGACAGAAACCACCCAAGCGTCACTGACACATGAATGGACGACAAAATAGGGTCCATCCACACAATGGAATATTACTCAGCCTTAAAAAGGAAGGAGACGGACACCTGCTAGAACATGGATGAACCTTGAGGACGTTACTGAAATAAGCAAGACATGGAAGGACAAACACAGTATGATTCCACTCATAGGAGGTCCCTAGAGTCCAAATCCAGAGACAGGAAGTAGAAGGGTGGGTCACAGGGGCTGGGGGAGGGGTGGGAGTGAGGGCTTAACGCGGGCAGAGTTTCAGCTTGGGAAGATGAGAAAGTTCTGGAGATGATGGTGGTGATGGCCGCACGACAACATGAATGTACTTAATGCCACTGAACTAAACACTTACAACGGTTAAAGTGGCAAATTTTACATTATGTATATTTTACCAATAGAAAACGTCATCGTGTGCCCCAAAGGAGTTCCACCCTCGTCCTCCCTCCCCTCAACTAAGCTTCTGTGCTAAGGGCTGGGGCTTGGGGGCTGATGGGATCTTTTCCAGCCACTGTCTGTTGGACAGAGTCCTGTTGTGGACAAAAAGAATGGGATCCCTGGGACTTCCCTGGTGGCACAGTGGTTGAGAATCCGCCTGCAAATGCAGGGGACACAGGTTCGAGCCCTGGTCCAGGAAGATCCCACATGCCGCGGAGCAACTGGGCCTATGCGCCACAACTGCTGAGCCTGCACTCTAGAGCCTGCGAGCCACAACTACTGAAGCCTGCATGCCTGGAGCCTGAGCTCTGCAACGGGAGAGGCCACCGCAGTGAGAAGCTCATGCACCACAACGGAGAGTGGCCCCCGCTGACCGCAACTAGAGAAAGCCCACGTGCAGCAACGAAGACCCAACAACAAAGACCCAATGCAGCCATAAATAAATAAATTAATTAATTAAATTAAAAAAAAAATGCGATCCCTATATTTAGGATATAGGGTCTGTCACTTGTAACACCAGTGGCTTAAACAGACAGCATCCACCTCTCCTGCACCTGGTCTGGAGGGAGGCTGTGCAGGGCTGACGTGGAGACTCTGCTCGGCAGTCGCTGGGCCCCGGCTCCTCTCTGGCCACCCCTAGGGCGTTTGTCTTGCCACGAGGCTCGAGATGGTTCACCACCACATCCCTGTCCTTAGCAGCAGGGAGCAAAGGAGGGAGGAGGGGTGCCTTCTTCCTTCCAGACGCTGGCACCGGCCTCTATACCAGAAGGAGGATGCGGCTGGTATGCTGTCTGCCCCCTGCAACCTGGGAGGATATCAGCTGCACACCATCTCGCCGTGGCAGCCGGGGTGGGGTGTGCTGCTCAGGCAATGCCCCTTCCAGAGACGCTGCCACAAGAAGTGCCGTCAGCCGACGGCCTCCAGCTGCACCGCTGGCCTGGCCGAGGCCCCTGCTGGCCCTCCCACAGACTCCTCTGTGGGCTGGAGCCGCCCCCTGCTTGCTCAGGCCCCCTTCCCACTTACTGCAGAGGGGTCCCCCAATGTTCCTTGCATTTCTAGCTCGTCTTGTTGCCGGCTTCCGGGAGGACACAAAGTGACATCTTTGCTCAAGGCTGCATCCCCAGCCCGTAGAAGAGAACCCAGCACATAGCAGGCACTCGGCAAAACAGAAGCAAGGGTCAGGGGTCACAGAAGAAATAAAAGCAGGCACTCGGCAAGATCTCCCAAGGGAACCAAGAAGATACAGTGGATGCTGCAGAAATGTGCGCTGACCTGAGCAGGCTGCCAAGCAGCTGGGAACCAGGCACCCGCCGGCACACCTGAGAGGGGGCTCCCCACCACATCGGCTGGGGCCCTTTGCCAATGAAAACAGGAGGGGAAGGTGAGGGCCAGACTGGCCATGGCTGCAGGGGCCCCCTGCCTGCCACCTGCAGGGCGGGGTCTTCCGGAGCCCACAGAGGGCATGGAAGGAAACAGCTGCTCCTGGCCACGCAGGCCACCCTGGCACGGGCACCAGGAGCTCCGGGCATGCTCCCGGGAGCCAGGAGCAACGAGGAGGCTGCCAGGTCCCGGCCTGGGAGCCGACCCGGCGGGATGTGGTTCATTGACAGCGACCTTTTTCCTACAGCTGCTCCATCCGTGGAGATATTTGCAAGGCTGACCGAGCTCCCTACGCCCCCTGCCGCTGGCCAGCTGGGGAGGAGAGGACCACAGAGCCCGCTGCAGGAGCTCGCACGGCATGCTTCTCTGGACTCCTGTGACAAGCTTGTGACAAGCCTGGTCCGTAGGTGAAGTGCTCCATCACGGGCAGCGGGACAGACACGGGGGAGTTCGGGCTGAGAAGGCAGGAAGGAGGCACCAGCAGGGCAGACCCGGGGCAAAGCCACAGGTGATTCTAGATCATTCCCGAATCATCTGGACGACCCGATGACTCCCTTCTGGAGAAATAATGACCTTGCATGCTGACCCCTGGCCCGGGCTGGGCGGTGCTGGTGAGCAGGTGTGTTGAGCTTTGCTGTCAGGTCAGGGAGGGGCGACCAGGCTGGGCTCTGAGGCTCCAGAGAGGAGCAAAGTGAGAGGTGGACCCCAAGGTGGGTCAGAGAAGTGGACGGGAGGGTGGAGGGTCCTGGACGGGGTGCTTGGAGTTTGCTCTTGTGGAGCAGGGGGAAGAGAATGGCCACCTGGCTTTCCATGAAGGGCGAGAGAGAATGGGATGCGGGCGAGTCAACCTAGAGAGAATGGCAGGCCAGTCTGAAGCAGGAGGCCAAGAATGTAGCCTAAGAGTGGGGATTCCTAATACAGAAACAAGAAATGACAGAGGGAAAGAATGACACATCTGATTACGTGAGCGTGAAACGCTCCCAAAGGCCAAACACAGGGCAAAACAAACGCACAAACCCCCGTCAACAGGGCTGGAAGTGAGATGATCAACTGAGAAAATGTCAGTAACCAGTCAGCCAGGACAGAGGGTTAACATCCACTATGTAAGAAGGCTGTACAAATCAGTAAGAAAAAGGCAAACAAATCGCAATGCGGAAAAGGACGCCAAGAGGTGACGTGCGCAGTGCCCCCAGCCGTCAGACACACACGAGAGCAAAGCAGCAGGAGCAAATGGACAAGATGCCACGGGCCCACCAGGTCGGCACAGGCTGATAAGCAAACTCGGACATCACCAAGGATGTGGGGAGAGAGCCCTGGGGTGAAAGCCTCACGGTGCAGAGCTACCGGTGGGCACTGGCGCACCCACCAAGTTACAGGATCCGCACGCGTGCTCCCCTCTGTCCAAGATGCCCGCTGTGAGAAGCAGCCCGGGAGGAGTATCTGCCCTGCTGTGCAAAGGTCCACACACGCGGCCTTCCGTCAGGTTGGTAACAATTCAGATTTCTATCAAAAGGAGAATAACTGATGGTATATGCACAATATGGGAAACCGCACAGCAGCTACGAATTGTGGGGTGGATCTATGTGGACGCCTCCTTTCCCCCCTTCTCCCCTCCCCCCTTCCCCCCTTCCTTCTCTCTCTTACTCTCTCGTTAAGCCCGTTTGAGTTGATTTTCTTCACTTGCAACCAAAAGAACCCTGATTAACACTCTGATTGCAATGGTAATAACTACCTTAGGCAATTATCGTAAAGAGACCTAAGGTGTATAGTAGAGCCGTGCGTAGGATGTAGGATGCGTACTACATGGGGTTTCCTGCCACTGCCCCGGCCCCATGACCCAGAGACAAGCTGGGCCTCTCAGGTAGGGGGCTGTGAAGGACCGCCGGTGCTGTTTGTGGCGGCGGGGGGGGGGCGTCTAGGCCGCCTGCCCAGACACATACCATCCACCACCGCCACCTTGCACTGGCCACGGCGCCCCAAGTGCCACAGCGACGGCCACTCTCCTGAGCGAAGCTCCTCTTCAAAGCTGACCCACGTTGGGATTTCCCTGGCGGTCCAGTGGTTAAGACTCTGAGCTTCCACTGCAGGTGGTGCGGGTTCGATCTCTGGTCAGGGAACTAAGATCTGCATGCCACGTGGTGCAGCAAAAAAAAAAAAAAGCTGACCTACACATTAGGGAGCACCCAGCCCTTTCCACCGAAAGTTCCACTCGGGTCGTAGTGCCACTTATTGAGACCCCACCACGTGCTGAGCCTGCTTTGTGTTACATCTGCCAAACTAGGTCACCTCCCTCCTCTGGGTCCATCACCACCAATTCTCTGTAAGTTCAACCCACACGCAGACATTTGCACAAATCGTAATTATACAGCTCACTGAATCTCAAAAGTGACCACGCTTGTGGGACTACAGCCCAGAGCCCCCTTCACCCCACTACTGTCTTTCCCAAGGGTAACGGCCGTCCTGATTTCCCACCTGCACATCGGTTTTGCCGGGTTTTGAACTTCATGTTCAGAATGAAATCACACACCCGACAGTCACCCGTATCCAGTGTCTTCTCTGGACGTCACGCCTGCAAGAGGTGTGTTTCTGCGAGCAGCAGCAGACGTTCAGTGACATCGTGCCCACCGGGTGAAGACACACAAGTGACCCATCTTACTGCTCGTGGGCATGTGGCTGTTCCCAGGGTTTTTCCCACTATTATGAACAGTGCCGCTCCGGCACTTTGACTCTCTGTCACTGTCATTCATTAGATGGAGATGGTAAAGCCCTGGATTGTGTCCACTTTCGTTTCCCCCTTTTCTGTGCAGAACCAGGAAGTCCCCACTCTGGCCCTAGGCTAGAAGGTGCAATTCTCCGATTGTCTTAAGCAGTCCTGGGCCGCAGGGTTGGTGTAGTTCTCTCGGTGATACGAACGGTCACCTGCTCCTTCTAGTCAAGTCTCTGTGAGCAGGGCCAGGTGAAGGGCCTGGTGAAGGAGAGACTGGGAAAAGAGAACCCTGTTTCACTTCGGATCAAAACTGTAGACATGGGCTTCCCCGGTGGCACAGTGGTTGAGAGTCCGCCTGCCGATGCAGGGGACACGGGTTCGTGCCTCGGTCTGGGAGGATCCCACATGCCGCGGAGCGGCTGGACCCGTGAGCCATGGCCGCTAAGCCTGCGCGTCCGGAGCCTGTGCTCCGCAACGGGAGAGGCCACAACAGTGAGAGGCCTGCGTACCGCAAAAAAAAACAAACCAAAAAAACAAACTGTAGATGTGTGGTAACATCTATACTAGTTAGAAACTGTATTTAGCCATAAGTAGCAGAGACCTGGGAAATAGTGGCTTAGATAAAATAGAGGTTTATTCTCACAGGTCAAAGAAGTTAGGGACTCCCAGGACAGGTATGATAATTCTAGAGCATCATCGGCAACCCCCAATCCTCTTTCTGTTCTGCCATATTTAGAGTTTGGCTCCACCCTCAAGGTCACAAAATGGCCTCTGGAGAGCCAGCCATCACATATACGTTCCAGGCAGGCAGAAAAAGGAAGAAAATAAGAGGAGAGCACACGAGTTCTTTAGAAGCTTTATTGGAAGTCCTGCCCAACAACTTCTGCTTGTATGTCGTTAGCCAACCTGTTTGTTAGGGAAGCGGGAAAGGTAGTCTTAGCTGCTCACCTGGTCACCTTGAGAGGAGAGGAGATTAGATATTGTGCAGGCAATGAGCAGGCTCTTGTGCTCAACATCCAAGCCCAGTTTCCTTCTGCCTTATTTGGGATATCGAGAGACAAGGGACTTTCCAATGCCAGCCACTGCTAGAAGCAGGTGAGTTTGATCCCTAAAACCAAGTGCTTTAAACGGGCTTTGCCGGTGTTGCTGGTTCTCCTGCTTCGTTAGAGCCACGCGGTGCCCCTCGGGAAGGGGCATGGCCTCTCCTCCAGAACGGCAGGTAAACACCAGAGCCTATTAACCACAGGTGCTTTCCGAGATAAGCAATAAGGAAGGTTCTATTACAGGGTCACGTCAGGTGGGCTCAAGCTCTGTGGGGGGAGATTTATGCCCTCGTCTTCGGCTGATTCTGGAAGGAGCCCACCGACAAGTATTGGTGTGAGTGGTTTATTCAGGAGAAGCCCCACCCCAGCTGGATGCTGCAGGTGGCTCAGGGCATAAATTCCATCTCGGGGAAGTAGGTGGGACCTGGGCTTTCAACTCCAGCCCTCGTCAGTCACTAGCTGTGGACAGGGGTGGATGAGGGGCCACCCACAGTTCAGCGGCTCCGCCCCAGGAGCCCAGGCCAGGGTGCAGGAGTGAGCCCTGCAGGTGAGCACACACGGTAGCTCGGGCGGTGCATGGGTCTCACGAAAGGGACCCGGCGGGTGTGGGCGAGCATTAACAGCATCCACGGCACCCCTGAGAGGTCCGGGGGGAAACTGAGGCCCAAGGAAGGAACGTGGCCTGTTCAAGTGTCAGAGCTGGGAGGCTGCCCCTGACCTGAAGGTCACTGAAGACCCAGGCTACTGCCAGAGCGTACACCCCTCGCTTGCTTATGCCTGATGTATGCAAAGCCCGAGCTGGCCCTCCAGATGGGGGTGCCTGCCCCAGGTGCTCCTCCCGGGATGAGCCTCAGACTCATCTGGTCACTGTCCCCCACGATGTCGCCAGGAAGCAGGCAATCTAAGAAGTAGCCATAGCGTGTGTGTGTGTAAACTCGGGGCCTTCCGAAGAGAGGGCTTGCGGAAAGGCGGGTGACGACAACTGCCGAGGGGCTCTGGGAGGAGACAGGCTGCAGAGGTCTGCGGGCGGACCCCAGCGGTAACCAGGCCGGAACCAGCTCCTCCTTGGAATGAAGGAGGTGACTCATCACTGACGCAGCCTGTGGTCAAGAAGGTGTCGCTGGCAGAGGGCTCGAAGGGCTGTGGGTCCCATCACAGCGGACGTGGGGGCTGCAGGCAGCCGGCTTGCTCACAGGCACGCAGAGCTGGAGCCCCCACAAATCCCAGCTTTACTGGATTTTACCACTGATCCGCTGTGTGACCTTAGGCAAGTTAATGAACCTCTCTGGGCCTCCATTTCCTTAGAATGGAGGGCTGGGGAGGATTCAGTGAGTTACTGAAATAGTACTTGGCACACAGCAGACTCCCCCAGGGATGATGACAGTGGTGGTGATGGTTCAAGTAGGACAGGACTGTCTAGAGTGGAGGCCCTTCCTTCCTGGCTGTGGGAAAGGCTCACTGTCACCTCCATCAAAACATCCTCCACCTGGGTCCTGTCCTGCCTCACGAAGGGGTTGGACCCCGGTTCCAGGGCTCCAGAAGCTCTCCTGCCAGGAGCACATGCCCCGGACGGCCCTCCCTACAGGGCCCTCATGCGGCCGCTAGTGCCGTTATTTGCTCTGCTGTTGTCTGGGTGGACGCTGCCTCCCAAGGCTCTGTAGAGTCAAGGCAGCGTGGCGAACACCATTCCTTCAGAAGCATCAACACTGCTGGGCCACCGAGGTCCTCCAAGAACCACCCTCCACTCTCTGCCTGTCATAGTATCCCTCACCAATGGTCTTTTAGTCTCTACTTGCATACCTCTGGGAACACGGGGCTCACCACCTCTCAAGGTCACTTCTCTAGTCATTTGAGAGCTTGTCTCTGTCCTGGGCCAACACCTGCCTCTCCGCTGGCTGGCTTTGCTTTCCAGGAGGCAGTGAAAATCCTGCTAGTGTGCGAGAGCGGAGGCCCACGCCGTGCAACTGCTGAGTGGTCAGTGCCTGTCCCCCAGCTGGTCTCCGACTGCTGGGCTGTGGACAGACAAGGCACAGCAGATCTTCACGTCTTCTCCCTCCTTCTCTGCCCCTGAACGCACCAGGCAGCTTGGAAGCCTTTATGTGTCACGGGAACACAGTTACATAAATATTATGTGTGCATGATTTTAAGGATCATAAGCGATGAGGTTTCAAGGTGAAAAGATTCTTTGCCTTTCTTTTGGAGAAGCTCTTTGAACGCGGTGCCTTTTTAGGAAGAAGAGTGGCAGGCACAGGTGGTTCTGTCTCAGAAATCTCAGCTCAGCCGGGCACCCGCAGGATGAACGAGCTGCAAATCCGGGTATGCTCTCCCAGCCCGGGTGTGGGACGCACGTTGCAAACACAGGCCACACCTGATGCCAGAGCGTGTGCTTGTCCTACGATGGGGGCACCCACACTTCCGGGGGCCCTTCAGAGGCAGGCCCTGGGAAGACAGGTGCCTCCCATATGTACCTGCCCACAGATGTTCAGAGCAGCACAAATCACAGCAGCCCAAAGGTGGAAGCAAGCAAATGCCTGTCCACAGATGGACGAAGTGTGGTCTACGCGTGCCACGGAATAATAGTATTCAGCCTGGAAAGAAAGGCGATTCAGACACGGGCTCCAACACACATGAAGCTGAAGCCATTTTGCCGAGTGAAACAAGCCCGACACAAAAGGACAAGTACTGCACGATCCCACTTACGTAAGACACCTAGAGTCCCAATCCACACAGGCAGGAAGTGGAAGGGTGGTTCTCAGGGGCTGGGGGAGGGGTGGGGAGTGAGGGTTTAATGGGGACAGAGTTTCGGTTTGGGAAGATGAATAATTTCTGGAGAGGATGGCGGTGATGGCTGTACAACAACGTGACCATTAATGCCACCGAACTGTACACTTTAAAATGGTAAATGTGACGTTACGTATATTTTACCACAATAAAAATACTAAAACAACAAACCCCCAAAATAAAAACCAAGACCACCTGCAGAGGTTCCTCTGCTGTCGGCCCGGGTCTGTGGGCAGAGCCGCGCACGTGCACAAGCTCCGTGGAGCGCAGCTCAGGCCAGTGTCACCAGGGAAACTGAGGCTGGGGTGGGGGGCGCTGGGGTGGGCTGCGGGGGTGGAGCTGGGCCTGGCTCCGCCCGACTTTAGACTCCGCGCGCTCCTTCCCGAGCCCCGGTGTCCTTTGGCGGCCGGCCCGGAGGGAGGACGGCGGACTGGTTCCCCCCGCAGGGGCGACGCCCCCTCCTCACGCAGGTGGATCAGGTGGGGGGTCCTGACACGGGCCTCAGCATCAGGGTGGCCCGGGCGGAGCCGGCACCGCGCACCCCAGCCCCGCGGACGCCACTCTCATGCCACACCGGCCACACCCGGGCTGCGCGGCCGCCGAACGGGCGGGGCGCCACCTGCTGGCGGAGGCGGGGGGCGCGCGGGTGCGTTCAGGGCCGGGCTTCCTGCGGGTGCGGGCGGGGTCTGTGCGGTTCCGCAACCCAACCCGGGGGTGACAGCTACAGAATTTTATCCCTCCCAGGGCCGAGCCCAGAGCCCCCCTCCCCGAAATCCGGGGCCAGGGAGTTCCCGGGCTCCCCAGCTCCCGGGGGTGGCGGTCCCCTGCCCCACCTCTGCTCAGTCCTCACAGGACGACGCCTCCCCGTGCATCTGCGTCCACGCTCCCCTCTTCCCGTGAGGACACAAGTCATCGGATCCAGTACGCCTCATTCTTAACTCGATCACATCTACACAGACCCCATTTCCAAATGAGATCACATCACAGGCCAGGGGGACGTGAATTTGGGTGCATTCTATTGAACTCAGCAGAGGCCCCTGATGCAGCCTTCCCTGACCACCACCAGGACCAGCCCCTGTCCTCCGCGCCCAGCAGAGCACGTGAGCCGCTGGGTGGGGTCTGCACCGCACTGCACTGAACCTGCTGGCTGGGAAGCATGTTCCCACCTACACTCACCTCTACAACGATATCCCAGCACAACTCTGCGGAGTCAGAGCCCCTGCCCCGTCCTGCCCCATCCTTGTGCAGCAGGAATGGGCCATCCCCACTTTGGTATTAAAACTGCAGCAGGGGGACTTCCCTGGTGGCGCAGTGGTTAAGAATCTGCCTGCCAATGCAGGGGACACGGGTTCGAGCCCTGGTCCGGGAAGATCCTACAAGCCCCAGAGCAACTAAGCCTGTGCGCCACAACTACTGAGCCTGCGCTCTACAGCCCGTGAGCCACAACTACTGAAGCCCACGCACCACAACTACTGAAGCCCACGCACCCAGAGCCCGTGCTCCGCAACAAGAGAAGCCACCGCAGTGAGAAGCCCGTGCACCACTATGAAGAACCAACGCAGCCAAAACTAAATAAATTTTTTAAAAAATCAGAAAACTGCCGCAGGATTTTTTTTTTTTTCTTATTAAGGCACCATCATGGATACCTAGACCTGGAATACTCAAAATGGAATTCAGGATTTACAGGATGAACCCACGGAAAGAACTATCAGGTCTCTGTGGTGTGGCACATTTCATAAAGTAATAAATCTCAAGGCCAGCCTCTATCCAAGCCGCTTAGTGTTAAGGCTACAGTTTAAATGGCCAAAATCAGCACAGAGGGGACACTGTTGTACTTGGTGTTCAATTCTTAAACAGGTGTGGGTCCCTGGCGGCCAGTCACGCCAAAAACCACATTCAAGATGGTTTTTGCTTCAAGTGCTTATAAAGGACAGGGATGTTTGGGGCCGAGGGACGGATTTCTGCCCAAAGCAATTAACGTATAATGACCCACCAGCAAACGGAGGTGGACCACGGAAGCAGCAAAATGGAAATTGGTGTACGGAAATGCGCTCCTGAGATTCAAATGTTTTCAAACGTGAATCAAATGTAGGAAGTGCCAAAAAGAACGGTTATTCGCCTGGGTCTGTTGCCGGCCCCCCATCTTCACAAAAACCTCCCTGAAGTGGCGGTAAAGCCCGGGTTCCCTGGCAAACACGGCACCCTTAGACCTCCACTGCTGGGTGCAGGAACTTTCCGACTTCAGGCTTTAAAAATGACACTCAAGGGCTTCCCTGGTGGCGCAGTGGTTGAGAGTCCGCCTGCCGATGCAGGGGACACGGGTTCGTGCCCCGGTCCGGGAAGATCCCACATGCCGCGGAGCGGCTGGGCCCGTGAGCCGTGGCCGCTGAGCCTGTGCGTCCGGAGCCTGTGCTCCGCAACGGGAGAGGCCACAACAGTGAGAGGCCCGCGTACCGCAAAAAAATTAAAAATAAAAATGACACTCAAGTGTAGGTTTAAAACTTTGCCTGTATTTTGGATTACTTCTTCAGGATGGATCCCTGGAAGTGGAATTCCTAAGTCAAAGGGAAGAATAATGTTTAAGTTTCTTGATCAGAGATTTCAAACTGGTGGCCCCAGAGTCAATTTGGCTCTCAGCTGAGTTTGATTTGGCCCATGCAATTTTTTTACACATGTCAACGTTTCAAAGAAGGAAGATTTCCCATTGGAATTCAGATTTCCAGCTTATCTTGTAAAATCAGAGCTACCCAATCCATCAATGTAATACACCACATTAATAGAATGAAGGAAAAAGGCCACGCGATCATCTCAACTGACAGAAAATGCATTTCACAAAAGCCAACACCCCTTATGATAAAACACTCACCAAACTGGGAACAGAGGAAAATTCCTAAGTGTGATAAAGGATGTTTTCGAAGAGCCCAGAGCTGACATCATACTCAATGGTGTAAGACTGAAAGCTTTCCCCCTAAGACAGAAACAAGAAAAGTATGCCGGCTTTTACCACTGCTATTCAACATAGCGGTGGAATCCTTGCCAGAGCAATAAGGCAAAAAAAAAAAAAAACAACAACAAAAGATATCCAAACTGGAAAAGAAGAAGTAAAACTATCTCTGTTCATAGATAACATGACCTTACATATAGAGAATTCAAAAACTCCACTGAGTAACTATTAGTGCTAGTAAACAAATTTAGCAAAGTTGCCAGGTACAGGATCAACACACAAAAATCAGTTGTATTTCTATACACTATGAACAGTCCAAAAAGCAGTGAACAATCCAAAAAGGAAATTAAGAAAATAATTCCACTTACAATGGCATCAAAAAGAATAACATACCTTGGAATAACTTTTACCAAGTAGGTGAAAGACTTGTACACTGAAACCTACAAAACATTGCTGAAAGAAATTAAAGAAGACCTAAATACATGGGAAGACATCTTGTGTTTATAGACTGGAAGATTTAATATTGTTAAGATGCAATACTGCCCAGAGCAATAAACAGATTCAATGCAATCTCCATCAAAATCCCAATGGCCTTTTTTTTTTTTTTTTTGAGGTACGCGTGCCTCTCACTGTTGTGGCCTCTCCCATTGCGGAGCACAGGCTCCGGACGCGCTAGCACAGCGGCCATGGCTCACGGGCCCAGCCGCTCCACGGCATGTGGGATCTTCCCGGACCGGGGCACGAACCCATGTCCCCTGCATCGGCAGGCGGACTCTCAACCACTGCGCCACCAGGGAAGCCCCCAACGGCCTTTTTTTTAGAAATGGAAAAGCTGATCCTAAAATTTGTATGGAATTGCAAGGGACCCTAAACAGCCAAAACAATCCAGAGTGGGAAAAAATATTTGCAAAGGTCTAATATCAGAATACAAAAAGAACTACAACTCAACAACAAAAAGGCAAATAACCCAATTTAGAAATGGGCAAAGGACCCGAATGGCTATTTCTCCAAAAATATAGAAATGGCCAGCAAGCACGTGAAAACGTGTAATGTCATTAAGGAAATGCAAACCAAAACCATAGCGAGGGACTTCCCTGGTGGTCCAGAGGTTAAGAATCCGCCTTCCAATGCAGGGGACGCGGGTTCAGTCCCTGGTCGGGGAACTAAGATCCCACATGCCGCGGGGCAACTAAGCCTGCGCGCTGCAGCCACTAAGCCCCTGCGCCTCAACTACAGGGCACACGTGCTGCAAACTACAGAGCCCACGCACTCTGGAGCCCACACGCCACAACTAGAAAGAAGCCTGCACGCAACGAAGATCCCGCGTGCCGCAACTAAGACCCAACGCAGCCGAAGATAATAAATAAATAAAATAAATATTAAAAAAAACATAGTGAAATACCGCTTCACATCCACTAGGATGGCTATAGTTTTGGGGGTTTTTTAAGGAAAACAGGAAGTGTTGGCAAGAATGTGGAGAAATCAGAACTCTTCCATCGCTAGGAATGTAAAATGGTGCAGCCACTGTGGAAAACAGTCTGACAATTCTCCAAAAAGTGAAACACAGAATTACCACATGACCCCCATTTCCACTCCTAGGTAAACACACCCAAAAGGACTGAAAACCAACACTCATACACAAGCGTTCATTGCAGCATTGTTCACAGTAGCCCAAAGGTGGGAACATCCTCGGTGCCCATGGACTGATGAATGGGTGCACAAACGTGGTCCATCCACACGCTGGAATATTACTCAGCCAAAAAAAGGAATGAAGTGCCGATTCCTGCTTCAACGTGAATGAACCTTAAAAACATTATGCTAAGGAGAGAAGCCGGATTCAATAATCATGCGTTGTAGGTTCCATTTATATGAAATATCCAGGAGAGCTAACAGAGATTTGTGGTTGCTGGGGACTTAGGGAAGAGGGGACAGGGAGGACAGCCTGTGGGGACAGGGTCCCCTCCTGAGCTGATGGAATGTTCTGGAACTAGACTGAGCGGACAGTAGCACAACACAGGGCATGTGCTAAACGCCACTGAATCGCACACTTGAAAATGGTTAAAATGGTGGATTTTACCTTGATACAAAATTTTAAAAGATCAGAACTGCCCTTGTATCAGTAGCTAGTTCTGTTACATTATCTGCCTGGCCTCTGGGCCCCCTGCAGTTTGAGACCCCGCCCTTCCTTCCATCACCGCCGAGGATAGGGGAGAGAGACATTCTCACCCAACTGGGGAGCCCCCAACCCTTTCGGGGGGCCGCAGGGGAGCTCAGGATGTGAGAAGAGCTGGGAGGAGGCGTGGGCGGCCCTGGGCACCGTCTGTCCGTAGGGACTCACAGTGGTTGGAGATGGTCTGTCTGTGCTGGTCTGGGAAAGGCCACTGGCCACATGGTGTCCAGCGCCTCATGGGACTGAGACACCGAATTTTTAACTTCACTTAATTTTAATTTTTTTTTTTTTGGATCCTGAAGTCAAGTGCAATTATTGAGAGATGCACACTTTTTCAAAATATATTTATTTATTTATTTGGCTGTGCCAGGTCTTTTTTTTTATAACACCTTTTATTAATTAATTAATTAATTTTTGCTATGTTGGGTCTTGGTTTCTGTGCGAGGCCTTTCCCTAGTTGTGGTGAGCAGGGGCCACTCTTCGTCGCGGTGCGCGGGCCTCTCACTATCACGGCCTCTCTTGTTACGGAGCACAAGCTCCAGACGCGCAGGCTCAGTAGCTGTGGCTCACGGGCCTAGTTGCTCCGCGGCATGTGGGATCCTCCCAGACCAGGGCCCGAACCCGTGTCCCCTGCATTAGCAGGCGGATTCTCAACCACTGCGCCACCAGGGAAGCCCTGCACCAGGTCTTAGTTGCAGCATGTGGGATCCAGTTCCCTGACCAGGGGTCAAACCTGGGCGGCCCGAGTTGGGAGTGTTGAGTCTCAACCACGGACCGCCAAGGAAGTCCCACTTAATTTGAATTTAAATGTAAATCTCACAAGACTCTAGCAGCCGCATCCGGAGAGCGCCAGTTCGGCAGCTCCACCTGGTGGCTCCCCTTCACCAGCCTCAACCCAGCCCCAGCGGGAGCCAGACAGGCCGGTATCCCGCCCAGCCCTGCGGTCCGAGATCCTCGGGGTCAGCACACCACCACGCCCCGCCCTGAGTGGGCAGCCAGCAGATCTTCCCATCCTACTAAATCATCACTCTGTTTGCCCCCAAGTCTCGCTCTCTGCGGCCGGCTAGGCATCTGGTCTCCCACACATCTGCTGCTCTCGTGGCCGGAGCCTGGGAAGCCGGTCAGAACGAAACCCGCAGCCTCCGCAGATGTGCTCCTCTGACATGGGCACCCGCCCGTCTTTCCTGTCAGGAGCCAAGAATACTCAGGCTGCTAATTTGAACGCAAACAGTGAAGTTCTCTCTCTCGCCTCTTTGGGCACTTATTCCGTAATTTCAGTTTTCAGAAACAAAACCCTCCCGTATGCAAAGTTCGTAGATGGCTGTGGCCTCCAGGATGTTCCTCGTAAAACAAATGCGTCTTGCCGTGGTTTTACAGTTTCATGATCATCCCACGTAGGAGTGGCACAGTTCCGACGGAAGGCTGGCACAGAGCCGCCGGTGAAAGGGCGCGAATGCGGAGTGTTTAGACCAGCAGCGAGTATAGACCAGGGTGTCTCAACATCAGCACGATTCACATTTGGGCTGGATCATTCTTTCCTGTGAGGCCGTCCTGTGCACTGTCCGATGTTTGCTAGCGTCCCTGGCCTCCATCCCCCCCCACCACACCACCCTTGAGACAAGCAAAAATGTCTCCAGACATTGTCACACGTCCCCTGGCGGGGGGCAGAATCACGTGGGTTGTAGACAAAACCTGGGGAAAGAGGAGCGGGCCGAGTAAGACTCCGCAGTCACCCCTCTTGGGGAGGAAAGTGCAAAGCCTCTGGACCCCAGAGAGCAAGCTGAACCCCTAGACAGCGTTGCATGTGGGTTCCTGGCCTTAAACAGGAGAGACTCACGCCGACATTTGTCATGCATTGTTCTGCCTGTCAGGTGCTGGCAGTGTGGGGATGAACGAGCAGATAAGTTTATTATTTCACTCAACAAGTATTTATTGCCTACTATGTGCCGGGCAGTGTTCTAAGTACTGGTTGTATTAGTCAAAGTTCTCCAGAGAAACAGAAACAACAGAATTGAGATATACAGATATATAGATATATATACACACGTATCCTACTCATGCGGAAATGCGAAGAAGCTAGAATATTCAAAACAACTCTGAAAAAAGAGCAAAGTTGGAGAACTGACACCAGCTTGCTTAAAGCTACGGTAATCAAGAGAGTGTGGTATTGGTCTAGAGCAGACAACTAGGTCAGTGGAACAGAACAGAGAGTCTAGAAAGAGACCCACAGATCTGGACAAGTGAATTTCAACAAAGGTGCAAAGGAAATTCAGTGAAGAAAGGCTAGCCTTTCAACAAATGGTGCTGGAACAATTGAAGTCTGTATGCAAAAAAAACAAAACAAACAAAAAAAACCTTGGATCCATGTATAAAAATTAATAGGGGGAGGGATAGATTGGGAGTTTGGGATTAACATGTACACACTGCTACATTTAAAACAGACAACCAACAAGGACCTCCTGTAAATAAATAAGTAAATATTAATACAAAATACTGTTAATACACCATTACACAAAAAATCAATATAATACACAAAAATCAACACAAAAGAGGTCATGGACCTAGATGTAAAGCCTAAAAGTATAAACTTCTAGAAAAATATACGAGAAGACCTTGGTTAGGCCAAGATTTCTTAGATACGACACCAAAAGCATGAAACATAAAAGAAAAAAAATGGTAAATCGATTTCATTCAAATAAAACACTTCTGCTCTTCGGTAGAGGCTGTTCAAGAGAATGAAAAGACAAGCCACAGACAGGAGAAAATACTTGCAAATCAAATCTCTGATGAAAGACTTTTATGCAGAATATGTAAAGAACACTCATATCCAATAACAAGAAAATAAGCAACCCAATTTTTTAAAGTGGGCAAAAGCTTTGAACAGACACTTCATCAAAGACGATATACAACGGCCAGTAAGCACATGAGAACATGCTCAACGTCATTCGTCGTTAGGGAAACGCGACTTAGACCCGTAAGGGGACACATCTGCCCACCTATGAGAATGGCTGCCACACCGAGTGCTGGCGAGGACACATGGAAGCGCGGGACTCAAAACACAGACTGTGTGACCGTTTTGGTAAATAATACGGCAGATTCTGGACATTTTAAACATGCGCCTACAGTGTGTGATCCAGCGATTCCACTCCTAGACATGCACCCAAGGGAAACAAAAGAACACGTCCATGCAAATGCGGACGCCACGCAAATACGCAGCTCTCTTGGTAACCTCCCAAACCTGGAAATAGCTGAGGTGCCTCGAACTTGCCAGGCCGCTCCCTCTGCCTGGGATGTGCCTCCAAAGAGAACCACGCACCCCCCTTTCCTGCCCCTCAGGCCTTCATCCAAACATCACACTGTCGCGAGGTCTCCCAGACAAACATGCTGACCCCGAAGACCTGCAGGGCCGGCCCCCTGGGCCTGCGAGCGTTCCCGCAGATGACAGACGCAATTACACTGAGGATCTCGAGATGGGGAGGTGGGCCCGGGTTACCCAGGTGGGCCCGAAATGTGATCTCCAGTGTCCCGTGAGAGGCAGGCAGAAGCAGCAGGTTCCGTGGCCGAAGCAGGATGCCCAGCTGCTGGCTGGGAGACGCCCGACGGGCCGGGAGCCGAGGGCTGCGAGGAGCGCAGCTCAGGAGGCTGAAAAGGCAGGGAAGGGTCTCTGCCCGGGGGCTCCAGGAGGAGCCAGCCCTGCCCACGCCTTCTCCTGGGCCCAGGGGTGCAGGACCGGGGCTTCTGGACTTCTGAACGGCGAGGGGATAAGTGCGCGTCGTCTGAGTTGCCAAGACAGTGGACCTCCCCACGGCAGCCACAGGGACAGACGCTCTCCCCGTCTTGCTGCTGTCCCCAGGGCCCCACTCCTGCCCTTCTCAGCACCCGACACGCTTCCCGTGTTCCTCGTTCGTCTCGTTTACCGTGTGTCTCTCTAAGGGGACCATGAACTTGGAGGGGGGCGGGAGACTTGCTCTGCTCTACCCACACTCTCTGCCCTGCAGCCCAGTATATAGTCGGGCTCAGCAAACTCCGTGCTGGAATTCAACAGTGGAACGATAGCCCAGAAGACTTTTAATAACATTGGACTGCAGGACATAATTTACCAAATTCCCAGATGGGCCTTGTAGTGTGTGCTCCGTGTTTTTCTGTCCCACTCCCTCTGACCAAGCCCGCAGGTGCCATTTCGCCTCCCAGAGGTAACCATGCTTGTAGTTTGGTTTGTGTGCCCCTGGCCCATTTTTTACATTTTACACCTGTATGGAAGTGTGTATGGGTTACACCAGGTGCCCCTTGGGGTCTGTGTTTAAAGTTCACACAAATGGAGCGACTTTTCTTCAGGCCACAGGGGACACACGAGGATCTCCTTCCTTTTCCTGCCGTGCAATGTTCCATTGTCAGGACATGCAGCTCGTTATTCATCCCTCACCCTGCTGCCGCACCGGGCAGAGTCCGGGCCAGAAAAGGAGGGACCACCCAAAACAAGGAGGAGTTGAACGAAGGTGGGCGGGGCCCGCGAGAGCCAGACACTCACACTCTCCCCGTCGCCTCTGCTCCGATGGGCTCTGCAAGGACCGTCGTTGTCCTTGCGTCCGGGGGCCCGTGTGTAGAAGCTCCTCCAAAGTCCCCACGAGGGGCCTGGCTGGCCAGGCGACTCTGCACTACCCCGGCCAGTTTAACCTAAGAAAGGCAGGGTGACTATTTGGACCTACAAGTGAAGGTACCTCACAAAGGAATTTACCCTGAGTCACCTGCTCCTGGAGGGTCACCAGGAGGACCCCCGTGGGGCTTTCTTTCCACAGTTTTGTCAGCACGACCCCCTTGAACTCCGGCGAGCCACACGGAACGATACAGGACAGAGTCCTGGGTCCAGTCTCAGCCCCATCCCTTGTGAGTGTGACTGTACTTCTGTCTCTTCACCAGTCCGCTTGGGGGCATCACAGGTGGAGTCAGCCCACACCCGCCCCAGAGAGCCGGCGGGGAGGGGCCAGGCCTGCGCCTGGCAGATACTTAGAAACAGCTCCTTTCTGTAGAAAGAACGAAAGTGCCCGCCTTTCTCTCACTTCCTTTCTGGGGCCTGGGCGGGTTGGCCTGTGAGTGGCCAGCTGCTATTTTTGGGCCTCGGTTGCTCCGTGTGAAACCCCGAGGGGGGCACCGGGGGGGGCACCAGGTGACCTCGCCCTTGGTCTGGGGTGCAGCCGGCCCAGGTGCAGCGGTTACTGCCTCAGAGTGAAACCCACACTGGTCAGGCTGGTTCTGCGGCCAGGTTTCCTAGCAGATAAGCACCGTGTGCGGTACTTACAGACGCTCAGAACGCAGAGGGGCTGCCGTCCGCTCCCCTGGTTTTGACAGAAGGGAAACTGGGGCCCAGCACCTCAAGCGCCTGCTCTGAGGTCACACATGGAGCTTGGGACACCAACAGGACCAGAGTCCAGAGTCTGGACCCCTCCGAGGGGCGGCAGGCTTGCCTGTTTGGAGCAGGAACGGGCTGAGCTTTGAGGACCCCGAGCATCTTCTCCTCCGCCCACCCCGTTGTTCCCAGGGTCCTGGGCCTCCCGGTGGGTGGGCAGGGCTGAGCCTCGGGGAGAGGCAGGGCCATGAGACTGTGTGCTGTCTGGGGTCCCAGAGTCCGCGTCAGGGCAGATGGGGACAGCCACCTCCGTCCCCCTCACGCCCATTCATGGTGGCCTTTAGCGGTCTTCCCTGCTGCGCCATCTGGGCTGCTCTTTGGCGATCCCCGTGACCCGACTTCACCGCACTGAAAGCGGCTGTGTGGTGGCCCTGCACCCCCACGCTTGTTGAGCTTGTGCCACAAGCCAGACGTGGTCAGGGCTGTCCTCACGGACAGGGTGAGGTGCCAAGAAAGCTTTGCAGGAGCCGACGGGTCCCCCTAGCAGGTATCTGGGCACAGCTCTCCCGGCCCAGGGACTGCACAGCAAGGCCCTGACGTGCTTGAGGCCCAGAGAGGGAGCCCGTGTGCAGGGTCGTGCGGCTCCTAGAGAGAAGGGCCCAGGTGCAGGGACCTGGCCTCAGGCTCCCACTCTGAGGGCTCTGGTCAGAGCACGATGAAGCAGCGTCCTGGGCTACAGGTGGCCCTGGGCCCGGGCGGGGATCACGCGGACGAGGGCGCAGGCAGGAGAGAGGCCACCTGGCCCAGCCAGGTGAGGGGGGACATGGCTCGGAGCAGGCGGGGCAGGAGAAGGTGGGAGGTGGTGGTCTCAGGATCACCGTGAAGGGGACCCTGAACCTTCCACCAGATGGGGGTGGGCCGTGGAGGGAAGCGGGGCGCCTGAGCCGCTCGGGGCCAGGTGCCCGTGCCGCCCTCCCAGAGCCCCGCCAGGCTGCAAGTGAACGAGGCCGCCCACGGGCCTGGCGCTCTGCTCGGCGAGGGCTCGGACACGGTTCTGAGGGTGACGACACCAGAGTCGCCGCTCACGGGGACCTGGGGCAAGTCTCCCATCTCCACATCCGTCTTCCTCATGAGACAGGCATTGATGGGTCTCTCCTCTCCTCCCCAGATCCCTCCCGAGGAGACAGGTGGCTACACATCAGGGGCTGAAACACGAGGCGAGCAGGGCTGAGCCCGGGGGGCTGAGGGGCTGCCCTGGGGCCATGGTGGCCGAGAGGGGGTTCCCTCCCGACGGCAGAGGCAGAGCTGAGGTGCAAGGAAGACAGAGCATCAGGCGGGCGGAGGGAGGGAAGAGTGTTTCAAGCAAAAGGAACAGCATGTGTGAGGGCCCTGAGCCAGCACAGGGGGGCAGCTGAGGAACGAAAAGGGGTTTACAGGCAGAGAAGTGCTGGCTGGTGGGCCAGTGGTGACACAGGTGTGCTTGTGACACAGGTGTGGGCGTGCTGGTGACACAGGTGTGGCGTGGTGGTGACACAGGTGTGGCGTGGTGGTGACTCAGGTGGTGGTTGTGACACAGGTGTGGGCGTGGTTGTGACACAGGTGTGGGCGTGGTGGTGACACAGGTGTGGCGT
>NW_021703786.1:37852499-37872871 GCF_005190385.1 Monodon monoceros | reverse complement strand
TTGTGACACAGGTGTGGGCGTGGTGGTGACACAGGTGTGGCGTGGTGACACAGGTGTGGCGTGGTGGTGACTCAGGTGGTGGTTGTGACACAGGTGTGGGCGTGGTGGTGACTCAGGTGTGGCGTGGTGGTGACTCAGGTGATGGTTGTGACAGGTGTGGGTGTAGTGGTGACACAGGTGTGGCATGGTTGTGACACAGGTGTGGGCATGGTGGTGACACAGGTGTGGCGTGGTGGTGACACAGGTGGTGGTTTTGACACAGTGTGGGCATATGGTGGTGACACAGGTGTGGCATGGTGGTGACAAAGGTGTGGCGTGGTGGTGACACAGGTGTGGCATGGTGGTGACTCAGGTGGTGGTTGTGACACCGGTGTGGCGTGGTGGTGACACAGGTGTGGGCGTGGTGGTGATACAGGTGTGGGTGTGGTGGTGACACAGGTGTGGGCATGGTGGTGACACAGGTGTGGCGTGGTGGTGACACAGGTGTGGGCGTGGTGGTGACTCAGGTGTAGCGTGGTGGTGACACAGGTGTGGTGTGGTGGTGACACAGGTGTGGGCGTGGTGGTGACACAGGTGTGGGCGTGGTGGTGACACAGGTGTGGCGTGGTGGTGACAGGTGTGGCGTGGTGCTGACACAGGTGTGGCCGTCTCTGCTCGTCATCCCCAGCGTGGTTCCCAGCAGGGTCTCCCCAGCCCCCACCAACCCGGGCAGCGAGTGGTGTGGAGCGGCAGCCGGGAGGGGCCCTGGGCCGGGGCGGCAGGGACTCGGGGGGCAGGGCCCTGTGCCCTTCTGCTTTGGGCCCAGCGGCACTCCACGTCACATGCGGAGATGGTGGTGCGGAGGCTGGCCCATGAAGCCCCTTCCCCCAGAGTGGAATCAGAGCCATCCTGACCCCACAGGTGTTGTTTCTGGAAGAAGGATCCAGGGCTTACCGAGACCCGCCCCTCGCACCACCACCCAAGGCCACCGGGCCACGGAGTGCTTCCTGTGGGCTCTGAGGAGGGGGCGGGGGTTACTCTTGGGGAAGAGGTTGAGGCCTTCATCTCACCCCATCCTCGCCACCCCGCTCTACAGATGAAGAAACTGAGGCTAGGGGAAGGGAGGCGTGGGCCCAAAGCAGGGCCTGGCCGGTGTGTCTGACGCTGTCCTCGCTGGGTGACGGGGCCAAGGGCTTCGGCCTCCCCCGAGCTCGCGATTTCACTCCCAGGTAAACCTTCTGGTAGAACAACGTTCACGGCAGCTGTTTTTAAAGGCCCCAAACTGAACTTCCCAAGTGTCCATCAGCCTGAGGACACAGCCCACCCGGGAACGCAGTGGGTGACCTACCGACACACGCGACGCAGGTGGAGCGAGGGGCCCAGAGCACCGGCACGGACGCCCTGTGAGCGCCTCTGTGCGAAGTCCACGGTCAGGCAAAGCGAGCCTGGGGAGAGGTGACACGGCCGGAGGGGCTGGAAACCATCAGCCTGGGTGCCGGGGAGCAGGACACTGGGGACCGGCGCGCCCCGCACTCCAGTCACCCCCAGCACCAGAAGACGCCTGCACCTCGGCCGCCCCATCCTGCCGTCCACGGGGTCGCGCGGGTCACGGGAAAGGGATCCCGGCTCCCCGGCACCTCACAGCACATGCCCGGCATGGCCGTGGTGGGGCCTGGGTGGTGACCAGGGAACTCAGGGCAGACACGAAGCTGCTTGGGGCGGTGGGGGCGCTCAGACAAGGGATATCCATCGCTGGAGGTGTCTGGAACTTTCTGGAAAACCCGCCGCAGGGTGTAGAACCAGCCTGACGTGACCCTCCCCCCATCCCCCCACCTCTGGATGAAGACTTGGGCCGAGTACAGCTTTTCTGGCCGTGAAAAGCCCTCCGGCTACTTTAGCTAAGAACAATTCTCCACTCGGTCCTTGACAGGCTCCAGGTCACGGCAGGGCGGGCCCCGTGCAGAGTGTCCCTCTACATCATCTCCATCAGCCCCCAGCTCGGCCCCAGAGGCAGGTGCCACCAGTGACTCCACTTCATGGAGGAGAAAACCGAGGCTCGGAGGGGGAGTCCCTGTAGGGGGGAACGGGGGAGCGAGGACCCAAGCCCCCAGGCTCTCTAACAAGGGCTCTCATCGTGTGCTCTGGGGACCCCGGTGGGACCCCAGGCCTTTCCGGGGGACCTGCCATCCAGCCTTGCCAGCCACTGATCCCAGTAAAGCCCACTTTCTTCAATAGGTTCTTTCGATACACAGTCGATTTCTCATAACGGACCGTGGAGCGGTCAAGACGAAGCCCTGGCCTTCCAGGGAGGAAGCGTGTGGCCAGTTCAGAGGGAAGCACACCCGGTCCCTGGTGGCGGGGGTCTGGCTGGGAGGCGGGGACAGGCCCCCCGAGAAGGTGCTGAGTGTTCCCGGCAGGAAGCGCACGGGTGGGGTGGGGGTGGGCTGGAAGGACAGCAGGGAGGCGGGGGGCCAGCCGGGCGGCGCCTCGTCCAGTCCCGTCCCCACGTCTGCGCTCCTCCCGGCACAGGACGTCCGCCAGCTCGTGGACCGCGACGCGTGCTCACTGAGTCACCGCCACCTCCCGCGGGGCCCAGCGCCATCTTCTCACGAAGGCCTCGCCTCGTTGATCCTACCCCTCTCCCTCCACCCCGCAGAACCCAAAGGGCCAAAAGCTTGAGAGTGTGTTTGCTTTTAACTTCCAACCTTCTCGTCCATTCATTTATTCACTCGACCAACGCGTGTGCCGTGGTGCTGAGTGCACAGCTGGGCTCTGAGGAGAAGCAGCCCAGATCCTCCCTTCCCACCTGTAACCTGGGCCGGCTGCACCTGAGCCTGCCTCAGACGGCCGCTCTCCTAGAGCCCCGATGCTGGGGGGGGGCCTGGAAGCATCTCCCCCAACATCACGTGTGTGTGACACAGGGCTGGGGGGAGGCGGGAGGGAGGGGGAGAGAGCTTCCTCTTGCTCTCAAACCTAAGATACAACCAGCTGTTGAGTCTGGAGCCTCGCAGCTCCGCCCCGCACCTACCCAGGCTACAAACGATCCAAACACTGCAAGAAATTAAGAGATCACCAACCCACCTCTCCCTCCTGAGCTGCCTGGAGAGAAGCACTCTCCCGCCTTCTCTGTCTTCTGGGCCCGAGGGCTGGGAACTATTTGCAAGGTTGCACATTTTAGTTAACAAACAAGTTCTTTGCTCACAGCCAAGGGGAGGGGCAGCAAAACCTGAGCCTGACTCTTCTTTCTGTGAGAAGCCATTGTTCATCCCCTCTGGGAACTTCCCCACGGGTGGGAGGGGCTGAGGCGCGGAGGGAAGGGTTTGGGACTGGAGACGGTGCGCTTACCAGCTCTGTGACCCCAGGCAGGTCAGTGCACCTCGCGGACCACCCCCCCCGTGTCCCCTTCAGCAAAATAGGAATAATATTAAATGCATTCCCGAGAGAATTAAATGAGATCTGATTAAGTACAGTGCCTGGTGCACGGTGAGCCAGGCATGGGCGGCAAGCGTTTCTATTAATAGAAATACGGGAGCCTTAGGAACTGAGAATAATCACACTCCCTCCACGATGCCCACCTGACAGTCGCTAATGCAGTATCTCCGCTGGCCTTGGGGGCCCAGGTGCACTCCCCGGGCCTCTTCCTTCCCCCTGAGTGACCGCAGGCCTTCTCCCAATGGCCAATAAGCACGTGTGCACAGCCTTGCCAGCAATGAGGAAATTAAAGCAGCAAGATACACTTCTCACCTGTGAGGTTGCCAAAAAATCTAAATGAAACAGCCTGACCCTGTCCTGTGCAGATAAAGTCGAGAAGGGACGAGGAAGGTCACCCCTTGCCACTGGGAGTGAGTAGGAGTGTGGCCAGTTTGGTGACAGCCACTGAAGTCGGGGCATGCGGACCCTGCAGGTCAGAGGTCCTGCTGGACAACAGCCGCCCAGGAGAGACGCTCGTGTGTTTGCGCAAAGAGGCTGCACGTCTGCCCAGGATGGCGTTGCTCACACCACCAAGGAATCGGAAACAACCTAGATGTTCCTCACTTGAGGAGGGATGGGAGTGGGTGTGGGGTTCCAGACAGTGGTGAAAAAGAACACACCAGAACACACCAGGACCACAGCAGCACCACACCAGGAATGCACTAGCCGTGTGCGCGCTAACGCGAGTTGATCACAACAACGCTGGGTGAAAACAGGAAGACGTATGATGATACACACCAGAGTACTATTTATACGAAAAATTTAAAAATAACATGCAAAACAGTGCTATGTACTGTATGTTCATAGATAAACACATTCTTCTGAAGGTATAAAAATAAGCCGGGAGAACAGAGCCGTATTCATGATGGTGGTTCCTTCTGGCGACGGGAGGGGTAGGGTTAGGGCAGGAGATTTCAGAGCTTTCCCTGTCATCTTTTCCTTTTTAAAAGAAAAACTTGAAGGTGAATATGCCAACCTCATAACATGCGATTCCGGGTGGTGAAAATACAGGTTTTGTTATATTATTCATGGTTATTTTCTGTATTTTTTTTTTTTCAAAAAGGGAAACAAAAAGGAAGTTCTCCTTCATAGAGAACGCAGGCTGGGAAACGCGGGAGGAGTGGCAGGTTTGGAAAGCCACCACCCTCAGTGAAAGCTGAAGCCATCTACCGAGGCGGCTGGGAACCAGGACGCACAAGATACCAAAGCATCAGCCTCCAGTGACTAGTTGGGGGGACGCCGGGGCCTATACGTGGGGACACCTGGTGTCACCACCGTAACAGGCGGTCCTGTCAGTGTCACTGCGGGGGGCGGGGAGGTGAGCTGACACCAGGCTCCACTTGATGAGATGCAACAGGAAGGACACGCATCACCTAGGGCTCTTCTCCCCAAAGTGTGTGATCCAGGGGAGCCGTCAGAGCCACCATTCAGCTTTCAGGACTCACAGAGGACGAGCACGGTGTTAAACCACACAGGGAGAAAGCAAGCAGAGAAGGGGCCGTAGGACACTCCACACGACAGGCCGTGTCCATGTCAAACCAAGAGAAGACAGGAAAAGAAGAGAGAAGAAAAGGAAAAAGCAAAAGCGAGGGGACGATTCTAGAAGAAACATGGCTAGAGACAAACCGATGCCCCTCGCTGGATCCTGAATCAAAGGAAGCAGCCACGGGCTGCCCTGGGGGCGCAGTGGTTAAGAATCCACCTGCCAATGCGGGGAACACGGGTTCGAGCCCTGGTCCGGGGAGATCCCACATGCCGCGGAGCAACTAAGCCCGTGCGCCACAACTACTGAGCCTGCGCTCGAGAGCCCACAAGCCACACCTACTGAGCCCACGTGCTGCAACTACTGAAGCCCGCGCACCTAGAACCCGTGCTCCGCAACGAGAAGCCACTGCAATGAGAAGCCCTCGCACCGCAACGAAGTGTAGCCCCCGCTCGCTGCAACTAGAGTAAGCCCGCGCACAGCAACGAAGACCCAGCGCAGCCAAAAATAAATAAAATTAAAAATAAATTTAATAAGAAAAAAGGAAGCAGCCACAAAAGCTTCTTAGGACAATTGGGAAACTTAAATACAGACTTGATATTAGATGATGCCCTTATCACTGATCTTCTTAGGTGTGAAAATGACAGTCTGCGTGAGAGACGGTCCATCTTCTTTGAAGACGCTGCAAAGCATCTAGAAGGGGTGTTCTAAGGTCCGCAGAAGGTACAGGCAGAGAGAGCGTGTGGATGACAGACACCAATGTAAACACCGGTCAACCCGCTGGAGCTCCCGGGGGTATTCATTTCACCTTTCTTTTAACTTTTCTCTGAGGTTTGAAGTTTTCATAATAAAAAGTTTTGAGGGGAAAAATTTTTTAATGGGAAATAGGTCTTCCCACAAAAGGTTGGGAATTCACTGTGAAGAAGCCGCTTTGAAGTGGGTTTTTTCCTTCTTTGAAGTGGGTTTTGCTAAAGTCTCGGTCTCTAGCATTTCTGAGAAATTAGTACAAATCAAAGCCATGTAGGAAATTCAGCACATCTGAGTCGTATATGTAAATTGGCATCATGAAAATCAGGGCTTTCACTGCATTTCTAAGAAATGTCCTTTTTTGGACTCTTGCTTTTGTCTTGCCTCTGGAACTCTCTCAGAGCAGACT
Organism: Monodon monoceros; assembly: GCF_005190385.1. NCBI lineage: Eukaryota > Metazoa > Chordata > Mammalia > Artiodactyla > Monodontidae > Monodon > Monodon monoceros. The sequence goes on along the minus strand of NW_021703786.1, from coordinate 37,866,782 downwards.
CAGCCACGTGGCCTCACGGGGGGCAGCGGACACCAGGCCCCAGGGAGGCGCACACAAGGTCTGGGGGCAGGGAGCTCTGGGCCCAAACCTCACAGGCACATGCGGACAGTGGAGCAGTCCCACCGGAACGTTCATTTGGCCAAGTAACTCCACTTAAGGAATTCAAGCCATTGCATGAGACACGGAGAAGGTAAATCATGTACGAAATGAAGGCGGGGAATGTTTAGAATAGCGTCTGCAATGCTGTTTTGTTTTGCCTGGTGACCACTGAAGAGCTCATTTAAAAAGATAAGGACTTGATTGATAGGATATATTAAGTGAGAAAAGGAGCCTGTTAACAGTGTGTTTATTCATCTGTAAGAAAAAAATGGGGGGGTGATAAGGCAAAACCCATCACGTGGTGGCACGTACACGCGTGTGCCCAGATCAGCTCACGGGCCTGCAGCCAAGCCTCCCGCTGGGAGGGAGAGGTCCTCTGTGCTGGATTTCCTTGCACAGCATTTGAACCTCTCTTCACTGCGTGCTCATTCTACCTTTTTAAGGACACATGTAACGGAGCCAGCTCCCAACCTTGAGGTAACAGAGTCTCTGCTCCAGGTTTCAAAACTCTTCTGTCCCCTTGACTGTGGAACTTAAAATTAGACCCCGAGCCTCCCGCGAGACGGCTGAGAAAGGGCTGGTTTCAGAATGAGGCTCAGAAGCCTCGGCACCTGTTCTGAGGGAGCCCAGCACGGTGGGTCACACGGGACAATTCCTGCGGCACGGTGGGGGAGAGGTCCCACGGGCTGCGGTTCTGTTTGAGCTCCACGATCATCGTTTGGGCAGGGGAAAATGAGGCCCCCAGGGACCCCCAAAGGTCCCCCAACTTGTTCTGCCTGGTGTCATAAAATCTAACTTGGAGCAAAGAGGCCAGAAAAAAAGTGGACCATCTTGTTTGTATGTTCCCTGTTCAGGAACGGCCAAAACGCATCTGTGGTGACAGACGTCAGAATACTGGTTATGCTGGGTGGGGTGGGGTGTGCTGCTTCTGGGGGCTGCAAATGCTCTAGGTCTTGATCTGGGGAGTGCTGCCTGGGTTTGCACACAGGTAAGCGTCACTGGCCTGCCCACTGAGAATACTGCCTCTTACCGTGCGTACATTACACCTCTAATTAAAGAAAACAGAAAGTCGATCCAATCCATTAATTGTAAACAGCGTTTAAGCAAAAGCGTTAACAAGCTGTGATTAGCAGTGAGACGCTGGGGACCCCATCATTCCATTCTCGCCGCCCAAAGCCAGGCTGGATTTTGTTTGTTTTTCATTTCACGGGTAACTGCACCGGTGTTAAAACTCCAAAGGGCGGCCTCACCGGGCGAGACCACGTGTGACTGTGGAAACCGAGGCACAGTCGGCTCACCCCCTGGGAGCCAGCTGCTCTGTGAGGCGGTGAGAGCCCCGGCACCGGGGGTGTGCAAGCAGAAGGGACGGAGGGATGCGGTGAGGTCATCCCACGGGGACGCTGGGCTTGCCCCACTCCAAGAGTTGCCCTGTGGTTGCCCCGGCTCACAAATCCCCAGACAGCCCAGCCGTGGGCTTGTTACTTTTCACTGACACAAGGAATATGTACCTCCGTGTAAAAATAAAAATGTTACAAACAGGCCTGAAGCCCCTCGGACCCCATCCCCAACCTGGTCCCCTCCTGCCCTACCCAGCAGGATCACTGTCATCGTGCCCATCCTTTTCATAGCTCTGCCACACCTGTGCGCACACAATCGTAGGCAAGGAGGCCTGTTCGTCTTTGTCTCACGGAAAGGCCCCTTACTGCAAAAACCATGCCACAAACTCCTTTTATTCACTCAACCATCGGTCTTGACAGTCTCTCCATGTCACTGCGTACAGACCTGTCTCGCTCTGACGGCTGCGTAGTATTCCTGGTTATGGCCCTCGAGCTTCACGTGCTCCGCCATCGCTGCGGGGGGGGCACTGGCTCTGTTTCCATTGCTCCACACTCGTGCACCTGTGGCCCCTGGAGGACAGCTTCCGGGGCCATGGATCAGGCGTAGGTTCTCCATCTTACGGGGCCCTGGCAGGTCCCCTTCCACACAGAGGTACCAACACGCTCCCTCCCGCGGGCCCAAGCTCAGGCTTCCCCCGATCTCCTCCTCTCGGTATTACCGCGCTTTAAGACTTTGCCGACCGGGTGGATGAAAACCAGCTTTTCTGATTATTGATGAGACTGGGTGCTTTTTAGGTCATCCAGTCATTCGTATTTCCTCTGCCACGCGACCCACCACTCACAGCAGCCCTGCCCTACGTCTTCCTGGGCCGCCTGGTCTCTCCCTCCACCCTGAGTCCCCCTCAAACTCCACGGGCTTCCGGTGACTTCTGAACGTGCCGTCCTCCAGCCCTGTCCCCGCGGAGGCTGGGAAGGCGGGAATAAAGTGACCACTGATGACGGCAGCAGTGCTCGTCTGGACACCGAGCCCTGAGAACTCACTGCGCCAGGAAAGTGCTCTGAGGCCTGAACTGAGCACACATCCCGTTCTCATCACCACCTGTACCTTCATACCCACTTCACAGAAGAGGAAACAGAGGCACCAAGACGTTACGTAAATTGCCCCCAAGGCTTCCTGCTGGTACGTGGCTGAGGCGAGACGCAGACGCAAGCCCAGTCTGTCTGGCTCTAGTTCAGCCTCTCAAGTGCTCTGATGGGGGTAAGGCCGGGGCTCAGGAAGCACAGAGAACGGGCACCTCACCCGGCCTTGGGCAGTCAGGAATGGCTTCCCAGAGAAACTGACACCTCAGTGGAGCCTGAAGAAAGGAGCAGAGGAGCTGACGGGGCAGTGAAATAGGAAAGGGCTGTAGAGGAAGGGGGAAGGGCCCTGAGCAATGCCTGGAGGCTAGGCCACCCTGGATGCAGCCTGGGGTGTGTGATGGGGCAGGAGACCAGGCCCCGTGGGCAGGGCACCCTGGGGGCTCAGCGGACAGCTTGGTGGTGGTGGGGGGCTCCTGGAGCATCGGGCTGGGCCCACACCCCTCAGCTCCCGAGACAGAGGGCGCAAGCGCGGAGGGAGGGGAGCCGCTGATTTACATCCTACAGCTGGGGGGAAACCCAGGAAGTGCAGCCCGGGCACTAATCAAATCTAGGCTAATAATAAACGTCCTGAGTAATGAGTGGCCTGGGCCGGAGCAGGCGAGGTGGCCGGAGCTGGGTGGGCCAGGAGGAGCCATGTGAGTAGCCGGGGAGGTGGGGGTGGGCGCAAGGGGCTCCGCCTGGGTCTCTGCGTGGCATCGGGGACGCAGGGGAAGCGGTGCCCACAGCAGACAGGCAAGCTCGGGCTGCCCCGGGGCCTCCCGCGCCCGTGCACGTGGAGAGCCCTGGGTCTGGGGCCCTGGGGGTCTGGCCTTGCGTTCCCGAGAGCAGCCACAAGGTTGGAGGGTCGGCCTCACAGGCAGGAAGTCCCTCTCCCTCCCACCCCAAGCTGGCCCCAGGACCTACAGCCAGATGGGCCAGGACGTGTTTTGAACATCAGGAGTGTCTAACAGACCCTCCTGCAGACGTCGACCACTGTCCACACTTCCAGGATTACCCACACCCCGCTGGATCACTTTAGAGACAAATGCAAACAGCGCGTTTTTGATCTGTAAATACCTCTGTATGTCTCCCTTAAAAAGAAAAACTCCTTAAAAACCAAAACCCCCCCAAAACTCTCATGCCACGACTTCTGCAAACAATGATTCCTTTGTGTCACCAAAGCGCCCGTATTCAGACTTCCCCAGCTGTCTTGTCAATGTCTTTTCCAGATGATTTGTTCCAATCAGGATCCAAACACCATCGTTTTGGTTATATGTTTTAAACTAGAACATGCCCACTCTGTCTCATGTTTCCCCTTGCTGTTTTTAAAATTTTTTTATCAAAGAAACCAGATCATTTATCCTATAGAATTTTTATCAGGGCAGGTTTTGAAGGTTTGTTCAAAGGCCCAGATCTGGAAGCGTGGGTGCTAAAGCAGGTGGAAGGGTCCAGGCCCCTCACTGTGCAGACAGGACCCACGGCCGGGTTGGGGGGGCCACGGCTGCTCTGTCCACCACACGTCTGGCAGGGAGCACATCTCCTCTGTGAATCCTTTGGATGGGAATCCTTTGTGTCAAGCAACCACATCCCCAGATGTGTTCCCAGCTAAGGGCTCGGATGTTTAAGATTTCTGAGAGAGTTGGACCAGGAAGGAACAAGAGGTCGCCTTGACACAGGATGGAACCGCCCAGGCCCAGGCCCACGAGTCGGGAACCTGTCAGAATTGGGACCTGGCACTGACAGAGGCCGCCAGGAGCAGCAGAGTCGGGCCTGCCTCCCCTTGTCCACCGACTCGCTGTTGTGACCTTGGAGGAGTCCCTTCACCTCTCTGGGCTCCATTTCCTCGGTCGTAAAATGAAGGAGAGCCTCTCCCCCACCAGAAGTCCCTGAGAAAAACACAGAAAGGCTTTGAACCTGCCTGAGCCCCTCCTGAAGAGCCACAAGCAAAGGCGCTGAGAAGGGCTGCAGTTAAAAACAACAAAACTTTGGCTTTCTTTAGCCCAGTGTTTTTCAAACTAATTGGACCACAGAGGCCTTTCTTGGTCCAGCGCCTACAGAGCCAGGCATGTGAGGGAGACGGGCAGACAGCCGGGATGCAGGAGAGCCCGGGCCATGAGCCCAGCCCACAAACCCAGACCTGCGAGAGCTCTCCCCTTCTTCCCGTGGTCAACACGGCTTCTGTTCTGCTGGCCAGTGTCAATTTGGGGCTTTTCCTGCCCTTCTTTGGGGCTGGATGATGGCTCTGGGACTTTATGTAGGTTCTGGTGGTGTTGGAGGAGGGGTGGGCAGGGACAGCACAGACATCCGGTCAGCTGGGTGTCTGCCATCTGGCCAAGTGGGCTCTTGTGTCCCTGTCAGGTCCAGTGGCTCGGTGCCCTCTGACCAGGAATGGGTCTTTGAGGCTTCCTAGGCTGCCCTCGTCCGACCCAACCTGCTGTCCACTGGCCATCGCTTCCCTGTGGGTGGGGTGGTGGCAGCTTCCACCCTCCTCTCCCCAAATGAGAGAAGGCTCGGGGGTCTCTTCAATTTTGTGTGGTCCTCTGCTTATCTTCTTTTAATTGAAGTACAGTTGATTCACGATGCTGTGTTAGTTTCTGATGTAAAGTGATTCAGTTACACACCTCTATATTCTTTTCATGTTCTTTTCCATTACGGTTTATCACAGGATATTGGATACAGATCCCTGTGCTCTACAGTAGGAGCTTGTTGTTTATTTTATATATAGTAATGTGTAACTGCCAATCCCAAACTCCTAATTTAGGTCCTCTTGCTTTTCTTTATTTATATATATTTTTGGCTGTGCCGTGTGGCTTGCGGAATCTTAGTTCCGCGACCAGGGATCGACTCGGGGCCCCGGCAGTGAAAGCACCGAGCCCTAACCACTGGACCGCCAGGGAATTCCCAAGCCTCTTGCTTTATAAGTTTGCTTTGTGAATAGATGGTAGTCACAGGCTGGAAGCCCACAAAGTATAAAAAGGTACATAACACAGGCTTCCTGTCCGCCTGGTCATCTGTCTGCCCAGCTTTCCTGCCCCCTCTAGAATAAACGGCTCTGTTCAGATGCTTTACGTGCCACAAAGTTCACCTGCTTAAGAGCTGTGCAACCATCACTATAATCTAATTTTAGAACATTATCGTCACCCCCAAAAAACCCCTGTCACTCCTCATACCTCCCCACCCCCAGCCCTAGGCTGGCCCTGACCTACTTTCTCTCTATATATATTTGCCTACTTTGGACATTTTATAAAAGTGGAATGTGCTGTCTGATGACTAGCTTCTTCCATGAGCATGTTTTTGAGATTCATCCATGTGGTAGGGTGTCAGTACTTTATACCTTTTTGTGTCCAAATAACATTCCGTTGTATGGATGGACCACATTTTACTCATCCATTCATCAGTTGATGGACATTTGGGTTGTTTCTACTTTTTGGCTACTATGAACAATGCTGCTGTGAATATTCATGTACAAGTAGCTGGGTGGACAAGTTTTCACTTCTCTTAGGAGTGGAATTGCTGGGCCATATGGTAGTTCTGTGTTTAACGTTCTGAGGAGCTGCCAGACTGTTTTCCAAAACAGCTGCACTGTTTTTTGTTTGTTTGTTTGCAGTACGCGGGCCTCTCACTGCTGTGGCCTCTCCCGTTGCGGGGCACAGGCTCCGGACGCGCAGGCTCAGCGGCCGTGGCTCACAGGCCCAGCCGCTCCGCGGCATGTGGGATCTTCCCAGACCGGGGCACGAACCCGTGTCCCCTGCATCGGCAGGCGGACTCTCAACCACTGCGCCACCAGGGAAGCCCCCAACCCATTTTTAAACTGGGTTATTTGTCTTTTCATTATTCAGTTGTAAAGGTTCTTTATATATTCTGGATACAAATCCCTTATCAGATATATGATTTGGAACTATTTCCTCCAAGTCTGTGGAATATCATTTTATTCTCCTGATGGTGTTCTGTGAAACATAAAAGTTTAAAATTTTTATGAAGTCCAGTCTCTCAAGCTTCTTTTTGATCATTTGTGCATTCGGTCTCACTGCCTAACCCCAAATCATGAAGATTTAACTCCTGTTTTCTTCTAAAACTTGTCTAGTTACATTTAGGTCTATGACCCACTGTGAGGTACTTTCTGTGTATGGTGTGAGTTAGGGGTCCACATTCATTCTTTTGAAGGTGGCTTACCCAGTTGTCTCAGCACCATTTGTTGAAAAGACTATCCTTTTTCCCGTTGAATCTTCTTGGTATCTTGGTTGAAAATCAACTGACCATAAATGTTAGGCTTTAGTTTTTGACTCTAAAGTCTACTCTACTGACTCACATCTGTCCTTATGCCAGTACTACACTGTCTTATTTACTGTTGGTTTGTAGTAAGTTTTGAAATTGGGAAGTGTGAGTCCTACAACTTTGTTCTCTTTCAAAAGTGTTTCAGCTCTTCTGGGTCTCTTGCATTTCCATATGATTTTAGGATCAGCTTTTCAAATTTTGCAGAAAAGCCAGCTGGGAATTTGACTGGGATTGCATTGAATCTGCAGAATTATTTGGGGAGCACTGCTATCTTAACAATATTGTCTTTCCATCCATGAATATGGAATATCTTTCCATTTATTTAGGTCTTCTTTCAGGAATGTTTTGTAGTTTTCAATGTGCAAGTTTTGTACTTCTTTTGTTCAATTTATTCTTCAGTATTTTATTTAAAACACTGTTTTTGGTTTTGTACGTTTCCTTACAGTGTTTCTTTATGTATATACTAATACCTATAAATCTAGATTAGAACTTTCTCCTTTTTTGCAGAAACAAAGGGAGACTATAAGCCATGCTGTTATGGACCTTGTTTTGTTTTTATCTTTTTATTATTTTAAAAATATATTTATTTGGTTGCGCCGGGTCTTAGCTGTGGCAGGCGGGCTCCTTAGTTGTGGCAGGCGAACTCTTAGTTGCGGCATGCACGTGGTCTCTAGTTCCCTGACCAGGGATCGAACCTGGGCCCCCTGCATTGGGAGCGTGGAGTCTTAACCACTGTGCCACCAGGGAAGCTCCTTGTGTTTGTTTTTCCACTTAATATATCTTGGAGTTCTTTCTAAAGCAACACACAGAGAGCTTCCTCACCCCTTTTCTATAAGTGCATAATAGTCCTGTGTATATACTCAGTCAATCCCCTACTGATGGACATTTGTGCTACTTCCAATCTTCTGCTATTACAAACATTGCTGCAATGAATTATCATTTTGCACTCTGAAATAAATCCCAGAGATTAATCACTATATCAGCAGGTAAAAACATCAGTCATTTTGACTAATGTTGCCAAATCTCCCCCCTTGAGGGTTATCCCTATTCCTCTCCTTCCAGAGTGAATGAGTGCCACTCTCCTTGTGACCTTGCCAACAGGAGGTGTTAGTAAAACTTCTGGATTTTTAGCAATCTATTAGGGGGAAGATGGTCTCAGTGTAGTTCAAATTTGCTTGTCTCTTAGGAATGAGACCAGACAAATTTATGCTGTTCGTCCCTGTCTGTGAACTGTCTGTTCATTACCTTTGCCCAATTTTCTGTCAGGTAGCTGGCCTTTTCCTTTCTGCTTACTCTTTATTTATACATGTGTTTCTCCTTTTGTATTATTTATTTATTTATTTTATTTATTTATGGCTGTGTTGGGTTTTTGTTGCTGCATGTGGGCTTTCACTAGTTGCGGCGAGCAGGGGCTACTCTTCATTGCAGGTGCACAGGCTTCTCATTGCGGTGGCTTCTCTTGTTGCACAGCACGGGCTCTAGGCGCACGGGCTTCAGTAGTTGCGGCACTTGGGTTCAGCAGTTGTGCCTCATGGGCTCTAGAGCACAGGCTCAGGAGTTGCGGGGCATGGGCTTAGTTGTTCTGCGGCATGTGGGATCTTCCCAGACCGGGGCTCGAACCCGTGTCCCCTGCACTGGCAGGCGGATTCTTAACCACTGCGCCACCAGGGAAGCCCGTCTGCTTACTCTTTAGATACAAGTTGCAAGTGTTTTGTTCCCGTTTTTGTCTTTCCTCCTTAAGCTGCTTTTTGCCATGCAGAAGTTGTTTGTTTTGTGTAGTCTATTTTATCAATTTTGTATTTTATAGAGTTTGGATTTGGGGTCACAGTTAGAAAGGCCTTTCATACTCCAAGGTTATAAAGAAGTTATCGAATGGTTTCTTCTCTAGAAGTTTTAAAGTTTTTATTCTATTTCACACTTAAATCTTTGGGCTGTTTTTTTCAATCTAGGAGAAATTATTTTCTGTGCTGTTTTCTGGCCCAATCATTTTGTGCCAAGAATCCTTTCCTCTAAGTTCTGAATGCAAAAGCCAGGGTTTCTGCTCTTCCCACCCCACCCCCCAACCTCAGGACACCTCTGCCCTGAGTCCTACTTGAAGGGAGGAGATGCAGGCAGGGGAGGGGGCAGAACAAAACTCAGACATGACGCAATGTTAATACAGAACAAGAACGAGGGTTGCTTACCACTCCACATGTCTTCACTGACGACAGCTCAGTATAAAGTATTTGGTTATTTGTGAACATTGGCCAAGGACCTACTGTGTGTCTGGTATTACAGAAGCACTGGGCTCGGAGATGAATGAGACAGTGTAAGGAGGTAGATGGCTACACCCTCAGATGTCAAATTACAAAATAAGAAACATTACCAGGTAGAAGGTGCTCAGGCCACATGGCCATCCAGGAAGGCACACCTGAGACATCTCAGAGGAGAGGTCAGGTGCCACGGCAGCGTACAGGGACAAGTGTCTTTGGGAAGTTAGAGTGCTTCAGCCACAAGCTGAGGTTCTGGGGGCAGTTCCCAGGCCTGGAGTGCGGATTTGCTGATTATGAAATGATTATAATTAATCCATTATATTTTAAACCACTTTATCCAAATAACTACCACTTGGCAACCGCACCTCGGGCCAGTTCCATGCGTGTCATGTGCACGTCCTCGAGGAAACCTGCTCTGCAAAGGAGCACCCAGAGTCCCCGTTTACAGAAGAGAAAACCCGCGGCTGCGCTGCCAGCCTTTCCTAAGCCGGCTGGCTGGCGACTCAGAGCTGTGCTTCCTCCCCAGGCACGGCTGCGCTCACACACATTTTGTCACTGAACCATGGGAAATCGGTTTTCAGAATGAGTCAACAGGAGGCAGAAATTACAAAGGGAAAAAACGGTCATCCCCACCTTTCTCTCTTCCTCCTTCTTCCCGATTCATAAAAGAGAGACTGTAAATGATCACTGTAATTCTCTGACCTGTCACCCAGAATGTGGAAGCTGCTGAAACTCTCTCAGACCCCCAGCCCACCACGTGCTCAAGGAGAGATCACCCTCTTTGCTGCCAGCTAATCCATTTGCCCCATATGCAAAACCCTCTGCAGTTTTTCTCCCTCCTTCCTTCCTGTCTTGTAAGTCCTGTCATTGCCCTGTTCACTGACAGTGGTCTAGGGGTGTCCCCTCTCACAAGTGAGTGACTATTGTAGACACAAAGTCAGAGTTATTCCCTGATTGTAGTTCACTTCAACATGACGATGTAAACTTTGTTCACAGCTGAGCCATGTGACCTCCCTGGAGTTGAAACTCCTTGGTTTTCTCTGTATGTCTCAGGAACTCACCCCCAGCTCTGGGGCAGATCCAGCCTGTCAACTGGTCAAGCAGACTCGCTTATATACGGTTCCTTGTTTCCACTGGAGATGTTCCTTCCGCTTTTCTCCTATTTTAGTTGAGACAGGGCTCCCCCTTGGCCTCCAGGCCATGTCCCAGGGATTCCCTTCACCATCATTCTGAGAACTTCTATCTTTCCCTCTTGACTGAGATGGACCCTGCTTTCCCCCCTCCTCCATCAGTTGAAAATCAACTGACCATAGATGGAGAGCTTATTTCTGGGTTCTATTCTATTCCACTGCTCTGAGTACCTGTCTTTATTCCATTATCACACTGTTTACTTTAGCTTTGAAGTTTTGTTTTTTTTTCTTTTTGCGGTACGCGGGCCTCTCACTGTTGTGGCCTCTCCCGTTGCGGAGCAACAGGCTCCGGACGCGCAGGCTCAGCAGCCATGGCTCACGGGCGCAGCCGCTCCGCGGCATGTGGGATCTTCCCGGACCGGGGCACGAACCCATGTCCCCTGCATCGGCAGGCGGACTCTCAACCACTGCGCCACCAGGGAAGCCCTGTAGTAAGTTTTGAAATCAGGGTATGAGTCCTCCAACTTTGTTCTTCTTCTTCAAGATTGTTTTGACTATTCAGGGTCAAATGAATTTTTAAGACGGGTTTTTCTACCTGTGTAAAAACGTCACTGGGATTTTGTTAGGGATTGTATTGACATCTTAACATTGTCTTTCAATCCATGAACATGGGATGTCTTTTATTTAGATCTTCTCTAATTTCAGCAATGTTTTGTAGTTTTCAGGGTATACTTCTTTCACCACCTTGGTTAAATTCATTCCTAAGTATTTTATTCATTTTTGTCTCTGAACACGGATTTGTTTTTTTAATTTCCTTTTAGGATCGTTCATTGCAAGTATATGAAAAATGCAACTGATTTTTTGTGTTGCTTTTGTATCTGCAACTTTGCTGAATATTTATCTTTAACAGTGTTTAGTGTGTGAAATTTTTAGAGATTTTACATATAAGATCATGTCACCTATGAACAGATAATTTTACTTTCTCCTCTCCAATTTGAATACATTTATTTCTTTTTCTTGCCTAATTGCTCTTCCAGTACTATGTTGAACTGAAGTAGTAAGAGTGGGCATTCTTGTTTTGTTACTAGTCATAGGAGAGACGCTTTCAGTCTTTCACCACTGAGTGTGATGTCAACTGTGGGTTTTTCATACATGGTTGTTATCGTGTAGAGGAGGTTGTCTTCTATTCCTACTTTACTGAATGTTTTTATCATGAAAAGGTGAATTTTGTTAAATGCTTTTTCTGCCTCAAAATGATCATGTGGTTTTTTCCTTCATTCTTGAAGTGTATTACATCTATTGATTTTCATTTTTTTAATTTTTTTTTTTTTTGGCGGTACGTGGGCCTCTCACTGTTGTGGCCTCTCCCATTGCGAAGCACAGGCTCTGGACGCACAGGTTCAGCGGCCATGGCTCACGGGGCCCAGCCGCTCCGTGGCATGTGGGATCCTCCCGGACCGGGGCACAAACCCGTCCCCTGCATCAGCAGGCGGACTCTCAACCACCGTGCCACCAGGGAAGCCCACATCTATTGATTTTCATGTGTTGAACTATTATTGCATTCTGGAAATGAATCCCACTTGGTTATAATGTGTAATCCTTTTAATATGCTGTTGGATTTGATTGGCTAGTATTTTGTTGAGAATTTTTGCATCTATATTCACGGGGCATATTGGTCTGAAATTTTCTTTTCTTATGATGTCTTTATTAGGCTTCAGCATCAGTGTTATGCTGACCTCACAGAGTTAGGAAATGCTCCCTCTTCAACGTTTTTGAAAAAGTCTGAGGATTAGTTTTAATTCTTCTTTAAATATTTGGTAGAATTCACCAGTGAAGCCATCTGGTCCTGAGCTTTTTTTTTTTTTTTTTTTTAATGATCACATTCTTTTTTTTAAAAAAACTGTATTTATTTATTTTTGGCAGCCTTGGGTCTTCGTTGCTGTGCACGGGCTTTCTCTAGTTGTGGAGAGCAGGGGCTACCCTTCATTGTAGCGTGCGGGCTTCTCATCACCGTGGCTTCTCATTGAAGCCACTGCTGTGGCGCGGGCTCTAGGCACACAGGCTCAGTAGTTGTGGCTCACGGGCTCTAGAGCGCAGGCTCAGTAGTTGTGTCACATGGGCTTAGTTGCTCCACAGAATGTGGGATCTTCCCAGACCAGGGCTCAAACCCGCGTCCCCTGCATTGGCAGGTAGATTCTTAACCACTGCGCCTCCAGGGAAGCCCTGGTCCTGGGCTTTTTGTTGGGAGGTTTCTTATTACTGATTCAATCTCCTTACCTGTTATAGGTCTATTCAGATATTCTTTCTTCATGTATCAGTTTTTGTAGATTGTATGTTTCCAGGAACTGTCCATTTATTTAGATTACCTGATTTGTTGGTGCACAATTGTTCACAGTACTCTCTTATAACCTATAAAATATGTATCAAAGCCCCACTTTCATTTCTGATTTTAGTAATTTGAGTTTCATCTCTTTTTCTTAATCAATCCAGCTAAGGGTCTGTTGGTTTTGTAAATCTATTCAAAAACCCAACTTTTGGCTTTGTTGATTTTCTCTATTATAGTTTTCTTTTAAATTTATTATTATTATTTTAATCAATTCTATCTTTATTTATTTGGCTGCGTCAGGTCTTAGTTGCAGCATGCAGGATCTTGGCCACGGCACGTGGGCTCTTTGTTGCGGTATGCGGGCTCAGAGTGTGTGGGCTCAGTAGTTGTGGCACGCAGGCTTAGTTGCCCCACGGCACGTGGGATCTTAGTTCCCAAACCAGGGATTGAACCTGCGTCCCCTGCATTGGAAGGTGGACTCTTAACCACTGGACCACCAGGGAAGTCCATATTACAGCTTTTATATTCTCTTTTTTTATCTCCACTCTAATCTTTCCTTATGCTTGCTCTGGGTTTAGTTTGCTTTTCTTTTTCTAGTTCCTCATGGTATACAGATAGGTCAAGATCTGAGAGATTCTTCTTTTTTTAGTGTACCCATTTATATCTATAAATTTCCCTCTTAGCATTACATTTACTGTATCCCATAACTTCTGGTACATTGTGTTTTCATATTCATTTATCTCAAGATATTTTCTAATATCTCTTGTGACTTCTTCTTTGACCCATTGGTTGTTTAAGAGTGTTTTGGGGGGAATTCCCTGGTGGTCCAGCAGTTAGGACTCTTTGCTCCCAATGCAAGGGGCCCGGGTTCAATCCCTGGTCTGGGAACTAGATCCTGCATGCTGCAACGAAGATCCAGTGTGCTGCAACGAAGACCCGGCACAGCCAAATAAATTAAAAAAAAAAAAAAAAAGTGTGTTGTTGAAGTTCCACATATTTGTGAACCTTCCAATTTTCCTTCTGTTATTGGCTTTTAGTTTCATTCCACTTTGATCAGAAAAGATTCTTTGAATTACTTTAATCTTTTAGAGCCTATTAAGACTTGTTTTGTGACCTGACATATAGCCTGTCCAGGAGTATGTTCCACGGACACTTTAGAAGAATGTGTAGTCTGCGTCGCCAAGTACAGTGTCGTGTATATGGTCTGTTACATGGTTGCTTTACAGAGTTGCTCAAGTCATCTTGTCCTCACTGATCTTTTGTCCAGTTCTCCTACCCACTACTGAAAGTGGGGAATCGAAATATCCAAATATTGTCACAGAACTATTTCTCCCTTCAATTCTGTCAACTTTTGTTTCATATGTTTGCACTCTGTTGTAACACACGTGTGTTTATAATTGTTAAATCTTCTTGCTGTATCAAACTTTTAATCAATATATCTTGTCTTTGTCTCTTGTAACCTCTTTTGATTAAACTACTTTGTCTTATAATAATATAGCCCCCTCAGTTCTCTTTTGGTTATTATTTGCATGGACGATATTTGTCCATTGTTTTACTTTCAAGCTCGTGTCCTTTTATGTAAAGTAAGTCTCTTATAAAACAGGATATAGATGAATACTGTTTTTTTAATCCAATCTCCCAGTCTCTGCCTTTTGTAATAGCAGAGTTTAGTCCATTGACATTAATATGATTACTGATAAAGGAGTTACTTCTGCCATTTATCTATGTGTTTTCTGTATGTCTTA
>NW_021703786.1:37789278-37852489 GCF_005190385.1 Monodon monoceros | reverse complement strand
GTATTTAATTACTTGTAGTGTGCCATTTTTATTCCCTTTTTCTTTCAGTTTCTGTATGTTTTTAGCTATTTTTTAAGTGATTACCCTGAAGATTACAACTAATGTCTTAAACCTCTAACAACTTAGTTTCAATAATACCTAGTTTCAGTAGTGTACAAACACTGTTCTATATCTCTGTCCCTTCCTATTGATATTGATATTGTCATAGATTTCCTTTACCAATGCTCCTTCTTTTTTCTTATGACTTCAAGTTACTGTCTAGTGCACTTTCATTTCAGCATGAAGGACAACTCCCTTTAGCATTTCTTGTAGGACAGGTCTACTGGTAACAAACTCTCTCAGCTTTTGCTTATCTGGAAATGTCTTAACTTCTCCTTCATTCCTGAAAGATAGTTTTGCCAGATATGCAATTCTTGGTTGATAGTTTTTTTTTTTCTTTTTGGACTTTAAATGTAACAGCTCACTTCTAGCCTCCATGATTTCTAAGGAGAAACCAGCTATTAATTTTATTGAGGATCCCCTGTATATGACAATTGTTTCTTTGTTGCTGCATTCACAATTCTCTCATCTTTGGGTTTCCACAATTTTATTACAATGTGTCTCAATGTGGGCGTCTTTGAATTTATCCTGCTTATTCATTGACATTCTCAGACATGTATATTCATGTCTTTCCTAAGATTTGGGAAGTCTCCAGCCATTATTTCTTCAGATATTTTCTCTCTCTCTTCTCTTTGAAATTCCTATGTGCATACGGTGTTACATTTGATGGGCTCCCACGAGTCCCTCAGGTTCTGTTTATTTTTTCTCATTCTTTTAAATTTCTGATTCCTATTCTAAATAATTTCAATAGTCTTATCTCCAGGCTCACTGATCCTTTCCTTCTGGCTGCTCGGATCTGCTATTGAACCCCTCTAGGGAGTCTTTTCATTTCAGTTACTGGACTTCTCAATTCCAGAATTTCAGTTTGTTTCCATTTTTTAATAGATTATTTAGAGTGGTTTGAGGTTCGCAGAAAAATGGAATGGAAGTTACAGAGAATTCCCATATACCCCCTGTCCCCAAACATGCACAGCCTCCCTCACTATCCATATCCTGCACTAAAGTGGCACATCCACTACAACTAACTACATTAATACATCATTATTGTCCAAACTCCATAGTTTACACTGGGGTTCACTCTCGGTCTTGTACTTTCCATGGGATTTGACAAATGTATAATGACTTGCATCCAGTTTCACTGCTCTGTATAATCCCCTGTGCTCCACCTTTATCTCTCCCTCCCCCTCAACCCCTGACAACCACTGACCTTTCTTCTGTTTCCAGAATGTCACAGAGCTGGGATCATACAGCGTGGAGCCTTTTTAGCGTGGCTTTTCTCAGTCACATGCATTTAAGATCCCTCCGTGTCTTTCCATGGTTTGAGGTCCCACTGTCTGGATGCCACAGTTTATTTATCAGTTCACCTACTAAAGGGCATCTGGGTTGCTTCCAAGTTTTGGTTCCTTTTTTACAACCTCTATTTCTTTATTCATATCCTCATTTTGTTCTTACATCATTTTCCTGATCTCCTTTAGTTCTTTGTCTGTGGTTTCCTGTAGCTCATGGAACGTATTTAAGACAGTTGACTTAACATCTTCAACTAATACTTTCAATGTCTAGGCTTCCTCAGGGATAGTTTCTGTCAAAGCCTTTTTTTCTGTGAATGTGCCGTATTTTCCTGTTTCTCTGTATGTTTTGTAAGTTTTTTGAGAACTGAACATTTTGAGCATTACATTGTGGTAAGTCTGGAAATTTAACTCTCTCACTCCTCAGGGACTGCTGAAGTTTTTGTTGCTGAGAGCTGGAGTCTGTTTGTGACTCTTCCAAACTATTTTTGCAAAGTATGTATTCCTTGTGTGTGGTCACCAAAGTTTCTGTTCCTTCATCTCTGCAGTCAGCCAGTGACCTGACAAAGATTTTCCTAAATGTGTGACTCCCCAAATGGGGGGGCAGTAGATCTCTTCCAATCCCCTGGGAGCCACTTCAACCAGGGAGGCTGAAACAATGCCCACCACCCTCTGTGCTGGCTCCTCAGTGATCAAAAGCGGCAACCAGCAATTAGAACCCACAATCCCAACATTCAGAGGACAAGGTCCTTACTGCCCATCCAGGTCCCAGCAAGTTGCCCCAGGGACATGAACAGCCACCACCCCACGATAGGCTGAAAGGCACCAAAACTCCCCAAATCTACCAGCTTCTTTGCCCAACTGTCCCATAGACAACCCCAGAGCTCCAATATCGTTACTTCAGCCAAGGCTGCCAGCTTGATGGCCGCTAGGGGAGAAGCAGGTCACTGGGGCTTCCTCCTGGCCATCTTCCCTGGCATCACTCTCACGCCCCCACTTTGATTTGAAATGTGCACAGAGTTCCTAACTCACAGAGCCCTCCCTGTAGGTGAGCTGCTTGTTCTCAAGGAGGCTTTAGAGTCTCCTTCAAGTCTCTGTTGCTCCTGAATTTCACGATGGTGGGTCTTGGTTTGAGAGAATTTATTGTGCAGGACACCTGATTGGCTCTTTGAATCTGGAGGCTGTCTTTCAACTCTGTTTTCTCTGGAACTCCCATCAGTCAACCTCCAGACGTCCTGATATAATTCCATATTTTTCACATCTTTTCCGATTTTCTGGGATATTTCTTCAATTATATCTTATAACCCTTCAACAGCTGTTTTTATTCTGGCTATTATATTTTAAATCTTCTAGTCATTCTTAGTTGTTCTATGCATACAATTCTTTAAAAGTAGCACATCACTGGGCTTCTCTGGTGGCGCAGTGGTTGAGAGTCCGCCTGCCGACGCAGGGGACGCGGGTTCATGCCCCGGCCCGGGAAGATCCCACATGCCGCAGAGTGGCTGGGCCCGTGAGCCATGGCCGCTGAGCCTGCGTGTCCGGAACCTGTGCTCCACAATGCGAGAGGCCACAGCAGTGAGAGGCCCGTGTACCGCAAAAAAAATAAAAAAAGTAGCACATCACTGAGAATTCCCTGGCGGTCCAGTGACTGGAACTCCACACTTTCACTGCTGAGGGCCCGGGTTTGATCCCTGGTTGGGGAACTGAGATCCCACAAGCCGGGGGAAAAAAAAAAAAATTAGTACGCCATTCTTTCTCGTGGATATAAAAGTTCTCTTCTCTTTCTAAGGATGTCTTGCTGTCATCTTGTAGTTTTCTTCTGTTCCCTGCATTGTCTCTATTGGCACTGGGTGGATTTCTTCTGCTTGCATCGTCCAAGGTCTCTTTCATGCAGAGGTGGTGCTCCAATATCAGGTGACCCTTGGCTGCAGTTCACAATTCACACTGAGGCACTAATGGCTGATTGGAAGTTCTGGGTAAATGGACGGCGTTTTCACACAGGAGCTTTGCTCTAGTGGTCAGGAAGCAGCATGGTCACTTTCTTGAAAGAATCTCCCAGTCAGTGCCTCCAGGGCTTTTCCTTTGGGTCAGCTTTTCCAGAGCAGAGTCTGCTGGCTTCCTGCCAGTCGCAGGATGGGGAAGGACACATCTTTTACAAACCTGGCCACAGCAGTCCTGAGGTATGGCTGGGGGGATAGTGGACCTCACTGCCACCCCTCCTCAGTCGTGTCTGAGGAGACCCCAACCTCCTGCTCGGGTGGGTGAGGGGCCGTCACCTGCCTGGGGTCAAGCCCTCTTTACGTAAGTCTCCAACCCTATTTCACTGCTCTGCCCTCCCATCCCCCACAGCCAGAGGTCCTAGTGCCCCAGTTCCAGGAGGTTCCTAGCATTCGGTGACGCAATTCCGCTTCCTCCCCGTGAGCTTCAACCGAGAGAGATCTTCAACTGAAGCCTGTCACCCCAGGCCCTCTGCCTTCCGTCTTCCAAAACGTTGCTGACACCCGTCCCCTGCTGCAGTCACTTCTTCCATTCCACCTTCGAGGACAACTATCCTTTCCTGCCCTTTCAGTTTGGTTCCAAGAGGGAAGGAGGATAAACCCAGGTGGCTAAGCTGCCAGGTCGAGGGGGAGCCGCTGGTCTTTCCTCAGTGGACTCCCATTAAAGAATAAACAAGTGCCTCAAAAAATGTTTAAAAGAAGTTGTTGGGGAGGAAAATGCCATGAAATTAGGCAGAAAATTACAGAAGACTCAGCAACACACAACCATCTGGAATGAGTCCCAGATGCCTTGCAGAGCCAAAGAATCCAGACAATGAAAGTTCAGGAACAGGCAGTAGCAGCAGCCTCTGGCCCTGTGGCGTTCAAACTCGGAACAGAAGTCACCTCTGGGGGTGGATGTTGGGTGGGAGGGGCCCGTGGGAGTCATCAGGGAGCAAGAAATATTCACCACCTTGACGCGGTGGTCGTGACACAGGCGTGTACACGTGCAAAGATTTGTCAAGCTGTACTCTTGAGATTTGTCATTGTGTGCGTCTCACATCTCAGCAAAAGAGCAAGGGAAGGAAACGGACATTTATTGAGTGCTTGCTGTTTGCTAGGCACTGGCTAGGTCTGCTTTTCTAATTCATTCATTTAATGAGCACCTACTATGTCCTGGGCACTATCTAGGTTCTGAGGACCCAGCAGCAAACAAATCAATTAGCATCTATGCCTGCGTGATGCTCCCAGTTAATGGGGAGACAGTATCAAATAACTGCATCACAAAAGTCAAGTGACAACAGTGACAAGTGCAGAAGAAGGAGCAAGTCCCAATCCGGGGTGGGAGGGTGTCAGAAAGGCTTCCCTGAAGAAACGAAGTTGCAACAGAGATCTGAGGGGTCAGGAGGAAATGACCAGTCGTGAAGCATGAAGAGCATGGGGTGCAAAGGGACCAGCACGTGCAAAGACCCCGTGGCAGGAGGCGTGTGCACGTTCATGAGGGTAGAGAACAGGGCCGAGCAGGGCTCCACTGATGCCAGAGGGGCCTCAGAACTGCCGTGCCCCAGACGGGAAACTGAGGCTCAGGGTGTCAGCCCCGGATTGCCCAGCAAGTACAACTGGGGCAGAAACCAACTCTGTCTGTTCCCCCTAGGGAACGTGAGCGGGAGAGGCCGCCTGGGCTCCGGCCTCCAGTGGTGCCCGCTGCCCTCACGTTCCCTGCCTCTCAGCCCCACAGGGCCTGCGGCTGGGGGTGGCCATGGAGCCCTGCCCCGAAGAGCAGTACTGGGACCCGCTGCTGAACACCTGTGTCTCCTGCAAAGCCATCTGCAGCAATCAGAGTCCACGCACCTGTGCAGCCTTCTGCAGTGAGTCCTGGGGCCCGAGCCTGGGCTGGATGCCCCTCCTGCCCCCGGAGGTCCCCCTGGCCTGCACTTGGGACCTGAGGAGGGGTGGAGGGAGACGGGAGATGGACAGTGTGGCACCTTCTACCTTTCGACCCTCCTACCCTCCTTGCAGCTTCCCAAGCATGCTCCGTTCCTTCCTGCCTCAGGGCCTTTGCACAGGGATGCATTTCCCCACCTTCTCCCCCGGGCTCCCTCCCACCCGGCCTTCAGGTCTCAGCCCCAAATCAAGAGGTCCTCTCTGACTGCCGTATGGAAAGTGGGCCCTCCTTCGTCATTCTCTGCTCTTTCTTCTGAAACTTTTTATTATAGAAATTATGACAGAGAGAGAGGACGGCATGATGAACCTGTCTACCCATCAGCAGCTTTAGAAATGCCACCTTTACAGTCCCCAATTTTTTTACTTGTGTATTTTAAAGCCAATCCAAGAACTCGTATTATTTTATGTGTAAATACTGGATCACGAACCCCTAAAACATAAGGGCCTTTAAAGCATAACCTCAATGTTTTATCAGCCCAGCAATAATTCCTTAGTATCATCTGCACTCAGGCCACATCCAGTTTTCTCGAATTGTCTTTTGCTTGCTTTTTCGTAACTTGTTCTTTCCCCGATGGAACTTATCACAGCTTGTACCACACGTTCTTTCCTGTGCGTTCATGTGTCTCAACCACCCGACTGAGAGCTCAATTCCTTTCTTAAGCCTAGCACAGTGCCTGACACATAGTAAGTGCTTCATAAATACTGGCTGAGTGGGGCTCAGAGAGGCTGAGTGACTTGCCCAAGATCACACAGCACAGTAGTGGAAGAGTTAGGATTTGAACAACAGATTTCTGAGTCTGCAACACCATGGCTCTGAGCCACTATCCATTAATGAGGTGGACATTCAGTGTTGACCCACAAACCCCTGGAAAGAGGAATCTGACAGACCCTTCAAGGAGGTTATTATCTAGTTGGAGAAATGACTCCACTTCATGGTAAAAAGGTGAACTACCGTAAAACGCCACAGCTGGGAGAGACCACGTCTGGCTGATGGGTTGGGGAGCGAGGAAGTTTTCTGGTAGGAAGCGCCACCTGAGATGGATTGTTAAGAGTCCACAGACGCAGAAGTCAGATGAGGGGGAACGGCACCCCTGGACGAGGGACCAGCGTGGACAAAGGCGTGGAGGCGGGAAAATACAACAGGGAATATCGAGGCCCAGAGGGGAGGTTGTGAGGTCAGGCAGTGAGGGCTGGTGGTCTGTGGAGCTCTGTCACCTGCACAGCCACATGGGGGTTCCCAAGGACGAGAGGAGGTCACGGCAAGCCCGGGAACACTGCTGCCATCGGGCTAACTCCACCTTGTGAGTGTCGGGGTCAGGAGGGTCCAGGGCCACAGCAGGGTAAGGGCAAGGGGTGGTCACTGGTCCTGACAGGATCACCCGAGTCTCCCCTGAGGTCCCAAATGCAGGCCTTCCTGGTTTTGCCTTCTACTCTGAAAAGGATGTACGTGTTGGCATGTTTGCATTGCAAAGAGCCACAAGTGAATATCCTATTTAAACCCTGAGCATTATTCATTATGTGTCAGGCACTGTGCTGGGGACTTCAAATCCCCGTAACAACCGTAAGAAATCACCATTGTTATAATTATTCCTCTCCTGGAAAACAGGAGACTGAGGTATGGAGGGGCCAAGCCCACCACGTGAAGTGGCGGACCAGAGCTTCCCCCAGCCCGCGTGCCTTCAAGGTCTGGGTTCTTGGCCTCTGTCTTGTGCTGCCTCCAAAATGCGCCCTGAAAACCTGCATGCGAGTCACATTTTCATATGAATGAATCTTAGAGACAAGGGAAACCTACCCTGTGAAAGTATAGGTTTCTGTATGGCACTCAAAACTGCTCTCTCCAGCAAGTGTGAATGGGCTTCAGTTTGCTTGGCTTCTGCCCCTTGGCACTGATGCCTAGTTAAGCTCCTGAAATTCTCATTTATTATTAAGACAGAAAAAACACTATTAATCTGGGCTTTCTCACCTTCCTTCCAGTCCCCTTCCCCAACTTGCTAAGGCAGATTCTGGTTTTGTTCTCCATTCCTTATATTTATATGAAATATGTTTCTCGCTTATGAGGTTTGAAAAACCCAAGTAAAGAAGTTATGTGACAATGTAATAACTTAAAAGATAACTAGAAAACCCTTATACAGTTAGTACTAAGAAATGCTCTTTTAAATTATAGGTCAAAGAAGAAATAATAGTGAAAAATAAGAACATTCTAAACTAGGTACAGAAAAAATACTACATGTCAAAATGTGTGTGATGCAGCTAAAACAGTACTTAGAGGACAACGTATAGTCTTACATTTGCATACTGGAAGAGGACTTGGATTACTCTGGAATTGCTTTTGGGGAACTGGACTAGGATTCTTTTTTAACTTTGATCCCTTTGAGGCCAGACCCCCAGTTTCTGCCTGTGTCTGTCACCCAGCAGCATCATGCATCTCTGTCTCCCAGAGTCACTCAGCTGCCGCAAAGAGCAAGGCAGGTACTATGACCAGCTCCTGGGGAACTGTATCAGCTGTGCCTCCATCTGTGGACGTCACCCCAAGCAATGCACACACTTCTGTGAGAACAAGTTCAGGAGTCAAGTGAACCTCCCACCAGCGGTCAGGAGACAGCGGACCGGAGAGGCCTCGACCCAGGCAGACAACCTAGGGAGGTACCAGGGATCAGAGCACAGAGGCTCGGATGTGGGTCCAGGTAAGCCACCTAAGGTTGGCCTGCGCGGTGTCCAAGGGTCAGAGTGGATGGAAGGCAGGCACCAGGCCTCAATAAGGAGAGGCTGCAAAGCAGGAAGTCCAGTGCAGGCAAATGGCCAGAAACCAGGGGGGTGGGGAGATCATCACAGGATAGAAAAAAAAAAAAATTAAGCAAAGTTTACAGAAGTCTGTGGGCAAGAAGGAAGCAAAAGAAGAAAAAAGACCTGACAGCTGGGAGTCTCATAATGGTGGCTGAATGAATTCTCAGAACACAGGGCAGCGAGTGGATAGCACAGCTAACCAGTGAGCAAGACCCCCACTCCATTTAGAGGCAATGGAGACTTACCAAGAACGAGAAAGAAAAGTACTATCAAAAAAGCTCACGGTGGAGATGGGCCTCCTTAGATATGTGAGAGGGGTCTCTTGAACTAGGCACTTACTAAGTGCCGAGCACTGGAAATGACCTAATTAATCCTCCCAGAAAATACCTCTTGGCTCAGCTACTCTGCTCTGTGGTGTCAGAGAGGACGGGGCTTGGGTGGGGATGTGGACCCACAAACACTTGATATCTATGGTGCTCTTGGTCTGCCAGGCGCTGGCTGGTTTTCCTCCTTTTCTGTGACTTTCCCCATGACGTCACTTCCATGAGAACAGGCTTCATGTGTCCTGATAACGAAGTGCCCAGCCTGGTTCTTCTCGGTTAGACTGTTGTCTCTTACTCTGCTCTGCTCTCCTGTCAGTAAGCTGCTGCCACGTAACAAACAGCCCCCAGATTCCATGGCGTGTTATTCCTCATGGCATAGGGCTTGGCTGGAGTCAGCTGGAGGGGCTCGGCTCCTGAGTCTCTCATCCTCCCCTGGGACCAGCGGGTGGGCAGCAGCATCAGAGGTGACACACGGGCCTCTGAACCTCTCGGCCAAGAGCTGGCACCCATCACGTGCTGCATCCTATCCCTCCAGATGCAAAGCCAGCTAGACTCAAGGCGGGGGAGACAGACCCCGCTCTCGGCTGGAGGAGAGGCGAAGGATTTGTAGCTGTGGGGGGTTTGTGGCCGGTTTTTATCCAGCACAGCCTCTTGTGAGAGGAAATGCAGATTCACACACAGAGGGCGTGGATACGGGTGGAGGGGGTGACGAACGGGACCACCAAGGGGGCTGCTCTCCAAGGTCTGGTGACCCCCGCGCCTTCCCTGCAGTGACGTATTTGACTCTTCCAGCCAAACCCAGAACCCCGTCCACCTCCGATGCCACAGATTCCCCTTTACAGACAGAGAAATTGAGTCTCAAAACCTGGAGGGTCAGTGCACAGCTGAGCGGGGACTCGGGCCCGGCCTGCGGGTTCCAAAGTTTGTCCGCTCTGCAAGAGCCAATCCCCGAAGCAGTGTTCTGTGGCACCGTCGCCCACTTAGGGGGACCTCTTGCCAGCGTGACACCGTTAGCCCTTCCTGTCTGTGACCACCAGCCAAGCCCCCTCCCCAGAGGGCCTGGGGTGGACCCTCCAGGTATGAATCCCCCAGGAAGTGTGGACAGACATTCCAGGAGCCAGTGGGGTCAGCGTGACCACGTCTGACCTGACCGCTGTCCCAGTCATTCCATGGTGCGGCCTTCCGAGCCTCGGAGGGCTGGGTGACGCCTCGCCATACCTGCCCCTGCCGCGTCTCCCTCTGGAGGTCTGGGGCTTACGTGTGTCCCGCTGTGTCCTGATACCTGGGCGTGCAGGTGGGGCGAGAGCTGGGTTTGGTGGGGACTGTGAACAGGAAGTGCCGGGCCCACACCCTGGGTGTTAAGGGCAGGGCGTGCAGAACACTGCCCGTGGCAGCGGGGCTGACCTGTCCCCCCCCACTCACTCCCCGCCCTGCCAGCCCCCACCCTTGGCCCCTCCACGTCTCTCGGAATGGCCGTTCCTTCATTTGACGGTAACTGTGGAGGGCTCAGCTGTGCCTGGGGGGACGGGTGCAAGAGTCAGGCAGACCCTGTCGCTGACCCCATGGAAGTTACAGTCTGATGGGAGAGACAAATGACTGAGTAACCTCAGTGCGTGGCGACGACATCCCCCAGCCAGGGTGCGATGGGGCGAGGAAGGTTTCCCCGAGGAGAGGCCCTCAAGGCAGACTGGGGGCCAGACCCCTGGTTCCATCTCCCACCAACTGTGTGACCTTGAGCAAGTCACTTAACCTCTCTGAGGTTAAGTGTTTCCGTAAGACTGAGATCACCTGCCTTCACGGGGTTGCTGCACTGAGTGTCAGGATCAGCACATAGTAACTGCTCATTTAAAAGGAAAGCATACATCTAAGAGACGACGTGGAGAAAGGTGTTCCAGGCAGAGGGCACAGCATGTGCAGGTGCTGGGAGGGGCTGGGAGCGGAAACACACGGATTCTCTGTGGACAGGGTACAGCCACTGCTAGGACCACTGGGGCTGCGACTGCTACAAACAGTGGGAGCAAAGGCTAAGCTTTAGTGAAAATTAAGGTTTGCTTTTCTTATCCGAGCCCACGGAGCCCCCAGGCCCTATTCAAGGGCCTCCTGGGTCCCGGGTTCAGAGCTCCAGGTGGCGTGAGCACGGGTGACCTGGGACGTCTCCAGACTCTCTATCTCCCTGTCCCCACTGTGGGGCAGCCTGGCACCCCCCTCACAGGGCTCTCGCAGGGCCTCAGCGACCCTGGGCCTTGATGCTCCAAATCCTTAACTTGATTACATCTGCAAAGGCTTTTCCCCCAAATCAGGTCATAAGGTCCCACGTGCAGGTTACAAGATCCCTTGTGGGAGGGCGATGCCCGCCTTGGGAGCACATCCTGCACGGCGGCCTGGGGGTTGGTCTCGTCTCTGGCTTTTTATCTCAGGGTGTGGAGTGTTTTCTCCCCACACACGCCACCCCCCATCCGCCCCCGACGGCTGCAAGAGATGTCACCGTGGCGGGTGCCCCAGGCCCCCTCTTCATCCCCAGGGCTGAGGCCAGGGGAAGGGGGCAGAAAGCCTTGGGAGCCCACCTCACCCCTCCCCTGACCTGCCTGCTCGCTGGGCTGGGGCCGTGGGGATGCTGGCGGAACGTTCCACTGGGTCGAGCTGCTACCAACAGCGCGGAGGCCGGAGCGTCCGCCCCGTTTCACCAGGAGGCAGGCCTGACCGTGAGCAAGGGTGGCCGCAGGGCCCAGGCTCAAAACCTGCCCTGCCCCGGCTACACCAAGGCCCCTCAGGACAGGTCACAGCACTGCCCGCCCAGCCAGCCCGAGCTCCAGCCCAGCAGCAGCAGTCGGGGAAATCCTGTTTCTAGGCGAGATTGACTCTGAAAACAGTACAAGCACGGAACAAATCTAATGGAAAACCCGCTTGGAAATAAACCATCCGCGGTGCCCCCTGGTGGCGGTGCTCAGAACTGCGCCGCAGGCCTGGCTCTCTGGCAAGGACAGAGCTCTCACATCCTTTCCCGACTGAAGCCCCTGCACCCACCGGGGTCAGCAGACAGGGAGGCACTGGGCGAGGCCGCTCCGCTCCGGGGCCAGGTCACTGAGGGCCGACAGAGGTCAGCGACCGAGCTTACAGACCTGAACAGCTGGTGACTGAACAGAGGAAGCACAGTGGTGGCTGGGGACCCCGTCCCCGCACCTGGCCAGCCTCTGACCCGGCTTTAACAAGCGAGGCAGCCAGCATGCTCCTTGCCGTTCCCGTTTGGAAAGGACGACACACAGGGATCGTGACGGAAGAAAGAAGGTATTAAAAAGCGAGGTTTGGGGAAAGTCTCTCCCCAGGAGCAACACCTGCTGCGGCCTGGGTTTGTCGGTTCCCACATGCTCTTGTCTAAGCACATTTCACACCAGGGAGAATCCCGAGCGCCCACCTCTCTCTCCCTGTTCACTTCCTGCCCCTGAGGCTCAGCCCATCTCAGGACCCACCAGGAAGCTGGTCTCCGGCTCTCACTGTAAACAAAGCCCAGCAAATGCCTGCATCCACGTGCCTAGAAGTGAACGTAGTGAGCCCACAAGCCTGGAAAGGGCGTGTCCGTGTTGGCAGGTGGTTGCACGTGGCCCTCAGAGGAAACCACCCCACCCAGATGTGCCTGTGTCGCCAGCCTGGGACAGAGGCGGAAGGCGACATCTTTCGCAGTTTTAACTGCACCTCTCTTCCGGATCCAGGGCCTCTGCGAAGCACACTCTACGAGCGGGTCACCAGGCAGGAACTGGTTCCATTTCCCTCAGGAAGCCCCAAATCACCCTCCTCACATGGTGGCTCAGGGCGCCCGGGAGAGCAGAGCAGAGGCTGCCAGGCCTCGTCATGGCACCGGCCAGGCCCTGCGTCCCCTGTACTGCGTACTGCTGGGTGCAGGGGGGCCCGGCCCAGCCCGACTTGAAGGGCAGGAATCGAGGACCATCTCCAAATGCCAGCAGCCAGCCTCGAGGTAGTCTGAGTGTTAGAGTTCAGCTGAAAACACCTGAAATCCACCCAGCACTTCACTGTGTACTTAGCAGAGTCTGGTAGCTGGGAATTCCACCTCCCACGTGAAGGCTGCCAGCCTCTCCCCCGCTAATCCGGCCAGGCCGACGGCTTTATTTTATCCCAGGGACGCACAGGAGCCGGTGAGTAGATGGGGGCCCGGGAGCTGGGACACACGGACGTCGCCGGCCGGGGGTGGCGCCAACAGCCCACCCAGAGCTCTGTGAACGTCAGGGTGGCACCAGCCAGCTGTCACTTCATAAAATTCTGCCCCTAAGGAGCCTGCGTAAGGAAGAGGGACAGTGTCCACCTTGCCATCTGTGCGCGGCCGGCCTGGAGCCCCGGCGTGGAGCCCATCAGACCTGCCCCCAGGTGCAGCTCTGCAACTGTGACCAGATCTGAGGCTCAGTTTTGTCATCTGAAAAACAGACTGTAAGGCGGTGTGCCCACAGCGGGAACAGCCTGCAGGATCCTCAAACAGCTCAGCAAGGAGGCGCCACCTGACCCGGCAACTACACTCGTGGGACGCGTCCACGAGAGCTGCACACACACGTGCACACGGAAACCTGCACGCAAGCCTTCACAGCCGCCAAAGGGTGGAAACAACCGAAATGCTTGCTCATCATGGACAAACAAACACGATGTGGTGCATCCACACAGTGGAACGTTACTCAGACCCAACACACGTGGCCACACGCCTGAGCCTTGGAAACACACCGAGGGGCCTGACGTGAAGGTCCCGTGCTGCACAATTCCACTGGTATGAAGTGTCCAGGACAGGCGACAGACAGCGTGGTGGGGCCCGGGGCGGACGGGGGGCGTCATGCGGTGCCGGACACACCCCAGGTGCACAGGCAGCAGCCGCACGAGCCTGAGAACACACTAACCACCCCCCTCATCTTCACGGCCGTGAGCCTGGCAGCACGTGGACTACACCTCAACCTGTAAAGGGGGCGAGCGCCCCTCCTTCACAGAAGCGCGCGGGTCAGGGACACACTAGAGAAAGTGTTGCGTGCAGCAAGACCAGCAGGCGGCCAGCAGCCCTTCCTCCCGGGCTGGGGGCGCCCGATCCCAGGGCCCGGGACAGATTTCGAGGGCAGGGCTTTGGCTCGGGGCCCTGAGTGGGGCCAGCGCCCCATTTCCCCAGGTCCTCCTGGTGTACACCTGCCCCTCAGGCCCAGGAGCAACACCACCGTCTCTCTCCAAGCACGTGCTCCCTGGTCAAACACCCTCCCTGGACAACTGTCCACCTGCTCGCCCGTCCACCTCTGGTACTGTCCCAAGCTACACCCCACAGCGAGGGAGAACGACAAAGGGCGTGCAGCTCCGGGGACCCCGGCCCTCCGAGGGGGCGTGGGGGTGACCGCGTGGCTTGTTTGGGGCTCACGAGGAGGAAGCGAGGACGAGGGGCTGCTGGCCGAGGGGGGTGCTTCAGGGAGGGCCCCTCCTGACTCTGGGTCGCCCGCTGTCTTGCAGCGCCCCCAGCGCTAAAGCTGAGCGCCGGGCAGCTGGCCCTGGTCTACAGCGCGCTGGGGCTCTGCCTCTGCGCCATCATCTGTTGCCTGCTGCTGGCCGTGGCCTGTTTCCTGAGGAGGAGGGGGGACCAGGTCTCCTGCCAGCCCCGCGCAGCGCCATGTCGGATGCGCGCCAAGTCCTCCAAGGGTGAGCACGCAGCGGGGTCCTGGACATCCCTGTCCTGGCTCTGCCCCCGCTTCTAAGCGGAGAGCGGTTGCCGGTCCTCCCGGGGAGCAGCCTGGCGCCAGTTCCTACGGTTTCCTATCTGTCCTGGTGAAATCGGGTCAAACATCAAGGCAAGAGGAGACAGGGCCCTGAGGAAGGGTGGGTGTTGGGCCCCGGGTCTTGCCCCACTTGCCAGGACAGGGCGGCTAACACCGGAGGTGGTCCCCTGGGGGTGCAGGGCGGGGGAGGAGGGGTCCAGGCCGAGGCCAACGCCCTCTCCCGCTCAGCAGATCACTGGATGGAAGCCGGCAGCGCTGCAGAGGCAACGCCCGAGCCGACGGAGACGTGCAGCTTCTGCTTCGCGGAGTGCAGGGCGCCTGAGCGTGCCGGGAGGTGGGCGCGCCACGGCCAGAGCGCAGCCGGACAGCCCTGCGTGCGCGCCCCGAACGGTGGCCTCTGCGGCATTGAGGTCGTGTGCACGCCCGCCCAAGAAGGAGGCCTGGCCACATGAACCTGGGGGGCTGGGGGGAATGGTGATGGGAGAGAGAAATGACGGTGGGGGAGACTGGGGAGAGAGGAACAGAGCAAGGGGAAAGGACAGGGAAGGGGGAGGGGAGTGGAGGAACAGCTGGCAGAAGGGCCAGGGCCACCGTATTGACCCCAGGTCTCCACTGTAGGTCACCGGCACCTAAACGCACCTGCAGTAAAAGCACCCACACCTGCTGGACCCAGCCCCGGGGACCCTTTGTAGAAATAAAACCTCCCACACTGCCCACTCCTCACTGTGGCTGGTTTGGGTCGCGTCTCCCCGTGGTGACTGCCCCATCCCACCTCTCCCGCTGCCCCTGGGCTCCAGGCCTGGTTTCCAAGGATCTGAGCGAGTGTGTGGACCGAGAAGCAAGCTCTGCTGTCCCCTGTCACCTAAGAGGAGAAAGCAGCCGGCTGATGGTGGGCCCACCATCAGGGTTGGGCCCGCCTGCGTTGATCTCGGAAAACCAATCTCCTCCCGTGTCTCCTCAGAAAGGCGTGAAGCAGTGTGACTGTGTGTGCACGTGTACAGTCACGTGTGTGCACGCATATGCTGCTCCCACGTGTGTCACGGGGCGCGGGGTGGACAGAGAGCAGGCGGGCTGAGCCCGGGCGTCAGGCTGCTCTCAGACCCCGGACCACGTCCCTGCATCACCTCAGGAGTGCTCTCATTTGGACACCAACCTGCTACTGTTCAGTACTTTTCTTTACATCAACCTACCTTTCCTTCCAGACCTACACGCTAAATTTTTCGGATTCTGACCGGTAACACTGTATCTGAGCATTCACAATTTGTTTTCTTGGCTACACCACGTGGCTTGTGGGATCTTAGCTCCCTGACCAGGGATTGAACCCGCACCCCCTGCAATGGAAGCGCAGTCTTGGCCACTGGACCGCCAGGGAAGTCCCACATTCACAAATTTTTGATACTACATATATTTTATACCTGTATTTGCAGTGAAACCTACACGTTAGGAGCATTTAAACCTGAAAATACATAACTGCTGTAGCAGCAGCTACACAGATGAACACAAAATTATGCAAATCATTCATCTGGAAACCACCTGGCACACCTACGTGCACCAAAGGTTCACACAACACACTCTGGGAGGTGTAGACAAGAAGCCTGAGGCTCCATCCTTCCCTCATCCACTGGCTAATGGGCCCTGTCACCTTCTCAGGCTGCTGGACAAAGCCCCACACGCTGTGCGGCTTCAACACTGGAACCTCCTGTCCCCCGTCTGGAGGCCGGAGCCCACCCAGGTGTCACAAGGCTGGTCCTGCTGCGGCCGTGACGGGAGAACTGCCCCGGCCTCGCCCCCACGGCTGCAGATGGCCGTCTTCCCTTGATGTGTGTCTGTCTGTCCAAATCTTCCCTTTTTATAAGGACACTGGTCACCCTAATGACCTCATTTTCACTTGATCATGTCTGTACATCTCCAGATAGGGTCATGCTTAAAGGTTCTCAGGGTTAGGACCTCAACCCATGAATCTGGGGGCACACATTCAGCCCAGAACACAGGTCCTCCCAAGTCCAGTCTCGCTTCAACGCGGTCTGAAACCAAGTTAGCTTCTCACAAGCACCCGCCCAAGACAAGCGTCTGACCCGGTGTTCAGTGGGCCCAAGGCGGCAATGGGGACATCTTGGTGCGGTGTCCACCGGTCACCAAGCCCACGGCAGCATCTCTTGGCAGCACGGACCCTGTACCTGGGGTAGCTGCCTGCCAGACCCTGGCGACGTCCCAGCGCATCTCTGAGCTGCACGGACGCGCTTGGGATGCAAAGCCTCGTCCGAAACGTGTGCAGACTCCTCCAGCTGTTTTCAAATTCTGCTCATCTGAGCCCAAGGGGCCCTGGGGGATGCTTCTGGACCGTGCGGGGAGTGAAGGCTGCCGAAAACACAGGGAAATGTGTGCCTGACTACGGCTTTCCACAAAAATAACCTCTGGGTTTTTTGTGTCAGTTTTTCAATTGGTCTTTAGTGTAAGTTGACGTGGCAGGTTTTGTTTTGTTTTTTTAAAGACCAGGATCCTCTGTTGCAAAGAAAATCTGAAACTCTAAATACCATCCACTTTACCCACGTTCTGTGTTCTGCTGGTCCTACTTCCAAAATACACTGATTCCCGCCACCTGCCACAGCCCCCGCGACGCCAGCCCCGAATCCGCCCTGTGCACCCTGCCCAGGGCTCAGCAAGCTCCTCTGAAAAGGACCAGATGGCAGAGACTCTCGGCGACGACTCAGCGCTCACCCAGCCCTGCCGCGCTTGTGCCCAGGCAGCCAGCGCCAGGGGAGGCGGCGGGTCGGACTGGGCTCCGCCGACGCAGCTCAGACCGGGCACCACAGCTCGCCCTCCCCGCCCTGCTGCTCCGCAGCTTGGGCCTTTACCTCCAGCTTTACTGAGACATAAATGACACGTAACTTTGTGTGAGTTGCCAGGTGATGCATCTGTACATTGTAATACGCTCCCCACGTGGCATCAGGAACCCCTCCACTCCAGCCCACCGTCACCCGTGTGGTGAGAACGTGTAAGATCTCCTCTCTCTGCAACTCTCAAGCACAGGACACGGTATCAGGACGTGTCAGTCTCACCCCTGGGAGTCTGTGCCCTTTGGCCAGCATCTCCCCCTTTCCCACCCCCTGGCAACCACAGTCTACTGTTTCTCTAGACACTGGCCTCTTTGTGTCTCTCTACGGTTTTCTGAAGAGCTGTCTGCGAACAGCATCACCTCACTCCCGCCCCGTCTTCGGTGCTGCTGTCCTGGAAGCCCACGATCCGTCACTACTGTTTTTGCTTTAGAAACTCAGTAGCGTATGGAATGATTAAAAATAACAAAAACAATGCTTTGTAGATCTACCTTCACGTCTAACAATCCTCATTTTCTGGGTGTGGACCTAGGTCTGTCTGGTGTCTCTCACTTCTGTCTGAAGAGCCTCCTTCAGCACCTCTTGTGCGAGTCTGTGGATGGTGAATTCTGTTTGCTTCCAAAGCCTTTCCATTTCTGAGAGATTTTTCTGGGAAGACTCTGGGCTGCCAGCTTTTTCTTTCCAGCATCTCAGAGACATCGCCCTACTCTCTCCGGCTCCCACAATTTCTGACAAGACAGCTGCTGTGATTCCTACCTTTGTTTCTTTGCAACGTGTGCCTTCAAATTTTTCTTTTTATCTTACTTTTTAAAGGTTTCAGTGTGATGTGTCCCGGAGTTTCCTGTTGCGGGTAGGTCTGTTTTGTTATTTATCCAGCTTGGGGTTCTCTGAAACGTTCGGACCTGTAGCTTGATGTTTTTCATGATAAAATTACTGGCCATTATCCCTTCAAACTGTTTGGTACCGCCCCACATCCCAGGTTCCCTATTCTTTCGGTTTGCCCCCATTCTTCTCTTTGTTCCAGTTTGGGTGGCCCCAATGCCTCTTCCCTCAGCTGTGAGGTCACTGACGGGCCTGTCAGGGACATCCTTCCTGTCACCACGATCTTGGCTCCCAGCACCTCCATCCACGTGGCCCCTCCTCACACAACCCCCATCCTGCTGAAGGCTCCCGTCTGTTCCACACATTTTCCCTGAGAGCCGTCAACACATTAACCCTAATTATCCAGAATCTCCGCCTGACAGTTCCGACATTCACATCATCTCTGAGTCCGGTTCTATCGCTTTGTCTCTTGGCAGTGAGTGTTTCTACTTGCTGTTTTGTGTGTCTTGTGATTTTTTTTTTTTTTTTTTTTTTTTTACCAAACGCCAGACCTGCATGGGAAGGCAGAGACTGACATACCAACTTTTTATGCCTGGAATGGGCCAGCCTTTCTCCTCCAGGCCATCAGTGAGGTGCCGAGTCACAGGCTGAGCCGGCTGGGTTCTGTCGTTGCTGTGATCAGCCCCGGGGCCCAATGGCTTCACCTGGCCCCGTGGGGTCACGCTCTCGGGGAGGGGCTGCTCCCTGGCAGCTGCACGCCTTCCTGCCCTTCCTCGGCAGTAGACGCCCCTGTCGCTCAGTGTTTCCTCCCCTGGGGTCCCGTCCCGCGTGCCCTCCCCCCACCCCTCCCTCCCCGGAGCAGAAGCCCACCGAACTCCTCCCGATGGAGCCTCAGGGCTACGGCGACCCTGCTTCTGCTGAGCCCAGACATGCAGACCATCGCGTGCTGCACAGAGCATCACTCCCATGCACCACGGTGCTGGCGTGTCGCTGACTGGATCTGAGGAGCAGACAATTTAATAACAGTGAACTAAACAAGCCCCAAGATTAAGAGTAAAAATGGTACAAATGAACTTATTTACAAAACAGAAATACAGTCACAGGTAGAAAACAAACTTACAGTTACCAGGGGGAAAGGAGGGGGATAATAAACCGGGAGACTGGGATTGGCACGTACACACTACTATATATAAAACAGGTAACTAATAAGGACCTACTGTAGAGCACAGGGAACTCTACTCAATACTCTGTAATGAACTATGTAGGAAAAGAATCTAAAAAAGAGTGGATACATGCACGTGTGTAACTGATCCACTTTGCTGTACCCTTGAAACTAACACAACATTGTAAATTAACTGTACTCCAATAAAAGTTAAAGAATAAAGATAATTTAAAAAACTTAAAATCAATCAATCCATCACAAGAAATAATGCACCCCAAACTCAGGGGTCCCCAACTCAATGGCATTCCTGTGGATTCCGTGCTCTGAAGCAAGAAGACAGGGCACTGCATCTCCCACACCCTCCCGAGAACAGGCAGCCCTGCTGGGTTGAGAGGCAGCACAGGCCATTCTGGGTGTGTTAATTCCAACCGTCTACACAGGCAGCATGTGGCTCCCAGTTAAAGAGGGACCCGAACGTGTTCGAAAATGCTGCACGACCACTGAGCCTGAGGATACAAGAGACTGAGTAACTCAGCATCCGTGGCGAACGAGGACGTGTCACAAGCCTCCAGCAGGGACCAGAGGACACCAGCACAGATCTTCCAAGCACGTCAAACCTGTCCTCCTCCGTGGGCGCTGGTCCTCCGCAGAAAGAGCCTCCGCTATGCGGGCCGAGCACCTAACCACGGACATCGGTGACCGCGTGGCACGAGTGCCCTGAACACAGTGAGTGCGGTCGACCGCTTGGCCCACCTCCGGGTGTGCAGCGACGGACACTCGCGTGCAAAGTACAGCAAGAGCGGGCGGCTGTGACGTGCACAGACACGCCCACTGCACAACCGCAAGTACCCTTGTGACCAGGGACCCGAGGACCATCGTTTACTGTAACTTTGTCTTCAAAGTTCAGCTCGGCTGGACGGTCAAAGATTTGGAAGCAATGGGATTTAAGGACTGGCGACAGAAGATACGGGTGGGGATGGGCACAGACTGTGCTCACCAAGGAGAAGCCCGACAGAGGACACTCACCGCCAGGTGGACAAAACGGCCAGTTGTGGGAGCAGACGGCTCGCTGAGAACCCCCGCCCCACTCCATGAACAAAGGGGCCATCGAGATGGGGACGGGGCTGTCTCAACAGGCTCGATGTCAGGTCCTGACCCTGGCTCACCAGCTGGCCCTGCCGGGCGCCCACTTGGCAACTGGACCGGCACTAAGGCCCAGGAGCAGCTGGCCACCTGCCGGCAGCCCCCCTACACGGAGGCCAGAGACGCGTCCTCACGGGATCGAACCTGTCTCCCGGACGCGGGTCTGCCTGCCCTGCCTGTCGGCACCACCCCCCGCAACGACGCTCCGCCAGCCCCACGGGACACAGAGCAGGGGCCTTGTGTCCACGTGGCTGCCCACTGAGACGCAGGCACGAGTCTGTCTGCCAGGACAGCTCAACGCTTTTAACCAGAGCCTGCGACCGGAGCGTGCGGGTCCTGGGGTGGAAGGGTTAGGGTTGGGCGGGCTCCGCAGCTTTACACCAAGAGCCCCACCGCGCGTCTTCCTCCCGGGCCTGGAGAACTCTGCTGGGAAGGTCTCGGAGCCCCGGGGGAGCTGCCTGCAGGCACGCAGCAATGGTCCTCCTGCATGTGGAGAGACCCCCGGGCAGGACTGCTGCTCTGGAACCCAGGGGCACTCGCTGGTACTTCCTGATGTTTCCGCGTACGTGAAGTGAAGGAACGTGTGACAGAGGCATCCAAAAACAGCACGCTTCAGAAATGAAGGGCGGACCGGGGGGTGGGCAGAGTCGGAACCGCACTGGCCAGGACGGGGGCTGCTCTCCGACCACACCCTCCGCCTTCTCAGCACCCGGGGAGCCACACACCCGTATCGCCGCACCGCATCCCAGGTCCTGTAATCAAACTCCAGCAGGGGTTCCTGTGTTTAAAGAAGCCCCTCGGGTGGCTTTTAAGTTCGTCAAAGTCTGACAGCCCACGGTATCCTGAGTCCCAGATTTGTCACCATCCTGCCCCCGGGAGGAGGGGACGCAGGGGGCATGGACTTCCCGGCCCAGGGCAGGTCTGGGCTGGAACAAACCGAGAAGGGGTTGGTGTCACAGATGGGACTCGCGTGCTAGTAAGGGAAGACGGGCCAG
This sequence comes from Monodon monoceros, assembly GCF_005190385.1. NCBI lineage: Eukaryota > Metazoa > Chordata > Mammalia > Artiodactyla > Monodontidae > Monodon > Monodon monoceros. The sequence goes on along the minus strand of NW_021703786.1, from coordinate 37,831,377 downwards.
TTTTCAGAATAAAATGTAGCTTTATTACGACACAGGAAAAGACTACAAGCCATTAGAGAGAAGAGCCAAACAGTCCCTCAAAACGACAGGTGAAAGGGACGCGGAAACATCCCAGTAATAAAATCCACAGCACAATCATTGGGATCTCGTTCTTACGATTTCTGTTTTCAAAGTTATAGTAAACGACGAAACAAGTCACTTGAATTGTCAAAAGAACGGCAATTTTATACGACGAAAGCATCCACACCGAGCAGAACTACAACGGCACGAGTGTACGTGATGCAGCAGGAGCGTCCTGGACATTCTGGCGCCGACGGGAGGCCCGAGGCGGCCTGGAGAGGGCCCGGGCCCAGCCCTCGCCCCCGCTCAGGACACCCAGGGAGAGCCCACTGTCTCACTGTAAAGCGCTGACACGGCAGCCAACGTCTCACAAACACAAGTCACTTTAAACACACTAGCCGGGGAGGAAGGGTCACCCAGGGATTCCTCAGCGGTCTGGACATCGACACGGGTGGTGGTTTGAAACAGGAAACCATTTTCCCGTATTTAGTAGCTGCATCGGGAGCTGAAAGAAAATAAATTCCCCAACCCATCACGCAGTTCTTTGTTCCTGACGAGGTGACGTCAAAGCAGGACCTCAGCGCGCGGGACGGGGGGCGGGCGCGCGTGCAGGCAGCCGGAGCCTCACCGCGCCCCCCAGGTAGTTCTTCCAGCCACAGGGGAATCTCAGCAGCAGAGAGATAAGTGCTCAGAACACCAGGCCAGAGGGAACAGAGGGTTAACTTCGACATAAAAATTCAAAAGAACACCCAGAAAAGAGAAACGGCCTCACTGTCTCCTGAATCTTCACATCCTTGGAGCAGCTGAGCCCTGGACATGAGTGGGTGGCAGGGGAGGGGCGCAGGGCTGACCAGACCACAGGCGACCCGCCAGAAACCCCGCGGCCAGTACATCTCCTCTGTCGCCACTCTGCACGGAGGCCCAGGGCTCCAGGGCCCTCAGAGCAGCCACAGCGGACGGGCCACGCGGGGCAGGTGCCTGAGCTGCGTCACTGAGGACTCTGCTGGGTACGACGCCCCCGCCGCAGGACCCCAGCACCTTCCACGGGGGGAGCAGGAGCCACGCCGCGCCCAGACCCGAGCAGCCGACGAGCTGGACCTGGTTCACGGTCTGTCGGCTGAGAACCCGTTACACGTTTTTAAACGGTGAAAACGGCTGAAATTTTGTGACGTGGCTAAAGTATATGAAATTCAACTTTCCGTGATCATGTAAAGTTCTACTGGAACACAGCTGCGCTCATCCACGTTACCTACAGCAGAGGCCACAGGGCCCACAAAGTCAGAAACATCTACTACCTGGCCCTCTGCGGAGAGCCCGCTGACCCTGCCGCAGGTGAACGTGTTCCTCTGCAGGAAAGAAGCCTCACGGTTCAGGGGACACTGGCTCATCCCCCGTCTCTGGGCTGGAATCTCTCAGAGACGGACAATCTAAGTTTGGGTGTGAACAGACAGATGCGTGCGAGACGGCTCACAAGAACAATGATGGCTGCACCTCCCCCGTCAGCCCCTCCCACCAGCTCAGTCCCGGCCGTCTGTCCTGCGGCAACAGAAGCTACCGGAACGCAAGGCAAAGGCACCCAGAGCCAGGATGCAGCCCCCCTGGAGGCCACCGCATCATCCGACACACCCGCCGGCCAGCAGCGACCAGGAGAGCTCGCGGGACAGGTGGCCAGGAAGGACACCCGGGAGGGAAACAGTGAAACCACTGGAAACGCTTCAGGTACTAAAAGATTCATACGACAGAGACCGTTCCCAGCGCAGCCTGATTCTCCTCCACTGAGCCAGGCAGCTCTGACCAGGTCCAAGACGCCTGCGGGGGGGGGGGGGGGGGGGGGGGGGGGGGTGGGCAGGGGGCAACAAAAACAGCACCGATGAAAAAGCAAGATCCACTCTCCAGGATAAAAGGAAAACGATCTAAATTTCAGCCTGAACTCAATAATTCACTCACATTACCATCATTACGTTTAAGAGATTCACCATTGTGGAAAGAGAGAGAAAGGGGGGCGATATGCAAACGCCTATTTCTAAAAAACGGGGATCTGCTTCCACATGCAGGACAGACGTGCTCGGAGGCCCCACGGGGTCTTCAGCTCCACAGGCTCCAGGGCTCACGCCCGAGTCCGCGCTGCGCACGGACACCAAACTCACCAAGAGAAAGACCCACGAGGCCTGCATCTCCTCCACCTCCTGCTTTCTGGGCCCCAGCATGGAATGGCTGGCGCGGGGGCTGCGCCTGCCCCGGCTCGCAGGGGACACAGGAGACACTCCGGCGCACGTCTCCTCTGCCCCCCCCCCCCCCCCAGCCCACCTCTTGCCAAGTGTCCACACAGCGTGACCCCGGGCACCCGGATGACTTCGGGGGACTTGCCGGTGCGCCGACGGCTACTCGTACTCCAGGAACTGTTTGTGATAGAAGAGCAGGTACCTAAGGAGGAGAGAAGACAGAGCACGCTTACTTCCACCTCCCGAGGGGTCGGAGCAAAACCACCCTGACCAGGACAGCTGCGCTCAGCCTGTCACCGCAGAGAAGAGACGGCAGGGAGGCGGCAGGGCCCCCAGTCCATGACCAGCCCGGCCTCCGTCCACCTGCTGGGCCCTGGCTGTGGCCGCCCCCCAGCCCTGTACACGGTCCCTCTCGGAAGGACGCTGGCCCCGGGTCCCTGCCCCAGCCCACCCGCCCGGCCTCCTCACGACCACCGCAGAGCCTCTCAGGGCTGCCCCACTGCTCGCGGCTCCAAGCCCAGACGCCTGCTGGAGCTCAGGGCAGCTGGGGTGGGGCAGGAGCCCCGCGGATGGTCTGGAGACTGAAGGAGGCAACGATGAGCAGGAAGGAGCGAACGGGGTGCAGAGGGGTGACGCGGCCCCGGGGCCCCGCGGGACGCACCCCTCACTGTCCAGCACGTCTGCAATGCCAGCCTTGGTGATGATGGCATCGTCACACTTGAACCACTGGTCCTTGTGCTGCCGGATGAAGCTGGTGTAGTGGCCACTCTCCAGGGTCCCCTGGTGGTTGACCACCGCAAACAAGGAGTACCTGGTTTGGGGACGGTGGCGGGAGATGGAGGTCACGACCCTGTCCCCACTAGGGACCACAGTCCCCACCGGGTAGCCGCCTAGGAGCAAACGCTGACAGGCGATGGCAGCACGGGAGAGGAGAACGGGCCCGCCTGGGAGGCGCTGTTGCTGCTCTACCCTCCCCGCCGCCACCAACAGGAGGGACGGGGAGAGGGGCCTCACCGCGATGCGGTGGGGCGGGGGGGGGGAGGCCCCTCCCCGACAGAGGGTAGGTGGCAACACGACAGGAAGCAGGCCAGTGGCCAAGAGCAAGCAAACCCGGCCGCTGCCCCTCACATGCAGCACCTCCTGGGAGACGCAGGTGGGCCTCCCGCGAAGCCCCCGGCCCCACTCGTGCTCGAGGTGCCACTCACTTGTTATCGTTACTGAGACTGTCCACCGGCTGCTGGTACTGTCCGTTCATCCTGTTCTCTTTGCTGTAACAAACGGCGCAAACTCAGGCTCGATTAAAACAGTTCACTAACAACCCATGGTTCACATGGTATCATGGGCACCAGGGACGCGTGACACCGGACGCCGTGCTGGTGCGGCTTCCACGGGTCCGCTTCCCCCAACAGCTCCATCTCAGGCAGAGATGACCCCCAAGTTACGGTGGGGAAACCGAGGCCCAGGCTGGGAAGCGGACTGCCGAGATCGAGGCTCAGAGCCGGCCCAGACCCACGTCTCCCTGCCAACCCCCAGGCGGGCAGGCAGGCAGCCTCCCCAGATCGTCCTGAGGCCCCGCCAACACTGGACTCAGGCCTCTGTTGCTTTAAGCCGCCCCGCCTGTGGTTATTATTCACTAAGGCAGCCCTCCTACCAGGAAGCGTCCTCCTATTTTTGCAAAGGTAAATTTCAAGTAGTCCCTGATACAAAGACTCCAAAACAAGATAAATGAAATCTACAACCACAAAACCACTGTGTCGATTTGTATCCAATCTCAGTGCCTGTGGCTGAAACGCCTGAAATGCTGCCCTGAGCCAGCTGGTAGGAGGACAGCCTCCCTCACACAGGGACGGTCCTGGGGTGAGATCAGGACAGTGAGGTGTCACGGACGAAGTGACATCAGGGCCCACTGGGGCCTCATCAGGGACCTGGTGCCACGCCCACCCGACCACAGACACGGAGGACGAACCTGGAGGCCATGAAGGGGGTCATGTCCAGCTCCAGGGGGAAGGACACGTAGGTGGTGATCTTGCGCCGAAGTTTGGCCGAGTGTTCGAATCGCTGCAGAAGTGGGAGTGGGAAGGCTGTAGGGCTCCTCCGACAGCACAATCTCTGTGGCTCCCTAAGTGGGCCTTTCCTGCATTTTCCGAACTGCCCTTGGCCACAGCTAGAGCTCAGAGTCCACAGGGCGACATAACCCACAGGGCTCAGCCCAGCCCTGAAATGATGGGCCCAACAGCAGGTGTGGACCTAGCACGGTGCCCGGTGGGAGAAACAGGTAGGGCTGGGGATTTGGTTTCTGTCTTACATCCTTAAAGGGTCATGAAATAAAAGAACGAGCAACAGAGACTGTACGATTTACATGTAAAATCAGATCGCAAATACCCAGGACCAGCAAACACACTGTCTCTGCTGCATATTCTTTCATAGTACATCATACACACGATTCATATTTGCTACTGGCCCTTCACAGGAACATGCCGACCCCCAGACTAGACCTTAATGCTAAGGGTCCTTGCTTTCAAGTAAAAGAAAATCGGAAAACTTGGGGTGAGGATAGAAGAGCTTGGAGGAGAGGAGCAGTAAATCCCTAACCACCCCCCACCCAGAGTAACTCACCCTATTTTCATTATGAAGCAATTAGTTTCTGATTCACGGGCAAACCTCCCGGCGACAGACACGAGCAGAGTTATTTATAGGCACCACCCTCTTTGCTCCACAAGCACGGATGGACTCTGCACACCCACCCACCCTCAGGCCCTGGACGTGCTCAGGGAACTCACTTTGAGATGGAAACAGGCCACGATGGGCAGCTTCTTCATGGTGAGCTGCTTTGTGGACTCCTGGTAGCTATGGCAACCGCTACACTTGATCTTGGCACTGCTTCCTAAGTGCTCTGGTCTGGTAAATCTGCAACGCATTGAAAACATGTATTTTTAGGAAAAAAAGATGGCAGCAGTAAGAAAGGAAAAAGAGAAAAGTTATTTTATCACTTTCAAGGGGTTCACGTCCTTCCTAAAAACACACACACAATTAGGGACATTTATAACTTCACAATGAAAAAGCTATTCCTTCCTTTCTCTTCTCTAGCACTTCAAAAAATATTTATCCTCAACTTTTTTGGAAAATGAAAGTCTGGTGAACTCAAAATAATTTTCTAACTACTGTTAAGACCCAGCAATCAAATTTGTCCCTGAAAAGTGACAACCAGCACTCACGCAAAAACTGTACATGAGTGGCTACTGCACTTTTATCTGTAAAGGCCAAAAAAAAGCCCGGAAGCAATGCAGATGTCCTTCAGCGAATGAGTGGTTAAGCCGTGTACACCATGGAATACTAGTAAGCAATAAAAAGGAAACAACTGGTGATGCACACAACCTGGATGAATCTCCAGAGAATTAGGATGAGTGAAAAAAGTCAATCCTTGAAAGGTTACATGATGTATGATTCCACGGATATAACATTCTTGAAATGTGGAATTTCTAGAAATGGAGAACAGATTTGCGGCTGCCAGGAGTTAAGGAGGCAACAGGGGTAGGAGGTGCAGGACGTGTGGTTGTGAGGGACCCTGTGGGGGTGCAAGCACCCTGCATCTTAACTGCAGGGATGTCGAGATCCTGCTGACCGTGACATTGTGCTGTAATTTTACAAGATGTTACCACTGGGGAAAACTGGGGAAAGAGTACACAGGATCTCTCAGGATTGTATCTTACAACTGCACGCAATTATCTCAAAATAAAAAGTTTAATTAAAAACGTTTTCATCACCTTCAGAAAAGGCCACGAGCCACAGCAGGAGGGCGGCCCTGCTGGGTGTGACTCTGTCCGTTAGTCACTAAAGGCCGCGGACCTCCAGCCTCTGCCGGGGTGGGGGGCACTCAGGGACAGAAACAGCTCGTCTGCTGGCCATCCCGTCTTCCCTCAGCTTTCGTGCGGGAACGTGGGGCCCTAGGGGGCCTGGCTTTACCAGGACTTTCCCAGAGCAGCCACGAGGAAGGGCCCCCTCCCCACAAGGCGCGGACGCCTCACCTCCGCAGGCAGTCCGTGAGGGTCGTGGTTCCCGACGCGTGGCTCTCTCCGTTCACCACGCTGCCCTCGCTCCCAGGGCTCAGTGGCCAGAAGGGGGTGGAAGAGCCAGGCAGGTCCAGGCTGATGTCCCAGAAGGGGTCGATGGTGGTGGAGACCCCACTAGGAGCAAGCAGGGGGGACGGGTGAGCACCACGGCCTGGGGGCAGTGCAGCGACAAGGCCCCGCGACGCTTGGCCGGCAGCACCGGGGCTGCAGAGGCCGCACTTACTGGCACACTTGGCAGGTGACATCGGACTGCAGCCCCCCTGTGAAGATCTGGTCTATGATGCAGTTGCAGTGGTTAGGGTTGTTGGCCTTTTTCCCATTATCATCACCTGGCAAGAGACGGTGGCTCTGGGACCCTGGGCCCCCAAGGCAGCCAGCCCACTGCCAAGCCGCTGACCCAAGGGGCAGAGCTGGTGCAGCAGGAGGGTCCAGGTTTCCACAGGGGCGCGGGAGGGACACGCCGTGTGCTTTCAGTTTCTCCCCCTTGCTCCTCCCTGTGAAGAGTTCCCTGCCATCCACCTGGCAGGCCCAGTAACAGGCCCTGAGAAACAGCCCCCACCCTCACCTCTGCAGCGCCTACCTGTGCAGTGCCCACCTGTGCAGTGCCCACCTGTGCAGTGCCTACCTGTGCAGTGCCCACCTGTGCAGTGCCCACCTGTGCAGCGCTCACCTGTGTAGCGCTCACCTGTGCAGTGCCCACCTGTGCAATGCCCACCTGTGCAATGCTCACCTGTGCAGTGCTCACCTTTGCAGTGCCGGTGCAAGACGTCCAGGGCCGCGATGAGGAACTCGTGCGCGTCCTGCTGCTCGTAGCCCGCCAGGTGCCGGGCATGCGTCCACACCAGGTGCAGCAGCTTGTATGGGATGTGGGGGGACCGGTGCCCCGAGTAGAACTGCTTGGAGAGAAGGAGAAGCACCCTCGTCAGGAGCACGTGCCTCCCTCGAACACAGACGCAAACGCGCACGTCTGACAGCCGCCCGGAACCTCTGCTGGCGAGCGCGACCCAAACAAGTCATTTCCTTTCCTTTTCAGGCAAACTGTGTTTTCACAGACCTTGAGTCTGCTCAGAGTTTTCTCCATTCCCACCACCTGTTTTCTAGAAATAAGCCAAAACGATGAATGGCGACAAACTTTTGTCAAACACACACACACACACTAAAAGGTGACTTGTGCCATGTGAAACACGTACCCCCATAAACCTGAACCTAAAAACCAACCTGACAGAGATGAACTCACCACCAACAGTGCCCTAGTGAGGCCCCCCCCCCATCAGCCCATTCTCCAAGGCACCCATGTCCCCGTTTTGGCCCAACGATATCATTCAGCTTGCTCACTCCTGTGACCCCAGGAGCCACTGTCAGGCTAGGCTGTAGGTATGTGGGGACTGGCTAAGCCAGGCTAGGAGTCGGGAAACTTCTGAAAAGGGCCAGACCGTGAATAATTCCAGCTCCACAGCCAGATGGGTTCAGGCAGCCGGGGCCCAACAGGGAAAACGAGAGGACGTGATCAAAGGCTGACAAAACCAGACCCAGCCGAGTCTGCTGGCCCAGGGCCGACGCCTGAAGGACCCCTGGCTCCCCGCAGCACCCGAGGGAGCGGCTGGGCTGCACTCCCGCTCTGAGAAGGGGGGGTCCAGCCTGCGAGCCCGTCGGGACAGAACCTGATGTCCACGGCAGGGGCCCAAAGACAGAGGCCTCTGGTGACACACACAGTCAGCAGGGCCGGTAACAGGAGACCCGCCCGTCCTATGGACAAAGCCGGAAAGCGGCAGGTGACGGGGAGGGCCTGGCACCTGCCACGTGCACCCCTGTGAGGCAGCCGCGAGCCTCTGCAGATGACCAAGTGCCTCACCCAACGATCCCTCTTGGGAGGGACGTGCAATTCCACAGTCGGCACGTCTGTGGATGTTCAGAGCCCACCCCGTGACGGCCCGGCCCCCTCCCGGCCCAGGCGCACCTCCTGGAAGAGGGAGGACATCTCGCAGACCAGGCAGGAGCCAGGGCTCTGCATCTCGCAGCGGTGCCGGTCGGACAGGAAGAAGTCGCGCAGCAGCGGCGTGTGTGTCAGTGCCTGCACGATGCAGTTCATGAAGCACGTGTTCCCGAGGTTGATGAGGCCGCGGAGACCTGGCAGGCAGAGTGCGGGGCGGGGCTGTCAGGGCCCCGGGCCGGCTGGGCCTGCCGCTCCCTCGAGAAGCAAGAGGGCTCGGAGGGAACCTACTTCTAACGTCTGCGCTCCACCCGTGGGAAACGTCCGAGGCGTGCGCGCGCCCACCCCCACCAGCCCTCACTGCCCAAAGGCTCCCAGTAACAACGGGGCAGGGCAGGGAGGAGCCTCTGCGACAAGCTGACAGCCACGCTGCACCTCCCCGGAGAATGCACCTCCACCGGGCCGCGCCCGCCCACCTATGGTGCAGTTGGACGTGATCTTCCGTCGCTTGGGGTTGTGTTTCAGCAGCTCGAGCTCCCGTTTGGTCGGCTCCCACGTTGAAAACTTCTCCCCGACGCCTAAGCGGGTGGAAGGTGCCGTTAGCTACGCTCTGATCGTGTCTACGAACCAGCGTGGTGGTAGCACAGCGTTTATCAGATTCAAAGGCGGGCAACGTAGGGTCCTTCTAAGACCCTGTTCCAGACAGTGGAAGGAGCTTCTCTCAGAGAGCGTGCCGTGAATGGGCCACATTCCCAGAGGAGGAGAGGAGAGCGGGACTCTGGGGGACAGCTGCCCCAGCACCAGCGGTCTCCTCTGCCCTAATTACACCCTGAGCAGAGGGACCACGGCACCAGTGCCCACAGGGAGCGCTGGGTGGCGACAGGGATGAAGGGGCAGCCGTACCCACCAGAGACTTAAACCAAGGACGGCAGCAGGGCCACCTGCGCCCCAGCGCATAGCCTACTTCTCAGAGGCACTGGCTCCACGCACCTAGAACTCGACACACTCTGAAAGACGCACCGTCCTGCTGACAGATGGAATCGTGGCATGATTTTAGAAGAACCCTACTTTTTCCTGGGACGTGCATTTCCTAGCCCTGCGGTTTGACTGTTCTGCACGAAGAAATGACATCCTCAGCCTTAGCCTCACCTGCAACGTTACTAAAGGTTGGAGGTGGAAGAGAACAGGAAGCGGGCTAGAGAGACTGTTCTCCAGAGAACATGGGCTCATCGGCTCTGATGACCGACAGCCCTGGCTTGTGCTCCGTTCTCTAACATGGCACGTCTACAAAGGAGCACAGTTAAGGCAAAACATTGTAAACCACATGCTGGGTTGTGTGTTCTCTGTGGAGAGACGGTCACAGGCCAGTGGGGCTTTCTACACCTATTACTGCTGTGACCCATGACCGTGTGCTGGAAATGAGAACAAGAAAGAAAAACCTATCAGGGAAACCAAAAACAGGCGGCTGAGCAAAAAAGAAAAGAGCTGCACAATGTTCACGCGTGCTGCTGACTACGTGCCAGCGAAGGGACGGGAGTGACGGCATGGCTCCATGGCCACCGTGCAGTCAGTGGGACACACGTGCCGCCCCTGCCCCGTCCCCCGCATGAGCCCCGCGCCCTGGTAATAAGGGCGCCTTAGCAGGAAGGGCACTAGAGGAACCTCTTGTCCTGATGAGATGACTCCGGGTGGGCTCCTGGATGGGCACTGGCCACCAGAAAGACCAGGGAAGCTCGGAATTTGCAGCACCCGCACGGCCAGCCCCAACTCCTCCACAGAGGGGAGGGGGCTGGAAATGGGGTTAATGATCCATCAGGCCTCCAGGAAGAAGCCCCCATAACATCCCAGTAGCACGGGGTTCAGGGAGCGAACCAGGTGGGTGAACATTCCACACCGAGTGGGTGATGCACCCCAACTCCACAGGGACCCTCCCCAGCCCTGCCCCATGCCTCTCTCTCTCCATCTGGCTGCTCATCTGTGTCCTTTATCACATCCTTTAATGACCTGGTGAACCTAAGTGTCTCGCTGAGTTCTGTGAGCTGCTCTAACAAACGCTCCAGTCCAGGGGGGTCCTGGGAGCCTCCGATCTACAGCTGGACAGTCAGGAGCACAGATGAGACCCTGGACTTGAGACTCCAGCATCTGAAGTTGGGGAGGGGATCCCGTGGGGCCTGACACCTCCAGGCCGACTGTGTCAGAACTGAGTTGATCCGTAGGATACCCAGCCGGCGCCACAGGGAATTTCTTGCCAGGGAACTGACCCCCCCCCCCCAAAAAAAACACTTGGTGACCAGAAGTGCCGGGTGTGAAGGGTTCTGTGCCAGTAAAGGAGACTCACGGGAGAGAAACACTCATCAGGGAAGAGCTGGGTTGTTCCTACACAAGAAGGAAAGCCTGGAATTCTCCCTTTACGGCTACAGAGGCCCCGCACAGGACGGAGGGCGCACTCCTGAACTAAGGGGCCTCAGCGGTAGATTGTTGCATTTTTCTTCTGGGAAGTTTAATTCTGTGCTGACACAGACTTAGCATAACCTAACCAGTTAAGAGGTTTTTTTTTCCAGTTAAGAGTTTTAATAGAGATTCAACGGTAATTCAATGAGAAAACAGTCTGCCCTCCTGGAAGCAATCAGCACACACACATCCTGCAGTCACCGAGGAGCTGCTTCCTGGGCAGCTACCGGGGCGCGGGAGCGCGAAATCCCTGCGGACACTGTGCCTGGTTCAGCCCCGTGCCGGCGACCGGAGAGGGTAGGCTGGGGGTGTCTCTCTCAACCCCGGCTAAGCCCTCACAGCAGCCGCAGGCCTGTGGGCACCGCGCCTGCCTCCCCTGGCTCCCCGTGAGCCTGCAGGAGGGAGCAGGCAGGTGTAGGGGCTCCTCCCCTTCAACAGAACCACCCCCCTCCCTCCCCATCCCCACCACGCCCTGACAGACAAGGGGGGCAGGGAACGCAGGGCTAAGACACAAGCAGCCATGCAGATCTCAGGAAAACCAAACCTTGCATTTTCCAAGCTTTCCGTTGTTCCTCTTTGGCAATGATTTCTATGTCTTTGTCATAAATGTAGTCCTGACACAAAAAGCAGTAGATACCTCCATACATAAGCTCTATGGCTGAAAAGAGAAAAGAGGGAAGAGACAAAATTTAATTAAAAGTCGAAAGGTAATGCTTCAGGACACAAATTAAACACGCAAGTTTTTTAGGCATTTCACTGCACCGTTTCTCAAAGCAGAGAAGCCCATTATTACAAAAGGCTGTCCCCCCACTTCAGATGGTGTGTCCTAAGCAGATGAGGCATGTGAATTTTTTTTGGAAGCTCCCGCCAAGGGCTGAGGAACCTGAGGGAGAAAGAGGTGCCACGACCATATTTTACGAAGGACCCGACCCCCAGGTACCAGGACCCTCCGCCTATCCTCTGAAACAAGGGAAGCTCGCATTCATATCAGCCCACGAGGACGTGGCGTCCGGATGGGCAGCACAGCCCCAAGCAGACAGCCTGGAGGGCGTGCCCAGAGCTCCCGGTGAGCGGATCCTGCACTTTCTAAACTGCATCCTCCACAAAAACAGGCATGAAACCCAGCCCTTAGTTGCTTCCTCACAAAGATAAACAAGAGAAAAGTCCTCGAAGCATCCGGAAGGAACTCGCTCAATTCAACAATTAAAAAGAATTCCCCTTACCCTCAGAATGGGCAAAAATATTTGCAAACAATCAACGGACAAAGGATTAACCTCCAAAATACATAAACAGTTCATGCAGCTCAATATTAAAAAAACAAACAACCCAATCCAAAAATGGGCAGAAGACCTAAATAGACATTTCTCCAAAGAAGACATTCAGATGGCCAAGAAGCACATGAAAAGATGCTCAACATCACTAATTATTTGAGAAATGCAAATCAAAACTGCAATGAGGTATCACCTCACACCAGTTAGAATGGGCATCATCAGAAATTCTACAAACAACAAATGCTGGAGAGGGTGTGGAGAAAAGGGAACCCTCTTGCACTGCTGGTGGGAATGTAAATTGATACAGCCACCATGGAGAACAGTACGGAGGTGCCTTAAAAAACTAAAAATAGAATTACCACATGACCCAGCAATACCATTACTGGGCATATACCCAGAGAAAACCATAGTTCAAAATGGTTGAACTAGGGGACTTCCCTGCTGGCGCAGTGGTGAAGAATCCTCCTGCCAATGCAGGGGACACGGGTTCGAGCCCTGGTCCGGGAAGATCCCACATGCCACGGAGCAACTAAGCCCGTGTGCCACAACTACTGAGCCCACGTGCCACAACTACTGAAGCCCTCACGCCTGAGCCCGTGCTCCGCAACAAGAGAAGCCACTGCAATGAGAAATGAGAAGCCTGCATACCACAACGAAGAGTACCCCCACTTGCCACAACTAGAGAAAACCGGCATGCAGCAACAAAGACCCAATGCAGCCAAAAATAAATAATTTTTTTTAAAAAAAAGGTTGAACTATGGACAAATGCACCCCAATGTTCACTGCAGCACTGTTTACAGCAGCCAGGACATGGAAGCAACCTAAAGGCCCATCAACAGACAAACGGAAAAAGAATATGTGGCACATATATACAATGGAATATTACTCAGCCATGAAAAGGAACAAGATTGGGTCATTTGTAGAGACATGGTGGACCCAGAGACTGTCACACAGAGTGAAGTCTGAAAGAGAAAAACAAGTACTGTATATTAACACGTATATGTGTGGACTCTAGAAAAATGGTTCAGATGAACCTGTTTGCAGGGCAGAAATAGAGACACAGATGTAGAGAACAAACGTATGGACACCAAGCGGGGAAAGTGGCAGGGGGCGGGGGGATGAACTGGGAGATTGGGATTGACGTATATACACTAGTATGTACAAAATAGGTAACTACTAAGAACCTGCTATATAAAAAATAAAAATAAAATTCCAAAACAAAAAGAGAGAATCCCCTTGACTCAGGCTCACCAAGGGACAGCAGACGTCTGCCAGGCGACGGGACGCAGCTCAGAGCACAAACCCGGCCCCGCCACCTGCCAGCTGTGCACCTCTGAGCACCTCTGAGCTCACCCACGTCCCCTGTGGTATAACAGGGACAGCAACAGCACTGACACAGGTCTGCATGGTCACTAAGTTCATATAAACAACTAAGCGGCACGCACCTCCTGGTAAATGGTAATGTCTTAACAAATCACAGCTTTTATCATATTTCATGTCTTTTTTTAAAAATTATTATTATTTTTTGGCTGTGTTGGGTCTTTGTTGCTGTGCGCAGGCTCTCTCTAGTTGCGGTGAGCGGCGGCTACTCTTCGTTGCGGTGCACAGGCTTCTCGTTGCAGTGGCTTCTCTTGTTGCAGAGCACGGGCTCTAGGAGCGCAGGCTTCAGTAGTTGTGGCACACGGGCTCAGTAGTTGTGGCGCACAGGCTTAGGTGCTCTGCGGCATGTGGGATCTTCCCGGACCAGGGCTCGAACCCATGTCCCCTGCATTGGCAGGCGGATTCTTAACCACTGTGCCACCAGGGAAACCCCCATATTTCATGTCTTAAGGTACAAAGACACGGGTCAGTGATACTGTGGTGGATCAAAAGCAGATCTATCAAGACTCAAAGTAGCAATTTCAGAGAATCCCAGGCCTACCCCTGCCCCTCCCTAAAAATCTACAAAATTCCGACCAAGTCTCTGCAAGTCCACGTCGAGGCTGCTCTGGAGGCCGGGGCCAGCTGCCCTGCGTTCTGCCCACTCCTGGGCAGTGTCACTCCTGCCCCGGGGACCAGAGCAAGCTGGCAGAGGCGGGCTTACGGTGGGAAGGAGGGACACTTTCAGGGAAGCAGTGGGGTTCAGCGAGAAACAGGCCAGCCGCACGGCGAGGGCAGAGGGAGGAGGCCCCATGTCCCCAGATGAGTCTGCCTCCCACCCGCTGTGTGGGGCTGGGACCGCCAGGAGGGGCGGGGGCCGACAGCGGGCACTGGGGCCCCGGGATGAAACGAGGAGGCGGCTTGCCTGACCCCAGCCCCACACAAAACTTCACTCCACACGGTCAGCAACCTACATCACAGCTAAAAGTATAAAAACTCAGACACAAACGGGTAAGCGTCACGACCTCAGGTTTGGCAATGGATTCTTAGTCTGACACCAAAAAAGCATGAACAACCAAAGAGAAATGCTGTTATTGCACACTTAAACTACGGTACAGTGTAAACATTATTTTTATATTCAGTGGGAAACCAAAAAATGTGTGTGCCTCGCTTTATTGAGATATCTGCTTTATTGAGTTGGTCTGGAACCGAACCCACAGTTATCTCCAAGGTCTTCTGGCATCCAAAAGAAATGAAATCATTATGTCCACAAAGAAACTCACACATGCATGTTTATAGCAGCATTATTCATAAAAGCCAAAGGTGGGAACCCAAATGTCTATCAGTGGATGACTGGATAAACAAACTCTGGAATATCAACACAAAGGAATGTTATTCAACCACAAAGAAATGAACTGACACTTCAAGAACCTTGAAAATCTGCCGAGAGATAGAAACAGACACAAAAGGCCGTGTGCTGTATGATTCCTTTTATATGAAATATTCAAGACAGGCAAATCCACAACTGAAGACAGATCAGCGGATGCCAGGGCCCGGAGAGGATTACGTAACAGAGACATGTATTCTTCGAGGAGACGAAAAAGTTTTGAAAATAAAGAGAGATGGTATTTCCACACACCACATGGCAAGTGGCTAAATGCACTGAAATGTACTGGTTGAAATGGTTAATTGTGTGTTCTCTGAATTTCACCTCAATATGGAATTCAAAAACCCAATGCAACACCTACAGTCAAGGTAGTTCCTCCAGAAAATTATCTCACAGTCAAGATAACCAAGGACAAAGGCTTGACTGCATCAGGACAAAAGGCTGAGCAGACAGTCAGTGGTCCCGTGGTGCCCAAGGCGGGGCTGGTTCCAGGACCCCCCGCGGACACCAGGATCCAAGGATGCTCAAGCCCCTTGTAGAAAATGGTGTGGTATCTGCACATAACCTACATCCTCCTACACACTTTAAATCACCTCCAGGTTGCTTTACCTAATACAACGTGAGTGCCATGTAAGTAGCTGCCTGGACCAGACAAATTCAAGTTTTGCTTTTTGGAACTTTCTGGAATTTGTTTTTCGATCTGAGCTTGGCTGGATCTGCAGGTGCAGAACCCATGGAAACAAAGGGCCAGCTGCCCAGGAACCCAGCTGCCTGGATGCGGGCGAGACGCTCCCAGTAAGAGAGGAGGCCGTCAACCCACTTGCCCGGGAACCCAGCTGACAGGCACCAGGCAGGCGCGTGTCCCCCTCCCTCCAGCCACAGGAGGATCCTGAGATGGAGGGAAACGTCACCCGCTCAGAGGGGAGCCGATACGCTGCCCTCTTATGCCCACATACATCCTCACACCCTCTGGGAAAACTAAAGTAACGCTTCCTAGAGGCAGACACAAAGCTAAAAGCACTCCTTTTACAGCCTCTGTGGCTCACGCAGGTAACATCCACGGGCCCCTGTGACTCGACATCAAATAAAAACCTGTACGAAACTAAGAAGCACGAAACCAAATCTTACTCAGTGACCTGGACCCCAACACCGTCCCGCACAGCAAACCTGCCGGCAGTGGGTTCAGGACGGGCCCTTCCTCCTGGGGGCCACTTCCGCCACGTCACACCAGGCAGGGTCACAGGGCAGGTCGGACAGAGGAGCAGAAGCTTCGTCCTCCCACAGGCCGCCAGCAAAGACCCCATAGCTACCGACGTGCTGGTTTTAACTGAACACTCGCAAAAAAGCAAATACTCAGACGAGACTCCCCGTGGGCCTCTCACGCCCCTCCGCTTAGAAGCCGCAAGCCCTGGGAGAAATCCTTCTAAGCGTCCACGTCAGGCCCCAGGGTTATTCTGCGGGGCTCCCAGAGGCAGGACTCGGCCCAGGAATCACGGCTCCTTGGCCCTCAAACGTCAAGCCGCCGCTCTGAGGGGCTCTAGGGGTAACGGGGAGCAGCTCGAGACGCAGGGCTGGGGGCGGGCGATCCCTTTCCTGCCAGGGCTCCTCTCCCGTGCCCTCCCCTGCCATGTGGACACAGAAAGCTAAGCTTTGGCTTTGTTAACACACACGCACACACACGCTCACACACACAACCTGCAATAAACTCCTGGGCTCTCCCATTTTGTGGTTTTGTCTCTTGAAGAAAACCTTTTAAAACTTATTCATTCTGGCCAAAGTAGAGGCAGAGTTTATCAATCAGGTTGATAAAATTAATAAGCACACAAATTTCTCGAGTGACTTTTGTAGATGATGCTAGGTAACAATAAGATTCTCAGCCCTTTGCAGTGCAAAGGTGTTTCCAATTTTCCATAACCCTTTTAACCACAGTATCACAGCCCCGGTGTGAGAGGAGCCTAAGCAGGTCTGGTCCCAGAATCAGATGGTATTAAGCACAAAGATCTACATTAACTCACCACCACAGAATCCCACCACACCCGTCCTGCCCCATCAGACTTTCCCGCTGGTCCCTCGGTGGGGGAGGGGCACGGGATTGCTGACCCCGGCCCTGCCGGGCAGCCGCTCACCCACAGCCTGTGAAGCACCACCAGGGCCGCCAGCTCTCCTTCCAAAAAGGCCACTTAGCTCCTGGTGACAGGCTGACCCCCAGCACTGGCTGCAAGCTCTCAGCTGCAAATGAAATGAGGCACGACCTCCGGAGATGACCGAGTTTGAATGAGCCCATTCCTACTACTTAAAAGGCCCGAGAATATCTTTCACTGGAAGGCTAGGTCACACCAAGTTACGTTCTAGAAAAGGGTCTGTGGTCTGGGCCTTCTGAAAGTGATTTTCTTACAGATATCCTAACAACCTCAGCATCGTTTGACAGAAAACACAATCCTCAACGAGGGAAACATTTAGTGACAACGGTCAGAAAATCAAGCCAAGAGCAAAACTCAGCTTCGCGTCACCTCTGGAAGGCACTGCTGTCTGAATATGAAACGTGAGCTCACCTCAACGCCAGCCTCTCTGCAAACACTGACAACACTGCAAACCCGTTACAGAAATCACTGAATTCACCCAGTACCCCCCACCCCCACGCTGACACCAATAACCTAAAGCTGCATTTAAGACCTGTGCAAATTTCTGCCTGACCTAATACCTAACCGTGCTTCTCAGAGAGAAAGATGAGTCTCTGATGCTCCGTTAAAGGAAGTCACCGTTCAGGGTTACACGACTTTACGTGACCTCAGGCACGCCGGGCACGTGCCCCTCTCGTGGGTTCAGTTTCTCTCTTTCCTCTCCCCCTGGAGTTCCACGAGGAGAGCACAAGCTATTTCAGACAAAGGTGGACTCCCGAGAGAGTGGAAGGTCACATTCACAGAACGAGAGTCGGGGAGGTGACCCCACAGCCCAGGAGGCGTCGTGCGGTCTCACCCAGGTTGTGCCTTTTCGCCTTGGCGTGCTCGTGAATGTGCTTCTTCGTGAAGCAGCCAAAGAAGACGCAGTGGAGGCACGAGTGCAGCCGGTTCAGGTGGACGCCGCACACGTGACACACGCACGACTTCGCCTGAAATGCAGAAGAGACAGTTAGAAACCAGGGGTTCTCGGAAACACCAGGGCAAGGTGATCCCAACGGGCGCAGCTCGGGAGGAAGGGAAAGCCCGGATTTCCTCTCAAGGTCTCACTGCCTAAAAGGTCATTTCATTAATCCTGTCAGTTGCCCCCCAAAAGGCACGTAGGTCATTTAGCTCAGAAGTGGCTCCGTGTAAGAGACCTCGGCCCCTTCTCCAACTCAAAGCCGCTCAGACAAAGTGCCTGGAGCTCCAGGAGCTGTCAAGGTCCTTCCGCATCCAACGGGGCCCCCAACCCCAGGTCACCTTTAACCTGCACTTCACTTGCAGTTTGATATTCCAGGTTCCAAGACCACAGCAAAATGCAATCTGCACTGGCAGGCAGATTCTTTTTTGTGTGTGTTTTTGTTTTTGTTTTTGTGGTACGCAGGCCTCTCTCACTGTTGTGGCCTCTCCCGTTGCGGAGCACAGGCTCCGGACGCGCAGGCCCAGCGGCCATGGCTCACGGGCCCAGCCGCTCCGCGGCATGTGGGATCCTCCCAGACCAGGGCACGAACCCGTGTCCCCTGCCTCGGCAGGCGGACTCTCAACCACTGCGCCACCAGGGAAGCCCGGCAGGCAGATTCTATAATCCATCAATCCAGGTGAATATGAATCAAAGCAATACACAGAAACAAGAAAAAGAACGGTTTGTGTCCGAGAACCAGACCATGGAAACCTAAAGTTTTAACCTCAGCGATTATGAGCACCATGGTAAACAATTCTCGTTCCCCCGAACCACCCAGGACGCCTGGCACGACAATTACACCCGCGCCAACTATGAACCTCTGCAGGCCACCAACTTGAACTCCCAGCCTCTACGATGACACCGTATGACACAACCCTCTCGCTCTGACGGGGATGCAGGGAGCCTGGGGTGAAGGGAGGTGGAAGATGAACAGGGCCTGGGAGGTAAGGTTAAAACAGAAAAGGCCCAGAAACAAAGGACAGCAGCACAAACGTGACACGGACACGGGCGCCGGGTACTGGAGCGATTACGCCTTTTGATCCTCACGGCCAACCCCGAGGAAGGCCGCGAGCCCTTCTGACGTGCGTCTGCTGGTGGCCGCACAGCCGGCACGTGGGCTAGGACCTCTTGACCCCGCAGGCCACGCTCCCCCACAGAGCCCAGAAGCAGCCCCTCCGAGCCTCACTCTGCACACACAAGACCAAGGCAGGAGCCGCCCGGGGGCCAGGCTGACCGTCCACCCTCGATGGCAGGCGTGGAGGGCATGGCCTGAGGACGAGGCACAAACCTCTCTTCACGTGAAACTCGAGTCACAGTTTTTTCACCAGGGAAAGCTGCACAGAGACTTCGTAGAAGAGCAGGAAGTGGTGCAGGGGAGCTGGGGGAGGGCGTGTGGATGCTCCCTCAAGACGAGAGCCCCGAGGCTGGAGCACGGGTCTGAGGACAGGCACACAGGGTGGCCAGACCACCAAGTTCCTCGATGCCAGGTGCTCAGCTTGAGAAACACAAATCCTTATGGGCAGCCACAGGCCAACAGGCCCTGTCCTGGAAGCACAGCCTCAGGAAAACCTCACGCCCAGGCTGATCTCCCACCTCCACGTACAACTTATCTCTGGATCCAAATGCAACTCTGATCATTACCACCGTATTTCTTCTTGACTAAGAGCTGCTCTCGGGACTCCCCTGGTGGCGCAGTGGTTAAGAATCCACCTGCCGGGCTTCCCTGGTGGCGCAGTGGTTGAGAGTCTGCCTGCCGATGCAGGGGACACGGGTTCGTGTCCCAGTCCGGGAAGATCCCACGTGCCGCGGAGCGGCTGCGCCCGTGAGCCATGGCCGCTGAACCTGCGCGTCCGGAGCCTGTGCTCCGCAACGGGAGAGGCCACAGCAGTGAGTGGCCCGCGTACCGCAAAAAAAAAAAAGAAAAAAGAAGAATCCGCCTGCCAATGCAAGGGACACGGGTTCGAGCCCTGGTCCAGGAAGATTCCATATGCCGCGGAGCAGCTAAGCATGTGCGCCACAACTACCGAGCCTGCGCTCTAGAGCCCACGCACCACAACTACTGACCCACGTGCTACAACTACTGAAGCCCGTGTGCCTAGAGCCCCGCGCTCCACAACAAGAGAAGCCACTGCAATGAGAAGCCCGCGCACGGAAACGCAGAGTAGCCCCGGCTCGCTGCAACCAGAGAAAGCCCACATGCGGCAACAAAGACCCAACACAGCCAAAAATTAATCGATTAAATAAATAATTAAAAAAAAAAAAGAGTCGCTCTCAATGGCTAGTTACTTACCTTGTTTTGACACCAGCAAGAGGTTATCTCTGCAAACCCTGTATGGTCAAGCCCCAACGCAGGCCTCAGCACAGGGGACCCGTGTGTGTGCTCGGGTGGCGCAGGGTGTTCCTGTGGATGGCAGGATGTCCAGCGACATCCCTGGTCTCCACCCTGGGTCACAGGGGGCGCCTGCCCCCTCCCAGCAGGAACCCCTGCTCTGGGACAATCCCACAGGAGTGCGAGGGTCACTGGAAAGACTTGTCTAAAATGCTGCAACGCTAGAAACAGTAGTTGTATCAGCTGTTTATTCTTCCAATGAGCAATCTAAGGAATTCTCTAACTCTAACTGTCCTCAGTAACACAAGGACGTTTTTATTTACTTATTTTTTAACACAGGGAAATTTTAAAATTACATTAATAGTTACTTGATGTGTAACAAATGATGCTTCCCAGTACCCGTGAAATTTTTCTTTTATATAAATACTGTTAGGAACAGATTCCTGGAAGCTGTTTACTGCTCACTACAGCTACAGATGTAAAGAAAAGATTAAGAGGTATTCCTTATTTTTATCACTCAGGATATATTACATGTGTGATTGTAATTTTATTAAAATTCCTCTATGAACTTAACAAGAAATCTAATTCTGTTTATATAATTCGAGAAAGAATTCAGGACTAGCATTACCCTGAAAATACAGACATATCAGGATAAGTATATAATTTTAACACATCATTTTTCCCCTTAAAACACACAAAAGCTTTAAAAACAGATCAAAATTAAGCCCTGAATTTTAAATGTAAATGTGTATCACCTGTTCTCTTGTAGAACTTCACGAAAGAAAAATCTGCCTAAAGAAGAAAGGCTTCAAGAATTTTAGCTGCACAAAAAAAGAACTACAGAAATTAAACAGAGGCAGATGGGCTACAACCAGAAACAAAGAAACTGGTCACATCCTGAAACAGATGAGGGAAAAGAAAGCCCCAGATTAAACACGCACACACAATGGGACTAAACCTTTTCCACATAAATAAAGCCCATGCTCAGGACTCATTTTAAGGCCGTGAATCCGATTTTATAACTAGGGCTCCACTGACAGGCAGTCCCAAGCACAAACCTATTTTCCATAACCACCAAGGATGCGCCACCTGCCCCAGGCGGAAACACTTGGCTTAGCTGGTGCTTCCGTGAACGGCAGCTCCCACAAGCCAGTGACTCCAGCATGATGGGCATGAGGAGGGAGGGGAGACAGCTTGGGAATTCCCGCTGGGCAATTCTGGCCCTATCTGAGCACAAAAATGAGTAGCGGAAAGAATGGGTTACATACACTGTACAAAAAAAGAACCCCCCAGGTCCACTCTGAAACTGACACTGTACACACACGCTGCGCGGTCTCCTTCATGGGAGGGTTCCACCTACCGCAGTAGGAAAGACAAGACTACAGAGCCTTCATTTTATAATCAGCATAGTAATAACTGATTCAGGCAAAAAAAAAAAGGGGGGGGTGAAAAAATACTGGGTCATTCACAATAGTTAAAAGGTGCAAACAGCCCAGCTCTCCATTAATGGATCAATGGATACACAAAATATGGTGTATCCACGCAACGGAGTACTACCCAGCCATAAAAAAAAACAAAGTACTAATTCACGCTACAACGTGGATGAACCTTCGCAACACGCTTAGTGAGAAAAGTCAGACACCAAAAGTCACATACTGTGTGACTCCGTTTATACAAAATGTCGAGAATAGGCAAATCCAGAGAGAGGACAGAGATCAGAGGCTGCCGGGGGCCGGAGGGAGCGTGCAGAGCCGGCGACACGGTTTGAGGCTTCACAGAGGCAGCTGGTGATTGTGCAACGATGGGACTCACTGGTAGTTTAAAGGGATTAATTTTTGTGTGAATTTCACCTCAATAAAGAAAAACATACATCAAAGTATTCACGTGTGTGTATGCATATGCACGTATGTATGTATACTGGGGTGTTGGATATTTTCAAAGTATCACCCCAGAGACTACTTCTGTTAATTAAACAGGAAAAGGGTATGTTTGGCAACAGAGAACTCCGGCCAACACGGCCTTAACCAAACTTAACGTCCTCAAAAGGAAAAGCTTACGAATCCAGATAGATGTACAGCTGACCCTTGAACCACACAAGCTTGAACTGCACGGGTCCACTTATGTGTGGATTTTCAATAAACATACAAAAAATATGTGTGTAGAACACTATATGCAAGACTTGTAGTGAAGGGGACAGCCTATCCTCACATAGGCATAAGGTAAGGGATGTTTAATGTAAAATATTCATTTCTTACTGTTTTAAAACTTTGCTTTCAAAGAATTACCATACAGTATGTGTCCCTTGCTCCCGCTCTCCTCGCAATCGGAGATACTGCGTATCAGTCTATCATCACGGGTAACTTTTTAATTTAACAATGTTTCCAATACAGTATTATGAACATGACTGCAATGCTGTGTACCACAGACATTTTACAATGATTCAATCATTACTGTACAAGCTACTGTACTGACTTGATTACACTCAGCTACCATAAAGCAATCACACTGCTACTTCTTTGTTACCAATACAGAACTGCTCTACCTATAAACTAATATGAATTTCTTTTCCACATTACCTTTTCATTTCTGATGTTAGCTCCATCCTCCAACCTCCATCAACAACCTATGATTTAATCAATCACACCTGTGTAATGATTTAATCACTGCCTATTTTTTAAATAAATAAATTTATTTATTTATTTTGGCTGCATTGGGTCTTCGCTGCTGTGCGCAGACTTTCTCTAGTTGCGGTGAGCGGGGGCTACTCTTCATTGCGGTGCGCGGGCTTCTCATTGCGGTAGCTTCTCTTGTTGCGGAGCACGGGCTCTAGGCACGCAGGTTTCAGTAGTTGCAGCACATGGGCTCAGTACTCGTGGCTTGCGGGCTCTAAAGCACAGGCTCAGTAGTTGTGGCGCACGGGCTTAGTTGCTCTGCGGCACGTGGGATCTTCCCGGACCAGGGCTTGAACCCGTGTCCCCTGCATTGGCAGGCGAATTCTTAACCACTGCACCACCATTAATCGTGACTATATAATGAAGCCTCCATAAAAACCCTAAATGATGGTTCAGAGAGCTTCTGGGTAGGTGAATGCATCAGTGTGCTGGGGGGTGATGGACCCCAACTTCACTGGGACAGAAGCCCCTTTGCTCAGCACCCCCCAGACCTCAGCCTACGGATCTCTTCATCTAGCTGCTCACCTGTATTCTTCATAATAACCTTTATAATAAATAGGTAAACGTACGTAAATGTTTCCCTGAGCCTTGTGAGCCCGAGAAGGGGAGAACAGCCTTGTGACTGGTGTCTGAAGTGGGTGCATCCTGTGGGGCTGAGCCCTCAACCTACAGGACTGGCCGCCAACTCCAGGTCAACGAGTCAGACAGATTTGTGTGACGCCCAGCTGGTGTCGGCTGAGACTGGAGAATTACTCAGTCGTGCTGGAAAACATGCCCAAATAATTTAGCTGGAGCATGAACTTCAGAGTCAGACTGACCTAATTTCAAGGCCCAGACCTGGCATTTAATCAGTGACCTTGTACAGGGCAGGAGACTTAACTGCCAAGGCCACCTAAACTGCACCGTGAGTTCCAAAACGAAATTACGTGAGAGATGCTTTATAAAACGCAAAATGCTATGTAAATACAAAGTAGGATAATCATAAATGAAAAACAGGTGAGCCCAAGAGACGTGGAGCCGCCCAAGGTCGAAGGGCACACACCTGGCAGAAGCAACCCCGCCCCTGCCCCATCACCTCCCAACTGTCCATCACAAGTGCCTACAAGAAGCCATCGGATTATCCTAGAACCTCATTTAACCTGTTGCTTCCACTGTCCTTCCCAGAACTGCTAACAGGTGATGAAAGTGACGGACACACCCTCCTCTACAGGTGCTGCCTGGTTAAGATGAGCCAAGAACAGGCATCTGTGAGGCAGGTCACCTCAGCCTCTGGAAACCTCAGCTTCTCAACATCTGCTTGACAACTGCCGCCTCAGGTCTGGGCACTCAAGGCAGCAGGACCTCCAGGAAGAACGCAGCACTGCTTCAGACCTCCCCCGAGGGCTCAACTCAGGTCTGATGCAGCCTCCGAATCGGCTGCCAATTTGCAGGAAATAGAACCAAAGACGAATTCGTGCCCCAAGCCTGCAACCAGCAAATCCAGACCCGGCAAATGATCCCGGCAAAGCCGCAAGCAGATGCCATGTGCGGACCAGGGGTGAGGGGACCGAGACAGATCGGTACAGCCATGAGGGGACCCCACCCAGGGACGAAAGGCTGGGAGAGAGCTGAGCAGGTGAAGCGCGGGGTCGAGGGCGTGAGGTGCTCTGTGAAGCTCGCGGTGGCAGACGCTTCTCACCTGCACCTGCCGCACCAAGTGCAGACCTTAGTAAATAAAGGCTTGGGCTTCCTCTTCAAACCTGGAACCACAGCCGGGAACCATGAGGGAAACATCAGACAAACCCACATCGAGGGACGTCCTACAAAACGCCTGAGCGATACTCCTCAAACCTCCTCAAAACCGCTAAGGGCGTCAAAAACAAGGCAAGTCTGAGAAACTGTCACGCGCACAGGAGCCTGAAGAGACTCAGACCAAATCTCAGGTGGGATCCCAGAGGGGGTTCTGGGACGGATCAGGGAAAAACTAATCAAATCTGAATAAAGTATGACCTTAGTTAATAATCATGTATCAACCCTGGCCATTAGCTGTGACAAAACGTACCAGAGAAATGTAAAAAGTTAACAATCGAGGAGGTGGGGGGTTGATACAGGACCTCTCTGTATTTTTTTAAAATATTTATTTATTTGGTCACGCGGGGTTTTAGTTGCGGCAGCAGGCTGCTTAGTTGCGGCAGGAGAACTCTCAGTTGCGGCATACATGTGGGATCTCGTTCCCTGACCAGGGATCGAACCCAGGCCCCCTGCAGTGGGAGCGCAGAGGCTTATACACTGCGCCACCAGGGAAGTCCCTCTGTATTATTTTTGATAACTTTTCTGTAACTCTAGAACTACTCTGAGCGCAAGTAAAAACTGGGGAAATAGGAATAAATGGGCTGATTGTATCGATATTGACTCGTGGCCGTAACAGTGTATTAGTTTCGCTAGACGTTACCATCAGGGGAAACCAGGTAAAGGTCCTCTGCTATATATATATTTTTTAAATATTTATTTATTTATGGCTGTTTTGGGTCTTCGTTTCAGTGCGAGGGCTTTCTCTAGTTGCGGCAAGCGGGGGGCCGCTCTTCATCGCGGTGCGCGGGCCTCTCACTGTCACGGCCTCTCTTGTTGCGGAGCACGAGCTCCAGACGCGCAGGCTCAGCAGTTGTGACGCACGGGCTTAGCTGCTCCGTGGCATGCGGGATCTTCCCAGACCAGGGCTCGAAGCCGTGCCCCCTGCATTGGCAGGCAGATTCTCAACCACTGCGCCACCAGGGAAGCCCGGTTCTCTGCAATTTTTCACAACAGCTGGTCAATCTACAATTACCTCAGAAGAAAAACTGTTTCCATTTTAGACCTTCTACTTGCAACGGCCGGTCCCCTGCTTAGCACGAATGCTGCAATGCTTTGTTGTGATGACTGGGAAGATCCAATTCATCAATAAATAAAGCAAAAGTCAATTCTGCAAAGCAAGAAGTTTTGAAAAGGAAAAAAGTTTACTTTAAGAAAAGGACACATCTAAAAAATGAACTAAAAAAAAAAAATGACGGACAGGAGACAGCTCTCTGCAGCATTCTCGTCACCATCACGTAAGTGCCCGGCAGAGTCAAAAAATACTAATTTAGTCACTGGTGGAGCCAGTAACGCTGGACTTTTCACAGCTCTCGGTCTACCACCTACCAGATGTTGTGTCCTGTCACTTCAGGTATTTTGTCTAAGCCAGTGACAGCTGAACTGTTACTCTCCAAAGATCACTTCTACTAAAAATTTCAAACATAAGGGATTCATTCAGACCTCAGGAGACAGATCTCAGACTCTAGAACTGAAGCAACATTGATAAAAAGAGATGACCTGTAAGAACCCTAGAATAAATCTTCTTCTAAAACACATAGTGGGGACTTCCCTGGTGGCGCAGTGGTTAGGAATCTGCCTGCCAGTGCAGGGGACACAGGTTCGATCCCTGGTCCCGGAAGATCCCACATGCCACCGAACAACTAAGCCTGTGTCCCACAACTACTGAGCCTGCACTCGACAGCCCGCGAGCCACAACTACTGAAGCCCATGCACCTAGGAGCCCGTGCTCCGCAACGAGAAGCCACCGCAACGAGAAGCTCGTGCACCGCAATGAAGAGTAGCCCCCGCTCACCACAACTAGAGAAAGCCTGCGCGCAGCAACGAAGACCCAACACAGCCAAAACTAAATAAATTAAATAAATTAATTTAAAAAAAACCACATAGTAAAGTAACACTGACTCAAGATAAATAAGACCATTTTCCACCTGAAATGACCTCCCTTTCCACACCACAACCAAAGGCTTGAACCTCGCTTCTAAAATACTGACTACCCAGAAACAGAAAGACAAATATATCACTTATATATGGAATCTAAAATACGACACAATGAACTTATCTACAATACAGACTCACAGACATAGAGAACAGACTTGTAGTTGCCAAGGGGGAGGGAGGGATGGAGTGGGAGTTTGGGATTAGCAGATCCAAGCTAGCATATATAGGATGGATAAACAAGGTCCTACTGTGTATCACAGGGAACTATATTCAATATCCTGTGATAAACCATAATGAAAAAAATATGAAAAAGAATGTATACACGTGTGAATGTAACTTTGTTGCACAGCAGAAATTAACACATTGTAAATCAATCAGACTTCAAGAAAATAAATTGAAAATAAAATAAAATGAAATACTGACTACAAAAGCTTCCCTCCTCTTAGGCAAGTGTTCATAGGCTAACAAGCTATACTGTTCCTTTGTAATGATACAAAATGGAAGTTAGGGCATTCCACTTGTACTCTATGAAAGTATGTTATCTTAGACTTTTATATTTTACACTTTTTAAAAATTTCTCTACTGTTTCCCTTACATAAAACTGCACTTTTTAAATGCATCTCAGGTTTGTATCAAGTAAACAAATCACATTTCAATCCCTCAGCAAACCAAAACTCATGCAGTTAAAAGGGTCTTGCCCAAGATTATTCCTTCTTAAAACTGATTACCAGGCTTAAGTTTTACAAATTCTTAGTAAATCCTCCAAACTGAAAGCCTGGGGGGTTGGGGGAGAGCAAGATACACAATACCATTTCCATCCAATGGAATATTAATTGCACAGTTCAACCGAGTGATATTTGTATGCATTAGGAACAAATGAAAAAAGGAAACAGTATACACAGCATGTATATTTACAAGAACAAAAATGTGTAACTTTGCTGTATATGGCTTTGAAGTGTTCTCTCTCTGTTCTTTTTTTTTTTGGCCCTGCCACACAGCATGCAGGATCTTCCCCGACCAGGAATGGAACACGTGCCCCCTGCGTTGGCAGTGTGGAGTCTTAACCACTGGACCACCAGGGAAGTCCTGAACTGTTCTCTTTTTAAACACTGAGAACATATTCATATCATCACTTCTGCAATTACTTTTTAAAACTATGTGGATTCATGAATTTTAATCTTTCTCAGTAAAACCAACATCTCAGCATCTAGAATTATTTACACATTCCTTCACATATGTTTAGGCTACAATTATCTTATGTGTAGGAACTGTCACTGGACATCTACAAATACTGTAAATTTTAAGGCAGGTATTTAGTATCTTGCTATTTGACACCTACTATTTAAATGGCCTTTAAAAATTATGATTTCAGTTCCTCAAGATAGAAACCTGGGCTTAAGAGTTAGTTGGCTCTGACTCAACAACAAAAAAACCACCAACCCAATCAAAAGCTGGGCAGAAGACCTTAAGAGACGTCTCTCCAAAGAACACATACAGATGGCCAGGAGGCATGTGAAAAGATGCTCAACATCACTAATTGTTAGAGAAACACAAATCAAAACTACAGTGAGGTACCACCTCAAACCAGTCAGAATGGCCATCATTAAAAACTCTACAAGGGGACTCCCTGGTGGTCCAGTGGTAAAGAATCCATGCAGGGGACGCGGGTTCGATCCCTGGTCAGGGAACTAAGACCCCACGTGCCATGGGACAACTAAGCCCACGCGCCACAACTACTGAGCTCGCGCTCCTCAACGAGAGAGCCCGTGGGCTGCAAACTACAGAGCCTACGCACCCTGGAGCCCCCGCCACAACTCAACTAGAGAGAGAAGCCCGTGTGCCGCAAGGAAGACCCGACACAGCCAAAAAAATTAATTAAATAAATATTTTTTTAAAAACCTCTACAAATAATAAATGCTGGGGACTTCCCTGGTGGTCCAGTGGCTAAGACTCCACGCTCCCAGTGCAGGGGGCCCGGGTTTGATCCCTGGTCAGGGAACTAGATCCCACATGCCGCAACTAAGAGTTCACGTGCCACAACTAAGATCCAGTGCAGCCAAATGAATAAAAAACAAATAACAAATGCTGGAAAGGATGTGGAGCAGAGGGAACTCTCTTACACTGCCGATGGGAATGTAAGTTGGTGCAGCCACTGTGGGAAACAGTACGATGGTTCCTTAGAAAATTAAAAACAGAATTACCATACCATCTAGCAATCCCACTCCTGGGCTATACCCGGACAAAACTATAATTTAAAAGGATGCTATAGGGCTTCCCTGGTGGCGCAGTGGTTGAGAGTCCGCCTGCCGATGCAGGGGACACGGGTTCGTGCCCCGGTATGGGAAGATCCCACATGCCACGGAGCGGCTGGGCCCGTGAGCCATGGCCTCTGGGCCTGCGCGTCCAGAGCCTGTGCTCCGCAACGGGAGAGGCCACAACAGTGAGAGGCCCGCGTACCACACAAGAAAAAAAAAGATACTATACACAGAGAATCCTAAAGATGCTACCAGAAAACTACTAGAGCTAATCAATGAATTTGGTAAAGTAGTGAGATACAAAATTAATGCACAGAAATCTCTGGCATTCCTATACACTAATGATGAAAAATCTGAAAGTGAAATTAAGAAAACACTCCCATTTACCACTGCAACAAGAAGAATAAAATATCTAGGAATAAACCTACCTAAGGAGACAAAAGACCTGTATGCAGAAAATTATAAGACACTGATGAAAGAAATTAAAGATGATACAAATGGATGGAGAGATATACCATGTTCTTGGATTGGAAGAATCAACATTGTGAAAATGAATCTACTACCCAAAGCAATCTACAGATTCAATGCAATCCCTATCAAACTAGCACTGGCATTTCTCACAGAACTAGAACAAAAAAATTTCACAATTTGTATGGAAACACAAAAGACCCCGAATAGCCAAAGCAATCTTGAGAACGAAAAACGGAGCTGGAGGAATCAGGCTCCCTGACTTCAGACTATACTACAAAGCTACAGTAATCAAGACAGTATGGTACTGGCACAAAAACAGAAATATAGATCAATGGAACAGGATAGAAAGCCCAGAGATAAACCCACGCACATATGGTCACCTTATCTTCGATAAAGGAGGCAAGAAGTGGAGAAAAGACAGCCTCTTCAATAAGTGGTGATGGGAAAACTGGACAGCTACATGTAAAAGGATGAAATTAGAACACTCCCTAACACCATACACAAAAATAAACTCAAAATGGATTAAAGACCTAAATGTAAGGCCAGACACTATCAAACTCTTAGAGGAAAACATAGGCAGTACACTCTATGACATAAATCACAGCAAGATCCTTTCCGACCCACCTCCTAGAGAAATGGAAATAAAAACAAAAATAAACAAATGGGACCTAATGAAACTTCAAAGCTTTTGCACAGCAAAGGAAACCATAAACAAGACCAAAAGACAACCCTCAGAATTGGAGAAAATATTTGCAAATGAAGCAACTGACAAAGGATTTATCTCCAAACTTTACAAGCAGCTCATGCAGCTCAATAACAAAAGAACAAACAACCCAATCCAAAAATGGGCAGAAGACCTAAATAGACATTTCTCCAAAGAAGATATACAGACTGCCAACAAACACATGAAAGAATGCTCAACATCATTAATCATTAGAGAAATGCAAATCAAAACTACAATGAGATATCATCTCACACCGGTCAGAATGGCCATCATCAAAAAATCTAGAAACAATAAATGCTGGAGAGGGTGTGGAGAAAAGGGGACACTCTTGCACTGTTGGTGGGAATGTAAATTGATACAGCCACTATGGAGAACAGTATGGAGGTTCCTTAAAAAACTAAAAATAGAATTACCATACAACCCAGCAATCCCACTACTGGGCATACACCCTGAGAAAACCATAATTCAAAAACAGTCATGTACCAAAATGTTCATTGCAGCTCTATTTACAATAGCCAGGACGTGGAAGCAACCTAAGTGTCCATCAACAGATGAATGGATAAAGAAGATGTGGCACAATGGAATATTACTCAGCCGTAAAAAGAAACGAAATTGAGTTATTTGTAGTGAGGTGGATGGACCCAGAGTCTGTCATACAGAGTGAAGTAAGTCAGAAAGAGAAAAACAAATACCGTATGCTAACACATATACATGGGATTTAAGGGAAAAAAAAAAAGGTCATGAAGAACCTAGGGGC
The DNA here is from genome assembly GCF_005190385.1 of Monodon monoceros. NCBI lineage: Eukaryota > Metazoa > Chordata > Mammalia > Artiodactyla > Monodontidae > Monodon > Monodon monoceros. The sequence continues at coordinate 37,800,534 of NW_021703786.1, read as the reverse complement.
CAGACGGGAATAAAGACACAGACCTACTAGAGAATGGACTTGAGGATATGGGGAGCGGGAAGGGTAAGCTGTGATAAAGTGAGAGAGTGGCATGCACATATATACACTACCAAATGTAAGGTAGATAGCTAGTGGGAAGCAGCCGCATAGCACAGGGACATCAGCTCGGTGCTTTGTGACCACCTAGAGGGGTGGGACAGGGAGGGTGGGAGACGCAAGAGGGAAGAGATATGGGAACATATGTATATGTATAACTGATTCACTTTGTTATAAAGCAGAAACTAACACACCATTGTAAAGCAATTATACTCCAAAAAAGATGTTAGAAAAAAGATACATGCAGGGGCTTCCCTGGTGGCGCAGTGGTTGAGAGTCTGCCTGCCGATGCAGGGGACACGGGTTCGTGCCCCGGTCCGGGAAGATCCCACATGCCGCGGAGCGGCTGGGCCCGTGAGCCATGGCCGCTGAGCCTGCGCGTCCAGAGCCTGTGCTCCACAACAGTGAGAGGCCCGCGTACCGCAAAAAAAAAAAAAAAAAAAAGGAAAAAAAGAGATACATGCACCTGTATGTTCATAGCAGCAGCACTATTCACAATAGCCAAGGCAAAACAACCTAAATGTCCATCAACGGATGAACCGATAAAGAAAATGCGGTACGTATATACAATGGAATACCACTCAGCCACAATAAAGAACAAAATAATATCATTTGCAGCAACATGGATGACCTAGAGATTATCATACTAAGTGAAGTCAGAAAAAGAAAAATACCATATAACATCACTTACATGTGGAATCTAAAACATGGCACATATGAACCTATATACAAAACAGAAACAGACTCACAGACATAGAGAACAGACTTGTGGTTGCCGAGGTGGGGAGGGAGAGGGATGGACTGGGAGTGTGGGGTTGGTAGATGCAAACTATTACATTTAGAATGGATAAACAACAAGGTCCTACTGTAGAGCAAAGGGAACTATATCCAGTCTCCTGGGATAAACCATAACGGAAAAAAATATTAAAAAAAAGAATGTCTATATGTGTAAAACTGAGTCACTTTGCTGTACAGCAGAGATTGCCACAGCATTGTAAATCAACTATACTTCAGTAAAAAAGAAAAAAAGAGTTAGTTGACTCTGGACTGAAGAGAAAATGGGAGATCTAAAAAAATATGGAATCAGCCCACTTTCTTCCAAAGGGTGCCCGGTCCATAGTTCTTTAAATAGTAGCATTAAGCCCACAAATGCAGAAACAGAAAAAATGATGGAGCAGGCAAGGTCTGACTTCTGTGCCTGAGAGCATCTAGAAACAGTCCCTTCTCTCCAGCCCCTTTTCTCAAACAAAAAACCTCATAGATTTTCTACCCAAAGGGTTGCCTTAGTCCCCAAATTCTGTGCCAAGAAACCTTCAAGATAGTTTCCTGTCCTCCAGATTACTGTCCAAATTAAACCAAAATCAGTAATCATCCAAAAGTGCCAAAGCTTCTCCACTTTGTGGTGACGTACTTTGGTAAAAATATTTACCACGGCTACAAGAAGTGCTCCGTATTTTTGAGGACAAACTGCTGGAAAATTTTAGAATCACAGAAACCGTTCAAGAAGACAGAAGGGATTATTTAAAACAACATTACCTGTCCCTCAAAGTGTCTTTATATTCAAAATAGAACACAGACTGGGTTAAGTTATAAAAAACAGAAGAACTGAAAATTCCTGATGTCTTCATTTCCCGTTTCCATTTTCACACACAAACCCTCAAGTGGTAAGACACATGCCAGAGACATCCAGTAGCTCTGAGTCCTCAATCGGGGAACATTTTTCCGTTCAGAAAATTATCAAATCTGATCACGCTCTTCTCCCTCTGTCCACGCAAAGAAAAATCAAAGTTTGGATATAAAAATCATAAACCACCTCTACTTAGAGGAGACAGAGTTTTAACCCCTGTAATTTCACTGTAGTTGAGATCTCACTGCAGCTTCTTTGAGCAACCTCAAAGAAGCTTCACTTAGGTTGAAATATTTTATAGACAACTTCCCGGTGTTAAAACCAAACTACTAAGCCTGCACATCTGCTGAGAAACCTCTGCAAACTGCCGAACGTGCGTTACTCACTGTTCACCATTCCTCAGACCAAATCCTCTCTGGCTGGGCCACTAGGGTTGCAGAAATGCACGTTCAGGGAACGACAGATGGAGGACATAAGGGTTCACTGCTGGGATACGACCATAAAGCACTGCAGCATGACAGACCCGAGTTCGGAAACAGGTTCTCACACCACTTCTTGTCTGTCTATAGCTCAAGTTCTTACTAGTGAGTAATACAGACGTGGTTCATCAGCTTTCAAACTAAGCAACTGACATCTGAAGATTAATCCAAGCCACCCATGAGCAAAAAAGAAAAAGAAAAAGTGATCCTTTCCTCAGGAAATTCGGCAAAGTTAATGATGCGTTAAACTTGACTCAAGTTAAAAATTACAGGGGTGGGGGTTGACAAGGAGGGAAAGAGTAAAAAGGGCAGGGGCTCCCGCCTCAACCCAATGTGGAGACGGGTCACATGCATACTGACCAACAAACAATATGGAGCAGTAACACGATTATCTCCTGAAAAACAGTTATCAACCAGGCGATTTCATTTTAAGGGCACAAGATTCCACCAGCAAGAATCTCACTCCCATCCTCGTAGAAATCTGTTTCGTCTCCGATTTAAGTTCATCCTAACAGGCAGTGCTTCCCAACACCAATACCGATAAAAATAAAGAAAACTGGTGCTTAACATTCTCTACATGCTCAGCAGATGTTAGTTTTCCCATAAAAAATGCTACTTAAGGTGGACACTGCCTAACACAGCGCCTGCCCTCAGGCTGCGAACTGTAAAATCGCGTTACACGGTAAAAACAGTTTCTTCAGGTAAGATAAAGAAATAATGTCATTTTCTGATTTCCAAGTCACTAATAAGCCTAATCGCTTAGATGGTACCTACGCCCGAAAAACAGGACACTGTGTACCGTTCCCTCAGTACCTCAGGGAGGCGCCCCAGTCCCACCTGCCTTTAGACAGTCCTTCCTTTAAACCCGCTCCTGCGCAGCCACAGGGGACCCCCTCCCCAATCCTCGTCGCGCTGAGAAACACGCGACTCTAAGCGGCAGAGCCGGCTGGTTTCTAGGACTCGCGGCGCTCTGCACCTGCGCCCGTGCACACCTGGGGGAAGCTGGCGCGTCCCGGAACGTCCCTGCGAACCCTGGGCCCGGGGGTGCTCCGCGCTGAAATGGGGGGCGCCCCGCGCTGAAATGGGTGGCGCGCGCCCCTGCGGAACCTGGGCCCGGGGGCGGCCCGCACTCAGAGGGCGGGGCGGGCGTCCCTGCGAACTCTGGGCGCTCGGCGGCTGTACCCGCATCCCGGTGACCCCGAGCCTCCGACCCAGCAACCCCCAGGCACCAGCCAGGGCAGCGGAGGCTTTGCACAGCGTGGGCGGCACAGGCCTCGGCAGCTGCGTCCTCTCCCTCTCAGCGCCTCCACCCCCGGCCCCACCCCGCCCGGAGGGTCCCTAAGACACGCCCCGCGCTGCAGCGTCGGGGACCCTCCCCCTCCTACCCGGCAGCCCCGGGAGAGACCGCCCCCCCGCACGCACAGCCGCGCCCACCCCGCCCCCGCCCAGCGTGCAGGAGGTGGGGGAGGGGACGGCGAAGCGCGAGTTCCCCCCCCCCCAACGCAGAGCCGCGCTGCAGGGGGTGCACCTTGCGCTTGCGGGCCTCCGCCGAGCCGCTCCACACGAAGCACTGGTAAATGGCGCGCAGGTTCTGCTTCCAGTTGTCCACCTTGAAGCTGCCCAGGTGCGCACAGCCCGGAGGCGTCACCACCAGCTCCGCGTCCATGGCCTCGCCGTCCGGCTCGCGCCGGGGCGCCGGCGGAGACGAGGACGACGCCAGCGCGACGCGGGGCTGCGGGCGGCACGGCCAAGGGACAGGCCCGGGACAAAGCGGAGTCTCGCGACCGGGGTGGCGGGCGCCGCCCGCGCTGCGCTCGCGGGTAGCCGAGGCCGCAACAGGGCTACGTCATCGCCGCCGGGGCGCGCCGCGCATGCGCCAGCCGCCGGCGGCTCGCCCGCCGCCCCCTCCCCCATGGGCTTGGGCAGGCGATGGGTGGAGCTGGAGAGGCTCCGCCCCTTCACCTCCGCCATTGGTCAGCGGCGGCCGCGTGACGTCCCGCCCTCCGAGGAGGCGAGGCGGGACTGGACCTGTTTGCGCCGGCGGGCGCTGCCGCAGGGGCGGAGCTGGCGGGATTGGGGGGCGGCGGTCGCTGGTCCTCACCGGGTCGCAGTCCGGTGAAGCCGGTCAGGCCTGCCGCACGTGGACTCTGGACTTCCCGATAGGAAGCAGGGAACCACAGACTCGCGCGCTCTATCAGGTTTCGCCGAGGCGTCGCCGTCCAGCTCGCTAGCCGCACATTCACGGCTCCGGGAGCTCGAGTCCCGCGTCCTCCGGGTGGGCTGTGCACCTGCCGGCGGACCCCGCAGGTGCGGGAGGTCCGTGAAGACAGGTGCCAGCTTCTCGAGGGCTTTTCACTGCGTCCCGCGCCGGCCCACCTCCGCACCTAAAAGACTGAGAAATAAAGATGTTGTCGCGGCAGTTAGAGCTCAGGGCCCGGCGGGAGGGGTGTGGGGTGAAGCTTCTGTGGTCGGGACACTGGCCGGCACGCTGGCCTAGGGCCTTGGTGCCTGCAGCCCCTCCGCCTGAAGCCTGCTCGACCCCAGCCCGTGGCTTTATCAGACGCCGCCTGCCCAGCGAGGCCTTCTCCTCCACCCTACTGGACCTTACGAGCCCCCTAAATCCTTCATCTCCTTACCCAAAGAATTTATTTACTTGTTCTTTTAATATTTGTTTATTTATTTGGCTACACCGGGTCTTAGTTGCGGCACGTGGGATCTTTGTTGCCCTATGCGTGATCTTTAGTTGGCATGCGGACTCAGTTGTGGCATGCATGTGGTCTCCAGTCCCCTGACGAGGGATGGAACCCGGGCCCCCTGCATAGGGAGGGAGGAGTCTTAACCAGTGGACCACCAGACTTCCCTGCCCTGTTTTTTAATTAACTATTCCCAACGTAGCATGAAAACTCCATGACGGTAATGATTTTTGTGTTTTATTAATCTCAGTATCGCCCAGTGCCCAGAGTAGTACTAGTTACATGCAGGTTCTCAAAAATAAATGTTTAATTAACTAATTAATTAACCCAAACAAACTTTTATAGGAGAATCTAATAAGATCATTCTCAGAATAAAATACAGGTTAAGTAAGGCACGTTATGGCTATGTTAAAGAAAGGTGTATCCGTTTAATAAAAAGTAAACTCAGAAATAGTTAGGAATTACAAATTGTATGTGATTCACCTCTGTTAACATTCAATGTCACGAGTATTTTAGTTTTACTGTTCTTGTAAATATGATTCGGTTTCAAGAATGTGCCCTTAGGGACTTCCCTGGTGGCGCAGTGGATAAGACTCTGCACTCCCAATGCAGGGGGCCCAGGTTCCATCCTTGGTCAGGGAACTAGATCGCACTTGTATGCCGCAACCAAGAGTTTGCGTGTGCAGCTAGGGATCCCGCCTGCTGCAACTAAGACCCGGCGCAACCAAATAAATACATAAATATTAAGAAAAAAAAAAGAATGTGCCCTTAGAATTCAGGCCCCTAATATCTATTGATCACATTTTTTATCAGTATGGTCATCCAACCTTGGGAGAATTTCTGTGCTCTCTACTTGGATTATAAATAATGATTTGAAATGCCCTGTAATCAGCCTCATACATAAATAAGATTAAAACACTATATACCCTTGAAAAGCAGTTCCGAGAAGAGTCATGGATGAAGCTGTTTACTACGGCATTTTTTTTCTAATGGGAAAAAAGCTGAAAACACCCTAAATGACCATTAATAGGCAAATGATTGAGTAAACTATTAACTAGGCATTCTAGGGAATGCTATGCTGCTGTAAAAGAATGACCTAGGTTTCTAAGTACTAATATGGAAAGTCTATAAGACATACATGAATAAAACAAGTTGCCGAAAAATACAGATAGTATGGTGACATTTACCGAAAAATAATACTGTCTGTGAGTATCTATTAAAGGGCTGGGAGAAACAAACAAATCAATTAATGTCTGGTGAGGGAGAACTTCATCTATGGCATTTGAATTATTTTATAATAAGAATTAATCGTAGTATTTCATACTTAAAAAATCACTAAAACTTGAAATGACAAAATGTTCTAAGGCGGGGAAAGGGGACTTGCTCAAGTTCCACAGCATCTAGAAAACGGGTCCGGAAGTTCCATTCATGCATCCACCCAGAAAACAAGTCAGACTCTTAACCTTCAGTTCTGGCTCCACCACTTTCTGCCTGTGTAACATGAGGCAGATTGCTTATCTGTTAAAATTGGGGTGACACCAACTCAGTGCTTACCTTAAACGGTTACAGCACAGAATATACGGTAATGCATGCCAAGCTCTTAGTACGTGCCTGTTGTTTAATTAAGGGCTTGAGAAACAGGGACTTCCCTGACAGTCCAGTGGTTAAGACTCCACACTTCCACTGCAGGGGACTTGGGTTCAATCACTAGTTGGGGAACTAAGATCCCGCATGCATGCCGCAGAGCAGCGCAGCAAAAGAAAAAAAAAGAAACATTAGCAATTGATCTGGAAGTTGCTGGGCATTGAAATGATTGACAATATCCCACTTTAAGAACCCCACAGTGTAGTGGGATAAATAGGAACACTAGCAGGCAGTTTCAGTACAGCCATTGCTGTGTATCCATAGGTACCACATCCAAGGATTCAAGCAACCTCGGATGGAAAATATTTGAAAAAAAATGCCAGAAATTTCCAGAAAGCAAACCGTGCACTGGCCACAGCTTACATAGCTTTTACATTGTACTTACAACTATTTACACAGCATTTACATTGTATCAGGTATTATAAGTAATCTAGAGGTGATTTAGGTATACAGGAGGATGTGGGTAGGTTATATACCACTTTATATAAGGGACTCGAGTATCTGCAGGTTTGGGTATCTACAGAGCGTCCTGGAACCAGTCCCTTGAGGATACTGAGGGATGACTGAAGTATGAAATTGCAGAGATAGAGGAAAGTCCAGGTAACATGAAAACCCTCCAAGACACCTCTCACCCTAACCCTGCCCAGGCGGTTGCAGTGGAAGGGATCTGGAAATGTTTCCTATGCCTGACCTAAGAGTAGAAGGATGGGCAAGAGCTGGCCAGTTTAAAAATAAGTGATATGGGGCTTCCCTGGTGGTGCAGTGGTTGAGAGTCCGCCTGCTGATGCAAGGGACACGGGTTCGTGCCCCGGTCCGGGAGGATCCCACATGCCGCGGAGCGGCTGGGCCTGTGAGCCATGGCCGCTGAGCCTGCGCGTTTGGAGCCTGTGCTCCGCAACGGGAGAGGCCACAACAGTGAGAGGCCCGCGTACCGCAAAAAAAAAAAAAAAGTGATATGGTAAGGTATTTGCCTCAAAAGGCATTTCCCACTATCCATGGGACTAACATGGCCTAAAATGTTATTCTCTATATCTGTTTTTTGTTTGTTTTGTTTAGTTTTCAAATTTTTTTAATGTAAACATCCATGGAATTGTGCTTTCAACATGGTCAAGTATATCCTATAATCCTCTCTCAGATAACAACTATGAACTCTTGTCAGAATGCAAACACAAATACCTGAAGGCATTGGAGAATGAGCCCAATTGTGAGGAAGTAGACGCTTGGACAAAGGGACCTGCCCCGAGGAAGAGACCTGTTTTTCATGGCTCACAGACTGAGGACAGGCCACGCTAGCAGGAGCCCAAACAGGGAGGCTGAAGCTCTGATAGAAAACACACAGTCTTTCTGGACTGAAGAATTAAGAGAACAGAACACAGAAAAACTAAAGCCACTGAAAAGCGAGGACAGAGTCAGGGAAGGGGAGCCCCAGAGTCTGTGGATAAACCACGTGCAAGTTGACCACTGAATCACTCGTGTGGGGGGCAAATTCCAGCAGCCCAACTGGAACGAAAAGAAATGAGTGGAGATTTAAGCTGCTGCCCAAGAAATGGTTAAATTAAAAAAAAAAAGTTTCTGTTTTTTTAAATGTAAGATTCAATACCCACGTTGCTTGATATGGAAATGGTGTGGCTTAGCTGAAACGTGATTTCAGCTCTTAAGTTCAAGTCTTTCTGTGTGTGACGTAAGAAAGTAGTCCAGTTTCATTCTTTTGCATGTAGCTGTCCAGTTTTCCCCACCCTGTTTTTTTTTTTTTCTTGGCTGTGCCATGTGGTATGCGGGATCTTAATTCCCCGACCAGGAACTGAACCCACGCCCCTTGCAGTGGAAGCTCGGAGCCCTAACCACTGGACCACCAGGGATTGCCCCCAACACCATTTTTGGAAGAGACCGTCCTTTCCCCATCGTATATTCTTGGCTCCTCTGTTGTAGGTTAATTGACCATGTCTGAGAGGGTTTACTTCTGGGCTCTTAATTCTGTCCCACTGATCTAGGTGTCTGTTTATATACCAGTACCACACTGTTAATCACCCTAGCTCTGGGATACAGTTTGGAGTCAGGGTGTGCTGCCTCCAGTTTCCAGCTTTGTTCTTCTTTCTCAAGGTTTTTTGTTTTTTGTGTTTTGGTGTTTTGGGGGGCTATGCAGGATATTTTGTAGTTCCATACAAATTTTAGAATTATTTGTTCTAGCCTATAAATTTTTTTTATTATTATTATTTTTTTTTGCGGTACGCGGGCCTCTCACTGACACGGCCTCTCCTGCTGCGGAGCACAGGCTCTGGACGAGCAGGCCCAGCGGCCATGGCTCACGGGCCCAGCCGCTCCACGGCATGTGGGATCTTCCCAGACCGGGGCACGAACCCGTGTCCCCTGCATCAGCAGGTGGACTCTCAACCACTGCGCCACCAGGGAAGCCCAAGCCTATAAATTTTTGTGAGGCTGTTTTCAGTTCTCTTGGGAATATACCTAGGGATGGAATTGTTGGGTCCACGGTAACTTTATGTTTCACCTTTTGAGGAACCTCCAGACTGTTTTCCACAGCAGCTGTACCATCTTACTTTCCCACCAGCAGTGTATGAGTGTTCCAATTTCTCCACATCCTCACTAGCATGTTATTTAAATATTATTTATTTATTTGGCCGTGCTGGGTCTTAGTTGTGGCACACGGGGTCTTTGTTGCAGCACGTGCGCTCTTAGCTGCGGCATGTGGGATCTAGTTCGCTGACCAGGGATCGAACCCAGGCCCCCTGCGCTGGGAGCGCGGAGTCTTAACCGCTGGACCACCAGGGAAGTCCCTCCTTATTCTTTTGTTTATTTATTTATTTATGGCTGTGTTGGGTCTTTGTTGCTGCACACAGGCTTTCTCTAGTTGTGGCGAGCGGGGGCTACTCTTCATTGTGGTGCGCAGGCTTCTCGTTGCAGTGGCTTCTCTTGTTGCAGAGCACGGGCTCTAGGCATGCGGGCTCAGTAACTGTGGCGCGCGGGCTCAGTAACTGTGGCACACAGGCTTAGTTGCTCGGTGGCATGTGGGATATTCCCGGACCAGGGATCGAATTCATATCCCCTGCAAGGGCAGGCAGATTCGTAAGTGCTGTGCCACCAGGGAAGTCCCTCCCTGGCTATTTTAGATAAGAAAAGTGTGGTGATTAATATCCTGAAATGTTAAAATTTCGCCAAATCATGTTACAACTTTCCAACCAGAATTGTTAATAAAGTAATTCCAAGAGTATTATTTGGTTTCAGTTTGAAATTAGTAATGCCCACTACATAAAACACTAAAATTGTTATGTCTTAGGGAAAAAGTTTTTCTAGATGCAACAAGTGTCAACTTCTGTCCTGAGGAGGTTGAATGATCACAATTTCTTAATCAGCAGAGTTCACACTCTTCATTTAAACTCTCAAACTCATTGTTAAATAATAAACCCAGGAGAGTTGGACATTTTCCATCATGCCTTTGGGAAAAGAGAAAGAGGTCAGTGATCCTTGTGGTCAGATGTAACAGATAAATCTTGGAAGTATCTATTAAGAATACAGAGACTCAGTTACAAGACTCCCTCCAGAGCAACAAACTATCAACTAAGATAACCCTCTAGAAATAACGTCCTTCCTGTAGGTTGTTTTGTTTTGTTTTTGCAGAATGTGGAAACAATTTCTAAAGCTTCTGTGTTCGAGTAACACACGCAAGAAAAAATTTATTTTAATCACAGACAGAAGTTGGAAACTGTTATATTCACACCAGTCCCAATTTTGCATCAGAAGATAGGATCTTGTGACCACTCTCAACTTACCATCCTATGAAATTGCATTATTTTAAATTGTTTGTGATTATAACAGATTGTTTAAATAGTTTAGAGTATTTAAGATAGGTTATTTTAAATATTTTATGATGCACAACATTCTCTCTAACTCTTAGATCTTCAATTCTTTCTGAAACTCCCTTTGTTAATTTTTATTTATTTATTAATAATTTTTTTTGGCTGCGTCAGGTCTTAGTTGCGGTATGTGGGATCTTCGTTGAGGCATGCTGGGTCTTTCATCGCCGCGCGGGCTCTTCATTGCAGCACGTGGGCTTCTCTCTAGTTGTGGCGTGCAGATTTTCTCTCTCTAGTTGTGGCATGCAGTCTCCAGGGCACCCGAGCTCAGTAGTTGTGGTGCGTGGGCTGAGTTGCCCCCGAGGCATGTGGGATCTTAGTTCCCTGACCAGGAATCGAACCTGTGTCCCCTGCATTGTAAGGCAGATTCTTAACCACTGTGCCAACAGCGAAGTCCCTCACTCTGCTTTGTTAACTTTATATGGAAGTCAGTAAGATATATTGTGACTTACCATTTTGTCCCTCTAAAGGACAGTGTTGGGGTGAGGGCTGTAGGGTATGTGATCAGCTCGTGGACATTTTTCTCATTGGTTTGTGGTGAGGTGACAGGGTGATGTTTTGGAAATTAACATTATCAACCTTCTGGTTCCAACTATGCTGGGGTCTACATGCTGGTGGTCAGTATGCAATTAACTTCTTCCACCTGGTGGAGGTTTTAGTACAGGCAAAACAGTTCAAGGATATGGCTCAGGATCTTGTGTACAGCCCTTGAGAGGGAAACAAATATCCTTGACTTTGTTTTATGGCTAAACTATTATTATTTTGTCTTGCTTGCTTGTTTTGTTTCTGTATGTGTGTGTATATATATATATGTATATGTGTGTGTATATATATATGTATATGTGTGT
>NW_021703786.1:37719639-37789268 GCF_005190385.1 Monodon monoceros | reverse complement strand
TATATATATATGTATATGTGTGTGTATATATATATGTATATGTGTGTGTATATATATATATTTTCCCCCCTTTGGCCACACTGCACAGCATGCAGGTTCTTAGTTCCCCAACCAGGGATCGAACCCACGCCCCCTGCAGTGAAAGCACAGAGTCCTAACTGCTGGACCTCCAGGGAAGTCCCGTTTTGTTTTTTTTTTAACTTCTCTGATTAAATTTTTCTTTTAGGGACTTGGGGAAGGCCTAGGATGCTAAAGCTTTTCTACAAACAAGAAGCAGGAGACATGGGGGACATGTCCCCAGGAAGTCTCCGCAGGGTCCTGCTCGGTTTCAGTGCTATAAACCCACTTGGGCTTCCACTGCCAACTGAAAAGAGTCCAGTCGGACCCGATCTACTTCCCCACATCTCATGTCTCAACCTCACAGTAGCCAAATGAAAGAACTGACCATTCCGTCTGTTCCTCTGTGCCCTTGCTAATGTCACAAGGGTGAAATGGACGTGTCCGAATTCTCCCATCCTTCCAAGTCCCACACGGATGTCTCCTCTTCCATGCAGCCTTCTTGGATGCACTTCCTAGCTCCATCTCCTGGATTCCTGCAGCAGTGTGACTGAAACTCCCCTACACTGCATGCCATTTCCTCCTGCCCCAGCTACATGTGGACATGTCTTCTCTCTCCCCAGGTCATGCGTGTCTTGTGGGCCAGAGCTGTGCCTGTATTTTCCTTGTGCTCCCGCAGTACCCTGCACACAGTAAGTGCTGCATAAGCATTGGTTGAATGAATACAAAGGAAATGGGAAGTGAGGAAATGCGGTGCGTTTCTCCACAGGCGACACCATGATCCAGGAGAGCGCCTGTCAGTACTCCTCTGAGCGCTCACGATGTCCTAAGGCCAGGCCTGGACTCCTGGGTTCCACGGAGCTGAGCCGCAGGCTCCTGGGCTCACACTGTGTGCTTTTCCACCCCTCCCTCGCCTCCCATTCTATCTCATAGATCAGATGGTTTAACTGACACAGAAATGTCATGGACCCTGCTGTACCATGGCTGATGGGGCGTCTGTGGGCAGCAAGGGTACAAAACAGGTTTTTGTAGATACTTAAACAGAGTGTGTGAGAGTCGTAAGTGTTTTCAAAAACCCAAAATACCTTCTCAGTGGCTGAAAGTCTCTAAGATGCGAAATGGCAGAGGCTGCAGCTTTTTTGAGCCCTGACACCTTGCTGCCTTCCTGGGAGAAACCTTGAGATCAAAGCTTTTTTTTTATCTCAGAGACAGAATTTCCCTGCCTCAAAGAGGGATGTGACCATCTCAGGAATACAGACATGCTTAGAAATATAAAGTCTCTTTTTTGGGGAAGTCTGTGCTAAAGCAATAGAGAAATATTGAAGTGAGCAGCTCTCTTTTTCCTTGGCCTCCTTAAATGTCCTCTATACACAGCGAAGGGGAAATGGAATTGCTTTAGGAAGGGGTTTCTTTAGAAGAATATAGAGAATGGAAAGAGTCTACTCTGCGTAGCCAGAATTACTTATGCACAATTCTAGTGAGAGGCACTTGGCAAGGGGAGCTGCTAAGACTGGAAGAAAGGGACAGACTAGCAACTTGCCCCGGGAGTCTCAGTACAGACGCCTCCTAGTGCCCGGTGGGAGAAGAATGGGCCCGCTCTGAGCGGCACCGTCTGCAGGCACCGTGCCCCACTTGACGCTGGAGCGCCAGGCAGCTGGGCCAGGCCTTTGTCCTGGCTTCATAGTCAAAAGGTCCTCACGTTTTGACTGCAGAGTCACAGAGACACTGACGGGAGAGAGACAGGTGTGGCTCCTCATTGCACCTGCACTCCTGTCCCAGCACAGCCTCTGGGGCAGCTGTCTTTTGGGTAGATTTCCCGTGAATTCTGTAGTTCTCCTGTAAACAACACAGACACATCACACTGTATTTGCGTTAAATTACATGATTTCTTAAATGGAAAACTTACAAATGTTCCATAATTACTGTAATCCCATTTGGGGATTTTTTTCCATTTATTAAATACACCCAGAGGCTCAGAAAGTGGAAGTCCTGGGACTGAATATAGGAGAGAGAAGCAAGTCGGACCATGTCCCATGAAGCCAAGATTCAGATGCAGCAACTGTCAAATTGATTTATTCTGATTCAAACAAAACCCAAATTGTTCCTCGTGAACGTAAAATTGGATTGGCTTCTTAGGAGGCCTCCCACACTTTTTGCACACACCTGAGGCGTGTGTGTGTGCGTGTCTGTGCATGTGCGCGTGTGTTGGGGGGATGCTTCTGCGTCCACAGGACCAAGTCAGAGGGCTGACTCCCTGGGCTCGAAGTGGGGACAGCCACGTCCTGGCGCCGCGCTTTCTTTCCGGAATCGGGTGGCATGACTGTTTCCAGGGATGTGCTCTGGGCCAGACTCCCGGGTTCAATTCCCAGTGACCAATGTTTAGTTTTTTCCATTTGACAACAGCTCACTGTCTGACACGCAGATGTCTTCCACAGGACTAGAGATACTTGGTGGAAATAACAGAGGGCAGAAGGGCTGTTTGTCAAGGGTAACGTGCCCTCGCTGTGACTCATCTAGCACATTCCTCCAGAACCTTCTGGGGTGGTAGAAATGTTCTGCATCTGGTGGGACTGGGGAACTGAATTTTTAATTTTTTTTGAATTAATTTACATTTAAAGAGCCATGGGTAGCTAGTGTCTACTGTCCTGGACGGCACCGTTCTAGCCCTAGACAGGAAGCCATGAGCTCCCTGTGGAAAAGTCAGTCTTATTAAAATGTTCATTGCATCTGACACAGCCTTTATGGATATTCCTCTTGAATATTACATCTGACTGAGCATTTGAAGAAATACAGTGTAGATATTATTTGTTAGAATAGGCAACAGGACACTACAGGACACTTTGAAAAGTCTTAAACCCTTCCTTCCAGGGAAGGAATATCACCTTTCTTATTTCTGGGAGTCACAGCACTCGCTTTTCTCTTAAGTTTCAGTGAGGAGCAGTAAAACTCCCCTTCCTGCCAAGAGGCTGAACATGTCCTAGGAACACAAGTAACAGAACGTGTGTCTGTGTCTCTGGCTGACACAGCAACAGCTTTCTTCTGTTATCAGATCCCTGTTCTTCTGACTATTTAGTAACCCCGGCAAAACATGGAGCTGGGCAGGAGGTTTCCGGGAGGAAGGGGTGGCCTGACACGTGCACACCACTGAGGAGGGGCCTCGAGTCATCATCCCCCAGTTCCAAGCAGCATCATACAAAGCGCATCACTGAAGAGAAGTTCTTATAACTACAGGAAACCTCTGTCGTTACCAGGAAAACATGTTTTCTTTTCCGCCCTCATCAGAGGAAGGCCCGCTTATGCAACTTCGTATTCTTGCAACAATCACCCCACCAACAGCAATCAAAGCAACAGCTACAGTTTACTGATCACAGCTTACGTGGTTCTTCACAACTGCCTTTGAGACAGGCAGGGACCTGTGACCCTTTGCTGCAGTGCTTGCACCTGGACACACCTCTCCTCCGGCAGCAAAATACAAGGAAACTATATAGGACTAAAAATAACTGAGTGCATGCACAGTTGGGGTAAATTCTGGACAAAAGATACAAAGAGACCAAAAAACCCAGCTGCCACTTTTGAAGAGCAGGGAGCAAAAACAGGGTACTGCGCACGCCCCCTGCTCTGAACACCACCTAAGGGGTGGGCAAAACAGCTAAGCCACCCCTCTGACCCGACCCCTGGACACACCCCTACCTTCACCCCATGTGAGGAACAAGCCCGCCCCCTCTCAGGGAGCTGGCAAACAAGGCAACCTGTTGTTTGTTCTCCCTCCCCCCGCTGCATCAGCGGCCCCAGTAAAGCCTTGCCTGAATTTCTTGTCTGCCCTCTGATCAATTTCTACTGGTTAAGGAAGCCAAGAACTCTGGTGGGTAACACCTTTGGTCTCACACTTGATTATCTTCATTTTAGGTTGAGAAGCCTGAGGTTGGAGGTGGTAAGAAACTCAACATCTGTCATGTGGGGTTTTTTATTTTTAAATTTTAAACCTTATTTGGAATGAATAATTTTAATTTTAAACCTTATTTGGACCACCAGGGAAGCCCCTCTTTGTTCGTGTTTAAATTGAATTGTCCATTTGTTTACTGTTGAGTTTTGAGAGTTCTTTATGTAATCTAGATATGAATCCTTTTTCAGATATATGATTTTCAAATATTTTCTCCTAGTCCGTAATTAGTTTTTGCAGCCCATTAACAGGGTTTTTTGCAGAGCAAAAGATTTTAACATTAATTAAGTCCACATTATCAATTTTTTCTTTTATGGAACATACTTTTAGTGTCATGTCTAAGAACTCGTCAACTCCTAGTTCCACCAAATTTTCTCCTATCTTCTAAAAGTCTTATAAATTTATATTTTAGGGACTTCCTGGCGGTCCAGTGGTTAAGACTCCGTGCTTCCACAGCAGGGGGCACAGGTTCCATCCCTGGTTGGGGAACTAATATCCCACATGCTGCGCACTGTGGCCAAAAAAATCCCCCAAACCCTATAATTTTATGTTTTACATTTAAATTTGGTTCATTTTGAATTAATTTTTACAAAAGATGTGAGGTTTAGATTGATGTTCTTTATTTTTTATTTATTATATGTTTTGCCTATAGATATCCAATTGCTCCAGCACCATTTGTTAAAAAAAGACTATCCTTTCTGCACTGAATTGCTTTTTCAACTTTTTCAAAAATCAGATGGACATAATTGTGTGCAGCTACTTCTGGGTCCTCAATTCTGTCCCATTGATCCATGTGTCTGTCCCTCGACATCACAGAGTTTGAGCTATATAATAAGGTTTGTAATCAGGTAGAGTGATTCCTCCCACTTTATTATTCTTTTTCAAAATTGTTTTAGCTATTGTAGTTCCTTTGCCTTTCCACATACATTTTATTTATTATTTTTTTAAATTAATTTATTTAGTTTTGGCTGCATTGCGTCTTCGTTACTGTGTGCGGGCTTCTCATTGCGGTGGCTTGTCTTGTTGCAGAGTGTGGGCTTTAGGCGCGTGGGCTTTAGTAGCTGTGGCTCACGGGCTCAGTAGTTGTGGCACACGGGCTTAGTTGCTCCGCGGCATGTGGGATCTTCCCGGACCAGGGATCAAACCCATGTCCCCTGCATTGGCAGGCAGATTCTTAACCACTGCGCCACCAGGGAAGCCCCTATACATCTTTTATTTATACCTAAGTATTTCCATTTTTAAAAAATTAAAGTATAGTTGATTTACAATATTGTGTTCGTTTCAGGTGTATGGCAGAGTGATTCAGTTATATATTTTTTCAGATTATATTGCATTATAGGTTATTACAAGATATTGAATATAATTCCCTGTTATACAGTATATCCTTGTTGCTTATCTATGTTACGTGTAGTAGTTTGTATTCTATTTTCATTTTCATTCAGTTCAATGTATTTTTATTTATTTTATTTAATTAATTTATTTTTTAAAGTTTTTTTTGATGTGGACAATTTTTTTTAAGTCTTTATTGAATTTGTTACAATATTGCTTCTGTTTTATGTCTTGGCCCTTTGGCTGCAAGGCATGTGGGACCCTAGTTCCCCAACCAGGGGTCGAACGCTCACCCCTGCATTGGAAGGCAAAGTCTCAACCACTGGACCACCAGGGAAGTCCCTCATTCAGTTCAATGTATTTTTAACTTGAGACTACCTTTTTGATCCATAGATTATTTAAAAGTGTGTTGTTCAGCTTCCAAGTTTTTGGATTTTCTTTTTATCATTCTCTTATTGATACCCAATTTTTTTTTTTGATGTGGACCATTTTTAAAGTCCTGATTGAATTTGTTACAATATTGCTTCTGCTTTATGTTTTGTTTTTTTGGCCACAGGGCATGTGGGAGCTTAGCTTCCTGACCAGGGATCGAACCCACACCCCCTGCATTGGAAGGCAAAGTCTTAACCACTGGACCACCAGGGGAGTCCTGATACCCAGTTTGATCCCACTGTAGTTGGTACACACTCTATAAAATTTCAATTATTTTAAATATGTTGAGGTTAGTTTTTACGGCCAGGATATGGTCTATCTTGACTTATGTTCTGTGAGAGCTTAAAAAGAATGTGTTGTCTCTGGTGTTAGCAGGTGTTCTACAAATCTTGATTAGATCCTGTTGGTTAATGGTATCATTAAGCCTTTCCAAATCTTTGCTGACTTTTTATTCTATCAAGTACTGAGAGAGGTGTGTTGAAGTCTTCAACTGTAATTGTGGATTTGTCTATTTCTCCTTTTAGTTCTATCAGATTTTTCTTTGCATATTTTGCACCTCTGTTGTTTGGTGCATAAAGATTTAGGGTTGCTGTGTCTTCTTAGGGATTGACTCTTCTATATGTAAGGTACCTTTCCGTCCCTGGTAATTTTCTCTGCTTTTTTTTTTTTAACATTTTATTGGAGTATAATTGCTTTACAATGGTGTGTTAGTTTCTGCTTTATAACAAAGTGAATCAGCTATACATATTTCTCTGCCCTTCAGTCAATTTTATCTGGTATTAATATAGCCACTCCTGCTTTCTCTTAATTAACTTTTGCACAGTTTATCTTTTTCCATCCTTGTACTTTCAACCTACCTATACAATTGAGTTTCTTGTAGCTAGCATAGAGTTGGTTATATTATTATTATCCACTCTGCCAATCTCTTTTTTGTATTTAGACCTCTTTCTTTTAATCTTGTAATTATTAATATGTTAAGGTTTAAGTGTATCATTTTATTTTTGCTCATTTTTGTTTGTTTTGTTTTGTTGGCTTTTTTTCTTCCTGTGGTTATTTGAACATTTTTGGATTCCATTTTGATTAATCTATAGTATTTTTTAGTGTATCTCTTTGTATAACTTTTTAAGTGGTTGCCCTAGGGATTTCATTATATATACATAACTTATCACTGTCTACTGTTGTCTACATTTTATCAGTTCAAGTGAAGTGTAGAAAGCTCACCTCCTTTTATGTCTGTTTATCCCTTCGCATTTGTAATTGTTTTAAATATTTCCTTTGCATACATTGAGAACCATATTGGAAAGTGTTATAATTTTTCCTTCAACAATTCAACATAATTTAGAAAATTTAAGAGAAGTCTATTTTGTTTACCCATATTTTTACTCTTACAGTGTTCTTTCTATATCTTAGAGCCTAACGTTCTAAGATTCCTTCTTTATCATTGCCTTTCTGTTTATAGCACTTCCTTCAGTCATTTTTGTAGGGTAGGCCTGTTGGCGACATATTCTCTTAGTTTTCCTTCATGTGATAATGTCTGTTTCCCTTTCATTCCTGAAGGATACTTTTGCTGGATGTAGAATTTTGAGTTGCACTTGAAAAATGTTGCGTCACTTTCTTCTGGCTTCTGGGTTTCTAATGCAAAATCTGCTGTCATTAAAATTTCGCTCTTGTTTTCAGATTTTGTGGATACTTGTGAGGACTTCCATGGTATGTTAATTGACTAAAGTGAATAAAAGCAGCGTGTAGAGTATTATGTTGTTTGTATAACAAGGGACGGTGGGGAGAATGCTGAATATATACATAATTGCTTGACCACACATAAGATGGCTCTGGAAAGACAAGCACAGCTGGCACTGTTACCAAGGTGAAGGAGAAAGGGGTGCCTGAACAAAAGGAAGGGAGGTTTTCAATTTATACACTTTTGCCATCTCTTGAATTTTGAACCATGAGAATTCCCCCCAGTTTCTCTCTCCACATCCTCTTTCCATGCTTCCTCTTTTACTACTTGACATCTTTACAGAATTTATTTGCAAGAATTACTTATATATTCTAAATAAAAGTCATCTTCAGATATACGTATTGCAAATACCTTCTCCACTCTATTGCTTGCCTTTTGCTCTCTTGATGGTGTCTTTCCACGTCTTAAAGTTAACGATGACCAATTTATCAGCATTTCCCTTTAAGGTCGGTACTTTTTAATGTCCTGCTAAAAAGTGTTTTCCTCTCCCACGGTCACGATATTCTGCTGTTTGGGACTTCCCTGGGGGTCCAGTGGTTAGGGCTCGGCGCTTTCACTGCTCTGGCAGGGCTGGATCCCTGGTCCCGGAACTAAGATCCCCAAAACCGCGCGACGCAGCCAAGCAAAACAAAACTAAAAAACCCCGATATTCTGCTGTTGGCTGTTATTTTCCAGAGTCGTGTCTTTCACATTTACGTCTACAACCTATCTTGGATTGATTTTTTTGCGTGAGGTAGGGGTTACGGTTCGTCCCCCAACCCCGCCAAGGACATTCAATTGATCGAGCACTTTTCCTTCAAAATAACTCTTCTATTTCATTACAGTTGCTCTTTTGTGGGGAGAAGACATGTGACTACATACCCGTGGGGCTGTTTCTGGCTTCTCACTTCTTTTGCATTGATCTTTTTATTTATCCTTGGGCCAGTATCACACCGCTTTAATTACTAAGGCTTTATACTCCGTAGCACACATTCTTCAACTTTGTGTCCCCTGCCCTCTTCCCCAAGAGTGCACGGAACTCAAACCGCGACCTTCCGAATTTCCCTCCGAAGACGGAGGGACAGTACTTAGGCTGGAGGACGCAATTTAGACCTCCGCATCCAGCCCCTCCTACCTGCGCCTTGAGGCGCGCCCGCCCAGCGCGCATGCGCAGCCTCACGACTGGGCGAGGGAAAAATACGTCACCGGAGAGGCGGGAGGATGGGGTTGATTCGCCATGGCCTCCGCAGCGAGCAGGTAGGGCTGCGGGCGGGGGAACCTCGGAGGCGAGGGGCGCGAGGTCCCGCCCCGAGCTGAGGCGCGCGGCAGGTCCGGGCTCGAGCTTGTCTCGCCCGCTGAGGGGAGAGAAGTGGTGTGGAGGCCGAGCGGAGGCTGCGGACCCGGAGAGGCGCCCGCACCGGAGTCCGGGCTCAGCGTTTTCTGGATGGGGAGCCGCGCCTTCGCTGAGCTTTGAGCCTCGGTTTGCGCGGCTGCAAGTGGGTGTAGGCAGGCGGCGGACCCGATTTCCCCGACTCCGCGCCGTGCGCGGGCGAGGCTGGCGGCACCTGGCCGGTGCAGAGTTAGCGCAGCAGGTACCTTTGTTCGGAGGCAGGGCGGGGTGCTGCCTGCTGCGTACCCGCGGGGTGGCCACGGCATCTCTTGCTCCTCCTGCCCTTGCTCTGCCGTTCCCAAGCTGTGCGGCTTGGACCAGTGTCCTCAGCTGTAACTTTGGGAATAAAACGCCCCCCCCCCCCCGCAATGAGTTTGTCGAGAAGCGTGGTGAGATTGCGCATGGGTGGTACTCAGCTAGCGTTTGGCACAGAATAGGTGCTCAACAAATGGTATCCATACAACCCTCTTTTTAGTTTCGTTTGCTATGGTGATTTGAGAATTGACGAGTCACTTTTGTTACGAAATAGTTAACGAAATAATTTTTGAGCTTCATATACACGTGTGTATATGAACATAATACTTGCTTCTCTTAATGGAATTACCAGGAAGTGCTTTTCACGTCTTCCAACCTGTGTATGGGCAAAACAGAGGAAGTCAGTTTCTAGAAAAGTGGCAGATAGAAAAAGGGATCCTCAACTTGGTGATACAGGGATAGAATTAGCAAAAGTGATCTAATTCTTAAGGATAGGCAGGGAACTAACTTTTTTGAGCACCCACCAAAATGACTGTTGTAGATATCTCTTATTCCTCAGCACGAGAGAGTATAGTATAGTGAGTGGTATCACGATATTTTCCAGCCCAGTTTTGGGTGCTGAGAGCACCCACAGCAAATAAGTGAGGGAAGCAGGCTTTTAAAACTAGGCTTCTGTATAAAACAAACTAATTCTAGTACAGGGGTTGCTTCTGAAGAGGTCCTTGCTCAAGAATTTATTTTTTTAAAATATTTTTTAAAAGTTTATTTATTTTTGGCTGCATTGGGTCTTCGTTGCTGTGCGTGGGCTTTCTCTAGTTGTGTCCAGAGGGGACTACTCTTCATTGTGGTGCGCGGGCTTCTCATGGCGGTGGCTTCTCTTGTTGCGGAGCACGGGCTCTAGGCGCGCGGGCTTCAGTAGTTGCAGTACGCGGGCTCAGTCGTTTGTGGCTCACGGGCTCTAGAGCGCAGGCTCAGTAGTTGTGGCGCACGGACTTAGTTGCTCCGCGGCATGTGGGATCTTCCCGGACCAGGTCTTGAACCCGTGTCCCCTGCGTTGGCAGGTGGATTCTCAACCACTGCACCACCAGGGAAGTCCTGTCTTCATTTATAGTAGAAGAAATGGACTCAGAGATGGGAAGAAATTTAGCACTGAACTAGTAAGGGCAGAGCCAATTCCACGTCACTCCAAAAGCTAGTGCTTGTCTATGTATTTCATTAATTCCTTCACTTCACAGATATTTATTGAACAGCTGGTCTGTACCAGCAGGTGCTAGGTGTTGGGGATACACTGATGGCTAAAGCAGACACAGCCCCTGTCTTCAGGTAGCAACTTGAGTTGAAGTAGCAACTCATAAGCAATGAGTCTAGCAAGGGAGACACACAGAAAATAGAAAATGACCAACTAAATATTGGCTGTGGTCGTGGTACCCGCCATAGGAGACAGTAGAGGGCGCTGTAAGAATATATAATGGGGTCAGTGGCAGCAGGCCGGGTGAGGAGGGACAGGGTCGCCTTTCCTGAGGAGATAGTAGTCAGCTGAGACCTTAAGGACTGAGTTGGAGTTAAAATGGGCAAAGAGAGGGCTTCCCTGGTGGTGCAGTGGTTGAGAGTCCGCCTGCCGATGCAGGGGACACGGGTTCGTGCCCCGGTCCGGGAAGATCCCACATGCCGCGGAGCGGCTGGGTCCGTGAGCCATGGCCGCTGAGCCTGTGCGTCCGGAGCCTGTGCTCCGCAACGGGAGAGGCCACAGCAGTGAGAGGCCTGCGTACCGCAAAAAAAAAAAAAAAAAGGGGCAAAGTGAAGAGGAGGGACGCACGTGAGGCCTCGAGGGTCGGAGGGGCTGTGACTGGTAGCTTCGCAGCGACCCATGTGGCGGGCAGTGGAGAGTGCTTCCAAGGCAGAAGCGGACACAGGTTGGATCCCAAACGAGCAGTGCTGCGCCCCAGGGTTTATTTGCTTCCCAGGACATATAATCATCTCCACAAACTGTGTCTGTGTTCCAGCTCCCGGCCTCCTTCTTCAGACATGGTTAGGCCTCTGGTTGCCCTGGGTGGGGACAGATGTGCGGAGGGGCAGAGACCTCAGTGTGACACTTGCTCAGTGTTGGTTACTTGCGTGGCAAAGCTGAATAGACAGGAGTGCCAGTATTGTATTTCACCCTATTTGTCTCTGGTTTGCAAAATTATTTAACATTTTTGAGTCTCCCGGTGGTCCAAGTCCTATGTTAGCTACCTAGGATACAAACGTGTAAGGATAGTTATTAATTTAATTCATGTTTTACTTGCTTTCCATTTAAGATGCTACAGTTGTTTTACCAATATTATTCTGCAGATGTGTTTGTTTATCATCTGCTATGTGCTAGGCACTGTGCTAGGGACATAGCATGAGCAAATAGACATGGTCTGTGTCCTCCTGGAGCCTAAGCTCCCAGTTGGGGCTGGAGGACGGAGAGGGAGGGGGAGCGACTCAGGGAGATGGGATTGGAGAGGTAGGCAGGGGTCAGACCATGCAGGCCTCACAGGTCATGCCAAGTATCTGGAGCTTCTCCTAAGGATGGTGGGAGGCCACTGAGGAGTCTCAGGGAGTAGAACCAGCAGGTGTGTGTTTATGAAAGATCACTCTGGCTTCTCAGCGGAGGCGGAAGTCGATGGGTGTGAGGGCTGTTTAAAAGGTAGGATCAGTGGGGCTTGGTAATAGGTTCACTCTGGGGTAAGATGGAAGAGGGAGGTTCAGGGCTGATTAATTTTCTGGCCTGTGTATCTGGGATCAGAACTCAGAGGAAGGACATGAGTTCAGTTTTGAGTAAGACATCTTTGAAATGATCCAGGTAGGGTGTCACAATGGCAGGGATGTAGGAAGGTCTGGCACTCACATGACCGGAATGGCTGAGTCTCTAAAGCTCTTGTCAGAGAGGAACATCTTTCCCATGTTTTTTTTTTTGGGGGGGGGGGCTGTGCCGTGGGGCATGTAGGATTTTAGTTCCCTGACCCGGGATCGAACCCGTGAAGCGCGGAGTCTTAACCACTGGACCGCCAGGCAAGTCCCCACCTTTCCTTATTGAGGGAGCTGTCAAGGTGGGACCTGTGAGGTGGTCCAATCCACATTTATGTTGGGAAAAGGTAAAAATAAAATCTCCTGCCAACCTAGGAAACGCTCTCCACAAATGCGGAAAGAAAAGAATTCTGTTATTCAATCATTAACCGAAACTGGGATACAACACAGGTAATCTGCAAATGAGACTACAAAAACAGAAAAAAAAAAAACAACCCACCATTTACAGCCCATTACATACATAATCTCAAGGTTAATGGTAATTTGTTCTCTTGTAAAAAGACTAGGCAACACCATTTGCTGCATGTGTTTACATCCTAAATTTACCTGGTGGTTGGGGTGGCCGTCTGTGCTAGTCAGTTGCCTTTCTCTGAAAGAAAAATAAAACATCCTTAATTTCTATGAGCAGGTAGTCGAGGTGCCTAGGCTAAACTCCCACGACGTTACCTTAAGAGAGATGGCTCCCAGGCCCTTCAGAAAAAAATTCTTGGGTTTTACTTGTGGCTGGAGCTAGCTTATTTAGCCTTTAAAAAGGCTTGCTTACATATCAAAGGGACAGAGGAAGGACTTACAAACTCTAGGTTTTTCAGAGAAATGCTCTAAGAAAAAGAGAAAAATCTCTTTCCCTTTTTGCAACAGGGAAAAGTCAGTTTAAAAAATTTACTTCAACAGTGCAGAAAAATGTTGGACTGGAGCTCTCACGGTATGGGAATCGTTCTGGAGATGATCGTTAAGTGAGTTCCATGGAGTTGTGCATACTTAGGATGCCTGCAGGTGGTCACATCTAGCCCATAATTTCTTGTACATTGATTTAAAGAAAAATACAGATACAGATCCTGCTGGTTTCCAGTCAGAACTCTTGTCTCTGGTAGTTAACCCTTCCAGGACTTGTCCTCTTTAATGTCAATAATGTCATTTCTCACTCCTACCCATTGTTAAAAACATAAAATTCAACTGAGTAAATTTTTTTAAAATTAATTAATTAATATATATATATTTGGCTGTGTTGGGTCTTTGTTGCTGCGCGTGGGCTTTCTCTGGTTGCGGTGAGCGGGGGCTGCTCTTCGTTGTGGTGCACGGGCTTCTCATTGCGGTGGCTTCTCTTGTTGCAGAGCATGGGCTGGGCTCTAGGGCGTGTGGGCTTCAGTAGTTGTGGCATGCAGGCTCAGTAGTTGTGGCTCGCGGGCTCTAGAGCGCAGGCTCAGTAGTTGTGGCACATGGGCTTAGTTGCTCCGCAGCATGTGGGATCTTCCCGGACCAGGGCTCGAACCCGTGTCCCCTGCACTGGTAGGCAGATTCTTAACCACTGCGCCACCAGGGGAGTCTCTAACTGAGTACGTTTTAAAGATGTTACTGGCTTTCTTTGAGTCATGAATCGGCAGCATCCCATCTAGCAGATAGAGAGGAGCTCCGAGGAGCTGTACAAAGTGAGACTTTTACAGGTAGAAGGAGCGGGAACAGGAGGCTCTACTTGTGAAAAAGTGGGTTGGTTGTGGCGAGGCCACCCCCCTTTAAGGGATGCAGGGGTCCGCCAGGCAGATGACCTCACTGTGCTGACCAGGCGATTCCTGATTCCCTGGTTTAAGATTCCATTTCTGGGAGAGGCTGAAACTAATTAAGTGAAGTTTGGTGATGTGGGGCTCAGCGTCGGTGACTCCACTTTGAGCATATTTTCTTGTTTTTAACACCAGTTCTTCATATATGAGATATTTGGTAGGTAAAGTTATGATTTTAATGCAGAAATGAACTCTCCACTAATCTGTTCTGGAAGGTCATAAATGTGGGGATGAAAATTGAGATTGAATGGCATGTACATTTAGCTTGGAAGCTGCTTTCCACTCACCGAGGTAGTAAATTCAATAAACTCTCCTTTAGATTCTACCTGAGCTATCCCTTCCATCTTCTTAAGTTCACGGTAACCTGAGACTTGGCCACTAAACTGCTTACTGGAGGGAGAGACCGCTGATGGCAGCTGAAGTGATTGAACATTGCTTACCAGTAGTTTGAACTTGTTTGCTGTTATCAGCCTTTTTTCATCATTAGTGTATAGGAATGCAAGAGATTTCTGTGCATTAATTTTGTATCCTGCAACTTTACCAAATTCATTGATTAGCTCTAGTAGTTTTCTGGTGGCATCTTTAGGGTTCTCTTTGTATAGTATCATGTCATCTGCAAACAGTGACAGTTTTACTTCTTCTTTTCCAATTTGTATTCCTTTTTCTTCACTGATTGCCATGGCTAGGACTTCCAAAACTGTGTTGAATAAGAGTGGTGAGAGTGGACATCCTTGTCTTGTTCCTGATCTTAGAGGAAATGCTTTCAGTTTTTCACCTAGTATATCTTCTTTGGAAAAGAAAGTTTAGAGAAGAAACAGCTCATTTTTTATCTGGGTTATCTTTTATTCTTGTGTTGCACGAGTTCTTTTTATATTCTGGACACTTGACCCTTATGAGATACGTGATGTGCAAATATTTTCTCCCATTCTGTTGGTTGTCTTCACTTTTTTGATAGTTTTCTTTGAAGCACAGAAGTTTTAAATTTTGATGTTCAATTTATCTTTTTCTTTTGTTGCTTTTGCTGTAGTGTCATAGCTAAGAAATCATTGCTTAATCCAAGATCATGAAGATTTACACTTAAATATTCTTTAAAGTATTTTATAATTTTAGCTCTCACATTTAGGTCTTTGATCATTTTGAGTTAATTTTTATATATTGTGTTCTGTAAGGTTCCAACTTTATTCTTCAGTTTGTGGATATCCAGTTTGTTCCAGCATCATTTATTAAAAAGACTGTTCTTTGCCCATTAATTTACCATAATGTAAAAGTCAAAGCCATTCTTTAAAAACTCACTTGATTACTAAAAGATTTCTATTTCATTTATGGGAAATGGCTTATGAGCAGTCTTTTTTTAAGGAACTGCCTAATTCTCCTTGAGTGATTTTTTTCCTTTTGTTTCAAAGAAAATAAAATGAGCAAGTGGGATGTATTCCATGAATGCAAGGTTGGTTCAATATTGGGAAATTGATTAGTATCTTATACAGCATTATTAAGTATTAGGAACAATGATATGATTATTTCTCTAGATGCTGAAAAGCCTGTCAAAAAATTCAATACCCTTTATAATAAAAGCACTTAGAAGATAGAAAAAAAAAAAAAAAAAGCCTTTATGCTGTTACATACCCTAGCAATAAACATGGTGAATGTACAAAATACGTTTTTGATTTAAGGTTTTTTTTTTTTCTTTTAATATAGGCTCTGGAATTTGCCAAGTAATTTTTTTCAATCCTGAAAAGGCTCTGAGAGAGAAATAAGGAGGGAAATATGCATGGGGAAAAGTAAATCTGCCAACAGTGTTTGGTGAAATAAACATTGTTTGATGGCTTACTGTGGACATGTCCTGAGGCGACGTGGCCCTGTCCTTAGGGAGCTATTTGGTGGGATGCTGGGAAATAAAGTGATAGGTCACCGGCTAGGCTATTTTTAAATGAAAGCTTAGAAGTTGGCTCTGGAAAACCCTCTCAGGTTATTATGCTCCCCTCCTCCTTTAGTCCTCCAGAATGTGAGATTCCTTTCCACATGTTTTCTGGCATTAAAGTCAGGGCACTCTAAGTTTTAAGTGGAAACATTATTAAAAACTGCTTCAGAGTAAAGGGCATTTCCTAGTTAAATTTCACAGTTATGTTTCCCAGTTCCAAAAATAACCTGGGGGACTCCCCCGCACTCCCAATGCAGGGGGCCTGAGTTCGATCCCTGGTCAGGGAACTAGATCCCATATGCCACAGCTAAGAGTTTGCATGCTGCCATTAAAGATCCTGAATGCTGTAACGAAGATCCCAAATGCTGAAACTAAAACCCGGCACGGCCAAATAAGTAAATAAATAAATTAATAACAAAAAAAACCCCTTGGAACTCAGAGTGAACCGTCATCCTAAATAAATTGTCTAAGAGAGAGAACAGTGGGCAAATGATTTATCCAAATTCATGAGGAAACTAATTTGTTAGAATTTTAAAATAATCTGATTTCAACCATGAGCCTACTTGAAATTAGACAGCATTTAATGTTTAACCCTTTATGAATGACACACTTAAAAATTTTTTATGGTAATAAAATATACATAATTTGAATTTACCATCTTTTTTTAAAAATTAATTTATTTTTAATTTTTGGCTGCGTTTGGTCTTCGTTGCTTCTTGAGTGCTTTCTCTAGTTGGGGTGCGCGGGCTTCTCATTGCGGTGCCTTCTCTTGTTGCAGAGTATGGGCTCTAGGCGCGCAGACTTCAGTAGTTTTTTTTTGTTTTTTTTTTTTTTTGGCAGTACGCGGGCCTCTCACTGTCGTGGCCTCTCCCGTTGTGGAGCACAGCCTCCGGACGCGCAGGCTCAGCGGCCCAGCCTTTCCGCAGCATGTGGGATCCTCCCGGACCGGGGCACGAACCCGCGTTCCCTGCATCGGCAGGCGAACCCTCAACCACTGCGCCACCAGGGAAGCCCAGACTTCAGTAGTTTTGGCACACGGGCTCAGTAGTTGTGGCTCACGGGCTCCAGAGCGCGGGCTCAGTAGTTGTGGCGCACAGGCTTAGTTGCTCTGTGGCATGTGGGATCTTCCCGGACCAGGGCTTGAATCCGTGTCCCCTGCATTGGCAGGCGGATTCTTAACCACTGCGCCACCAGGGAATCCCTGAATTTACCATCTTAACCTTTTTTTTTTTTTTGTGGCACGCGGGCCTCTCACCGCTGTGGCCTCTCCCGTTGTGGAGCACAGGCTGCGGACATGCAGGCTCAGCGGCCATGGCTCACGGGCCCAGCCGCTCCGCGGCATGTGGGATCTTCCCGGACCGGGGCACGAACCCGTGTCCCCTGCATCGGCAGGCGGACTCTCAACCACTGCGCCACCAGGGAAGCCCGATCTTAACCATTTTTAAGTGTATAGTTCAGAAGTGTCAAATACATTTATAATGTTGTACCACCATCACCACCATCTGTCTCCAGAATTCTTTTCATTTTACAAAACTGAAATTCTGTACCCATTAAAAAATAACTCCCCATTTCCCTCCCTGCTCCCAGCCCCTGGCAACTCCCATTCTACTTTCCGTCTCTAAGAATTTGACTACTCTAAGTATCTCATGTAAGTGGATTCATACAGTATTTGCTTTTGTGTCTTGCTTATTTCACTTAGCATAATGTCCTCAACGTTCATCCATATTGTAGCATGTGTCAGAGTTTCCTTCCTTTTTAAAGCTGAGTGATATCCCATTGTATGTACATATCACATTTTGCTTATCCATGCATTGGTTGGTGGACGCTTGGGTTGTTTCTGTGTTTTATCTATTGTGAATAATGCTGCTGTGAACATGGGTGTACAGATACCTCTTCGAGACCCTGCATTCAATTCTTTTGAGTATATACCCAGCAGCGGAATTGCTGGATCATATGATAATTCCATTTTTAATTTTATTAAGGAACCTCCATACTTTTTAAAAAAAAATAAATTTATTTTTTTATTTTTGACTGCGTTGGGCCTTTGATGCTGTGCGCGGGCTTTTCTCTAGTTGCGACGAGCGGGGGCTACTCTTCATTGCGGTGCACAGGCTTCTCATTGGATGGCTTCTCTTGTTGCAGAGCACGGGCTCTAGGCGCCCGGACTTCAGTAGTTGTGGCACGCGGGCTCAGTAGTTGTGGCTCATGGGCTCTAGAGCGCAGGCTCAGTAGTTGTGGCTCACGGGCTTAGTTGCTCCGCGGCATGTGGGATCTTCCCGGACCAGGGCTCGAACCCATGTCCCCTGCATTGGCAGGTGAATTCTTAACCACTGCACCACCAGGGAAGCCCCTCCATACTTTTTTTTTCAGTGGCCATACTATTTTACATTCTCACCCACAGTGCATAGGGTTCTAATTTCTCCATATCCTCCCACTTATCGTTTTCTGGTTTTTTGATAGTAGTCATTCTAATGGGTTGTGAGGTGGTATCTCAATATAGTTTTTATTTGCATTTCACTAATGACTAGTGATATTGAGCATCTTTTCATATACCTATTGGCTGTTTTTATGTCTTCTTTTGAGAAATGTCTGTTCAAGTCCTTTGCCTTTTTTTTTTTTTTTTTTTTAATTTATTGGGTCTTCGTTGCTGCATGCGGGCTTTCTCTAGTTGTGGCGAGTGGGGGCTACTCTTCGTTGTGGTGCGCGGGCTTCTCATTGTGGTGGCTTCTCTTGTTGTGGAGCTTGGGCTCTAGGCGCACGGGCTTCAGTAGTTGTAGCACATGGGCTCAGTAGTTGTGGCTCGCAGGCTCTAGAGCGCAGGCTCAGTAGTTGTGGCACACGGGCTTAGTTGCTCCGTGGCATGTGGGATCTTCCCGGACCAGGGTTCAAACCCGTGTCCCCTGCATTGGCAGGTGGATTCTTAACCACTGTGCCAGCAGGGAAGCCCCCTTTGCCCATTTTTGAATCAGGTGGTTTTTGTTTTGTTTTAAATTTTAGGAGTTCTCTATTTTAGATATTGCTCCCTTATCAGATATATGATTTGAAAATATTTTCTGCTACCCTGTGGGTTATCGTTTTACTGTGTGAATAGTGTCTTTTACTGCACAACATTTAAAATTTTTCATGAACCAATTTATCTGGTTTTTCTTTTGTTACCTATGCATTTATAGAGTCTTATCCAAGAAATCATTACCAAATCCAATGTCATGAAGCTTTTGCCTATGTTTTCTTGTAAGAAACATGTTTTAAGTCTTACATTTAGATCCTTGATCCATTTTGAGTTAATTTTTGTATAAGAGTCCAATTTTGTTCTTTTGCAAGTGGATATCCAGTTTTTTAAAAATTAAAATTAAATTTTTTATTTTTCGGCTGTGCCATGCAGAATGTGGGCTATTATTTCCCCAACCAGTGATCAAACCCATGCCCCATGCATTGAAAGCACAGCCTTAATCACTGAACTGCCAGGTAAGTCACTAGATATCCAGTTTTCTTAGCATCATTTGTTTGAAAGACTGTTTTTTCCCCATTGAATGGTTTTGACATTCCTGTCAAAAATTATTTGACCATATATGCAAAGATTTATTTCTGGCCTCTCTATTCCATTGGTCTGTGCCTGTCTTTGTGCCAACACCACACAATTTTGATTATTCTAGCTTTATAGTAAGTTTTGGTATCAAGAAGTGGTTCTTCCAGCTTCTTTGTTCTTTTCCAAGATTCTTTTGACTATTCAGGGACCTTTGAGATTCCATGTGAATTTTAGGATGAGTTTTTCTCTTTCTGCAAAAGGCATTGTTGGGATTTTGATAGGGATTGAATTGAATCTGCAGGTTGCTTTGATTGGTATTGACATTTTAATAGTAATAAGTGTTCCACTCCATGAACATGGGATGTATTTCCATTCATTTATGTCTTGTTTAATTTCTTTCAGTAGTATTTTGCAGTTTTCATTGTACAAGTCTTCACCTCCTTGGTTAAGTTAGTTCTTAAGTATTTAATTCTTTTAGTTGTTATTGTAAATGGAATTGTTTTTGCATGTATAGAGATACAACCGATTTTTTTGTGTTGACTTTGTGTCCTGCTACTTTGCTGAATAAATTTATTCTAACACATTTTAAACACATTTTTGTGGAGTCCTTAGGGTTTCCTACATACAAGATCATATCACCTGCAAACAGGTAATTTTACTTCTTCCTTTCCAATTTAGATGCCTGTTATTTCTTTTTCTTTCCTAATTGCTCTGGCTAGAATTTTCAGTACTATGTTGAATAGAGGTGGTGAAAGTTGGCATCCTTGCTTTGTTCCTGATCTTGGAAGAAAAGCTTTCACTCTTTTACCATTGAGTCTGATGTTTGATGTGGCTTTTTAATGTATGGCTCTTACTGTGTTGAGTAGTGTCCTTGTATTCCTATTTGTTGAGTGCTTTTATCATGAAAGGGTGTTAAATTTTATCAAATGCTTTTTCTGCGTCAGTTGAGTTGATCGTGTGGTTTTTTCCTTCAGTTGATGCGGTATATTGTTGATCATCTTCATATGTTGTAGGATCCTTGCATTCCAGGAACAAATCCCACGTGATCAGGATGTATAATCCTTTTACTATGCTGCTAAACTCAGTTTGTTAGTTTTTTTTGTTGAGGAGTTTGGTGTCACTCTTCAAAAGGGATATTGTTCTGTAGTTTTCTTACAGTGTTTTTTCTTGGTATCAGGGTAATGCTGGTCTCATGGAATGGGTTAGAAAGTGTTCTCTCCTAAAACGGAGGAGTCACTAGCTAGGGCTGCCCTGGGCCGGTTGTGTGCCATGTGGCCAGCACACCAGCTTGGGTGGTTTTGACTTTGAATCAAAGCTTCAGGTGAGGCTCATCCTCTAGACAGGCCACCTTATCACAATTCCAGTCGTTTAATTTTTGTGTTTCTTTGTTTATCGCCACTCTGTCTAGGCGGTGAGCTTCACGAGGTCAGAACCCACGTCTTCTTGGTCCATCGCCCTGCAAACCCGGCCCCGCCAGCACCCGGTGTGAATGGCACCTCATGTGCCTTAGGTGAACAGGTGAGCCAGAGCCATCCTGGAGCTGAGAGGATGCTCAGCACGTGAGGTGTGGATGTAAAGTAGGGAGCTTTGTCTTTTTACGAAACGCCATTAACGCTGCCTGTGTGGGGACTTCCCTGGTGGTCCAGTGGTTAAGACTCCATGCTTCCAATGAAGGGGGTGCAGGTTTGACCCCTGGTCAGGAAACTAAGATCCCACAGGCCGCATGGTGCAGCCAAAAAAACCCAGCTGCCAGCCTGGCTGCCTTTGTTCAGTTCCTGTCTGAAATCCTCTCTGGAAATGCTTTATTGCTTTTTTACAGTTAGCTTATGAGTCAGCAGGACCTTAGCATTTACAGAGTGCTTCCCATGTGGTTTCTCGTTGGAATAGTCACCGCTATTTTGAAGTTAAGACACTTAGTTGCAGAGAATAAATCTGCTTGCGTCACACAGCAGGGACGTGACAGGGTGAACGTGAACCCTGCTCCCCAGTGCCAACTTGGTGCTTTTTCTGCTTTACACCCACAGTGGGTGCCTTGTGTGGTTTCCGTCGAGGGGTCTGGGCCTCTTGTGTGCTCTGGGAAAGAGGGCAAGATCACTCAGGCATCTTCCAGTAATACTAAATTCATTTTATAAAGCACATTAGAAACCAAAATTGTGGGGCTTCCCTGGTGGCTCAGTGGTTGAGAGTCCACCTGGCGATGCAGGGGACACGGGTTCGAGCCCGGGTCCGGGAAGATCCCACGCGCCGCGGAGCAGCTAAGCCCTTGCGCCACAACTACAGAGCCTGAGCTCTAGAGCCCGCAAGCCACAACTACTGAGCCCATGAGCCACAACTACAGAAGCCCGCGTGCCTAGAGCCCGTGCTCCGTAACAGGAGAAGCCACTGCAACGAGAAGCCCGTGCACCACAATGAAGAGTAGCCCCCGCTCGCCACAACTAGAGAAAGCCTGTGTGCAGCAACAAAGACCCAACACAGCCAATAATAAATAATAAACTAAAAAAAAAAAAACAAAACCAAAATTGTTTTTTGTGACAATGTGTCTAGGTAGCTATCATAAGTGCTGTTTTTAAAAACTGAACAAAGACTTTGACCCATAATAAACGGTTAGCCTCCAGCGCCCTGTCCAAGTGTCAGGAGCCCGCGCTGCAGGGTCTGGAGCTGTGCTCAGCACCTCTTATCCCACCCTCCCAGGCTGGGCATGCTGTGCAGCGGGGGCCCAGCATCTTACTGGAGAGCATTGCTTGCTTCTCCAGGACTGGATGCTCAGGACCTGGTCTGAAATACTCGCAGGCCTTCCTTTTGGTTCTGTCTTCACTAATGCCAGCCTGCACTCCTTTAAACTGGGGGCCCTAAGGCTGCATCCCAAAATACACCCCATAGACCACTTGTTCATGGCTTGTTCCAGCGTTCCAGAGAGGGCCTGCTGACCTGAAGGTATCCTCTGGTGCAAGTTACTCTGCCCTAGGTCGAAAGACCAGAGTAGACATGGGTGCCGGGAACTGCCACTGGTGAAGTATCTGCTGTCTGAGATAGGATGCTATCTTTTCTTTTCAGTCAGAGACGGCCTTAGCTGCTGCTTCTCATACGCTTGAGACCAAGAAAGAGTGGCTTTACTCTGCTTTTACTTTCTGAAATTAGATACATATTTTCAGATATGGGTCATAAGCATGACCTGTAGCTTACGTCACCTGTAATAGAACAGCTGGCTGTCAGCGCTAACACACAAGAGTGGATGTGGGCTGTGGGAACTGAGCCTGACTGCTTTTGCTGCCAAGCCCCTCCTTGCCCTGTGGCCTCAGTCCTGCCGTCCAGTTGGAACCCCTCTCTGCCCTTTAGCCTGATTTTCTTGTGCATAACATGGCAACTTATTTCATGACTAATCCTTCCAGTCCTGAACTCATTATCATTTTTTTTTAATTAATTAATTTTATCTTTGGGGTCTTGGTTGCGGCGAGCGGGGGCTACTCTTGGTTGCGGTGTGCGTACTTCTCATTGCGGTGGCTTCTCTTGTTGCAGAGCACGGGCTCTAGGGGTGTGGGCTTCAGTAGTTGTGGCACACGGGCTCAGTAGTTGTGGCTCGCGGGCTCTAGAGCGCAGGCTCAGTAGTTGTGGCGCACGGGCTTAGTTGCTCCGCGGCATATGGGATCTTCCTGGACCAGGGCTCGAACCCGTGTCCCCTGCACTGGCAGGCAGATTCTTAACCACTGCGCCACCAAGGAAGTCCCTCATTATCATTTTTCACTTTGGAGGGTTTTCAGATCCCCTCCTTTGATTTTCAGATGTAGCTCTTAATGGTTTAATTTCCATGTGTGGTTTCTGAGTAGATTCTAACAACTTGTTTTTATTGACGGTTCAATTTATTTTATTTTTGTAACTGAGAGAAGAAAGGAATCTTAGGAACAGATTCCATCTGTGAAATGCAATGTAGAATTTTGGCCAAAGGGTTGAGAATGGAACAGATGGCATAAGAGGTGACGTGCCTGCTCCGAGTTGGTTTCTCGGTGACGGTCTTGTTTCTAGTTTGAGGTTCCGAAAGCCTCAGTAGAAAGGAGGAGAGCAGTGCAGACCCACAGACTTTCTGGCCGCTTGGCCCAAGTGACAGGCATCTGTGAAGGTGCTTTTCCACCTTCACAGTCTTTTGACTTAGGTCTGGAGCGCCATTGTGTGTGCTGCGAGAAAACACAGGCAGACACCTGGGCCCGTGACTTCCTCTCTCTGGCCACTTCCTGTGTGAGGAGTGAGTGGGCGTGGCTGGTGTGGGTGGGCGGAGCCTGCCTCCCCTCTCTGCACGTGCCTGTCCTGCTTTTGGTTCTGGCTCACAGCACTGCTGGGCTGACTGTCCCTCTGTGCTATAAGCTCATCTCCAAATGCTGGGAATCGTGAGCAAGATTGTTTTCCCACCCCCTTTTTTTACCACCAGTCTTGTCTTCCAGTTATATCTGAAACTAGCAGTTTTAAGAAGCATTTTGGCATAAAATGCAAAATTTATAAGCATGTTATATGCCATTTTCAAAAAAACCCAGGCCCCTTTTGACCTTGCTTTACATAGGAGATCTATTTCCTGATCTGGAAATGTGGCCAGCCAAGACTTAGTTCCTTTCTTCCACTTGGGAGCTGTCCCTTTTGCTCAGAGAAGGCTCCCAGACACCACAGCAAGTCAGTGGGTCTGAGCTACTTCTTTGTCTAGCTCTCTTGGCCATCATAACTGCTGAGGGTGAGACAGGAAGGAGTTGGCACAGCTACCTCTGAGAGTCTGGGGGACCCAGGGCCCATCGGTGTGGCCATGTGTACTGCAGAACAGAAGGACAGGTGGGAGATCTTTAAGAATTTGGAAAACTCCCAGGAAGAGTTGAGATTGTCTATATGAGCAGCTTCACCTGGTCAGGGGAGTTACGCTGAAGTTGAACCTGACTCTAAAGTTAGTGGCTTGCTCTGGGGTGTCTTTTCCCACCATCATCCTGAGTTACTGGGCAAAGCTGCACTGGTTTATAGTTTATGTTCTGATTCTGTGAGAACTTGCCAGACTGAATGCAGATGCACTGTCCTTACAGAAAGTGGGCTGAGGATGGACCCCCTTAACCTGGTGCCATATTTGCCTCGGGCAGAGTGGTCCCTGGGGCCAGGAGACCAAGGCTGGCTTGCGATGTTGGGTCAGGTGCTCAAGGAATACCAGGCACGTACAAGACGGTGTGTGGTTTCTCTCTTTTCTTCACGTCAAGGGTTGCTGGCTTGGGCTTTGAACAGGTGCGTGGAGCTCTGGTT
Source organism: Monodon monoceros (assembly GCF_005190385.1). NCBI lineage: Eukaryota > Metazoa > Chordata > Mammalia > Artiodactyla > Monodontidae > Monodon > Monodon monoceros. Next base: position 37,764,835 of record NW_021703786.1, on the reverse strand, counting down.
GTCTCAGTGGGGCGCCTTGCTGGGTGGGCTTATCTTCATCCTGATCCTCCCCTGGGTATGAGAAAGGGGTGGACAGCGCACTGTGGCCCTTGTCTGCTCTCTCTTTGCCGTGTTGGCCTCCATGACTGGTGTGTTGGCCGCATTTTGTTTGTTTCTTTTTTATTTTTTTTAAGTTTATTAAATTGTAGTTGGTTTACAGTGTTGTGTTAACTTCTGCTGTACAGCAAAGTGACTCAGTTATAGATACACGTATTGTTTTTCATATTCTTTTCCATTATGGTTTATCAAAGGATATTGAATGTAGTTCCCTGTGCCATACAGTAGGACCTTGTTATTTATTTATTTATTTTTATTTATTTAGTTTTTTGCGGTACGCGGGCCTCTCACTGTCGTGGCCTCTCCCGTTGCGGAGCACAGGCTCCAGACACGCAGGCTCAGCGGCCATGGCTCACCGGCCCAGCTGCTCCACGGCATGTGGGATCCTCCCGGACCGGGGCACGAACCCGTGAACCCCGGAATCGGCAGGCGGACTCTCAACCACTGCGCCACCAGGGAAGCCCCGGTTTGCTAATACCTTGTTGAGGATTTTTGCATCTATATTCATCAAAGATATTGGCCTATAATTTTCTTTTTTGATAGTATCTTTGTCTGGTTTTGGTATCAGGGTGCTTGTGGCTTTATAGAATGTCTTTGCAAGTGTTTCTTCCTCTTCAGTCTTTTAGAAGAGTTTGAGCAGGATCAGTGTAAGTTCTTCCTTGTATGTTTGGTAGAATTCGCCTGTGAAGCCATCTGGCCCTGGACTTTGTTTGTAGGGAGTTTTGTTTGGTCATTTGTTTTTACAGATTTTATTTCACTTCTAGCGATCGGTCTGTTCAGGTTATCTGTTTCTTCTTGATTCAGTCTTGGTGGGCTGTATGTTTCTAGAAAGTCGTCCATTTCTTCTAGGTTGTCAAATTTATTGGCGTATAATTGTTCATAGTATTCTTTCATGGTTTTTTTGTATTTCTGTGGTATCAGTTGTGATTTCTCCTCTTTCATTTCGTATTTTGTTTATTTGGGTCTTCTCTCTTTCCTTCTTAGGGAGCCCGGCCATTGGTGTGTTAATTTTTGTTTACCCTTTCAAAGAACCAGCTCTGGGTTTTATTGATTTTTTTTTTCTATTTTTTTAATCTCTATTTTATTTATTTCCTCTCTGATCTTTATTATCTCCTTCTTTCTGCTGACTTTAGGTTTTCTTTGGCCACATTTCCTTTTCTTTCTTTCTTTCTTTTTCTTGGCCATGCCGTGCGGCTTGTGGGATTTTAGTTTCCCAACTAGGGATCGAACCTGGGCCCTTGGCACTGAGAGCACGGAGTCCTAACCACTGGACCATCAGGGAATTCCCATGTTTGGCCACATCTTCTGTTACAAAACTTGGGATATGGGATTCTGATTCCTGACAAAGTTGGGTCTCTTTCTTCCTAGTTGTTCATTTAATTAAACCAGAGGGCTTATGAAACCATAAAAATTAAATTATAGTGAACTATATGTTTAATGAGTTTGCTTTATGTCATAAACCAGGGCCCCTTTCAGACAACCTTGGAAATCCGATTGCTGGCTTTCAGTTAGTGATGGGTCATGATGATGCTGGTGCCAGCCGTGTTTACTGAGCTCTTACCTTGAGCCAGGGACTGCACACACACTTCTATGTGTTAATTCATCAGACCACAACAAACCTGTTTTTTTTTTTAATTTATTTTTGAATGTGTTGGGTCTTCATTGCTGTGAGCAGGCTTTCTCTAGTCGCAGCGAGCGGGGGCTACTCTTCGTTGCAGCGCGCGGGCTTCTTCTCATTGCAGTGGCTTCTTGTTGCGGAACACAGGCTCTAGGCACATGGGCTCAGTAGCTGTGGTTCACGGGCTCTAGAGCGCAGGTTCAGTAGTTGTGGCGCATGGGCTTAGTTGTTCTGCAGCATGTGGGATCTTCCCGGACCAGGGCTCGAACCCGTGTCCCCTGCACTGGCAGGCAGGTTCTTAACCACTGCGCCACCAGGGAAGTCCAACGAACCTGTTTTACAGACAGAGGTGCCGAGGCCTCAGCGGTGTGGCCCTGACCCAGGCTGGTGAGTAGCTGAGCCAGGATGTGAACCCAGCCAGGAGGCGAGGGCTCATCTTTGCAACCCCTGTGCTGCCACTGCCATTAGTTGGTGTTTTCCAGGTGGTCTCTGAAACCTCTAAATTTTTAGAGGCAATAGGGCTGCGTATTGGTGCTTGATCCCTTGTAGCCTTCAGTGAAGTTCTGACTTAGCCCCAGGTTATGGGTCTGAGACAGGCAGACTCCACAGGGCTGTGATCTCCATGGGCCTGTGTCCACCCACAGACCCAGAGGCTGAGCCGGTTGTCTTTTCCTGAACAGTGTCCCCACCTCCCTGGGCTTCCTGGGCATTGTCTGGGCCCCGGGTAATTTGAGCCAAGCAGGGTGGTCCACCTTGGGACCTACGTGGTATAAGGATCTGGGATTGCCCTGGGGATAAAGCTCTTCCCGCACAGCTGTCCCGCTGGGCTGAAATGCACCCCACAGCCTGCCGTCTTCAGGGGCTGTGCCCTGTGAGGGCCCCCAGGCAGCACACCCACAGACCCACGGAATGGCGGAGGTGCTCCTGCCTGCTCTAAGCCTCTCTGAGGTACTACCAGGTGCCAAACAAGGGATCTTTGTTTTTGTTTTTTTAATTAATCAATTAATTAATTTGGCTGCGTCGGGTCCTAGATGCGGCATGCGGGATCTTCTTGCGGCACGTGGGCTTCTCTCTAGTTGTAGTGCACAGGCTTCAGGGTGCGTGGGATCAGTAGTTGTGGCACATGGGCTCTCTAGTTGTGGTGCACGGGCTCTAGAGCGCAGGCTTAGTTGCCCCACGGCATGTGGGGTCTTAGCTCCCTGACCAGGGATCAAACTCGCGTCCCCTGCTTTGGAAGGCAGACTCTTTATTAACCACTGGACCACCAGGGAAGCCCCCAAACAAAGGATCTTTGGGTCCTCACCTCTCCCATGGGACTCGGCCCTGCCTGAATGTCTAGTTGAGGGCAGGGGTTGGTGCCAGTGGTACCCGGGTAATGAGCTCGGCACTTCAGAATCCATTTGGATTGCCAGGGCATCCACGTGTGGGTTTGGCACAGTGTAGGGTAAGAGGGAAATGTGTCCACTTAGCAGACAGTAGCCGGCGTCTTTCAGAAGTAGATTAAGTGGAGGTTGATAGGAAAGAGTCGTTTTTGCAGATGTTCGTCCAAGGATGTTAATTTTTCATAGTGGTCAAGAATTCGGGTGTGTTTGGAAAGGGAGGTGAAAAATTAAGCTAAATACTAAACTAGCTTAGTTGACAGTTCAAACCGGAGCAGAACGTTTTAGCTTAGATCGGGACGGCCCCTCCCAAACCTGGACTTCAGAGTCAAAGCAGCTCAGGGCACAGGCGGATGCATGCTGGGATCTGTGTGTTCTTGGCTTCATGGTATCCACAGGGTGGGTGCTGTCTTGGGAAGGGAGCAGAGGTACGTTTTTAAATATGTGGAGTTGAGGGCTTGGGAGGTGGGCGAGGGCTTATGATTGAAGGCTGCAGCCTTGTTCGCGGGCGCTGTGCACTTACGTCGCAGCCCCTTCCTCCCCCGGAAGCTGCCGTGCTTCTCATATCATCGTCCTGGGGGCCCGGGGGCATCCCGAGGCGGCATGCACGCTGCTGCTCCGCCATAGCTCCTCCTCAGCGTCCCTGTAGCCCCGTGTCTCCCCTCTTGGCTGCTGCTCTGGGCCCAGGGCCGTGGCGGGTGGGAATGAGGAAGGGAGGGGCAGTTGTAGAAGGAACGGATGTTTCCTAAGCGTGGACCCCGCATGGTAGCGCTCGCCACGCTGCCGTGGGCTCCTGATTGGTCCGGCTGACACAGCTCGCCAGTGGCACTTGGTGGGCACAGGCCACAGCGCAGCGGGGCCTCCACTCTGCGGCCTGAGTCTGCGCGCACTTGGCAGAGGGCTGCCTCCCCTGCCGTGAGTCGCCCAGGCATCTGGAGGCCTGTGGCTGTGGAGGAGCCTGTCCAGGGAGCAGTGTAAGGATCGATCGGTACGGCTCCGTTTTCCTTTTAAGAAAAGTGTTTAGAAGAACGTTCCTAGTTTCACGAATATCAGGAATTGAAAATGATACCGGCTGGTATTAAGTTCCTCAAAACAGATTTCTGCAGGAGGCTTGGGGCCTCCTTCACACTTCAGGAGCTGGTCCTCAGCCTGCCTGGGCGACGCGCGTCTGCGCCCCGCCGCCCGCTCGCGTCCGTGCAGAGAGGAGACTGGTTCCACCACGCTGAATGGTCCACACGGGGCGCGGGGCCTGGGGAGACACTGACGGGCTCAGAGCTGAGGTCCGCGCGAGAGATCTGGGCTCTGTGTCAGACTTGGGGGAGGAGGGTTGGTGAGTCCCTGGCGTCCTCCCACCTCGTCACTGATTTATCTGATTTGTTCTTCCAGAACGAGTCTGCTGAGGACGAGGATCATGGACTTCATCACCTCCACGGCCACCCTGCCCCTGCTGTTGGGCTGCGTGGGCGTCTTCAGCCTCTGCAAGCTGCTGCAGTGGCTGCGCACGAGAGCCTACGTCCGGAACGCCGTGGTGGTCATTACCGGCGCCACGTCGGGCCTGGGCCGAGGTGGGTGGTGGGGCAGTGCTGGGCGGGGGGCAGCGGTGTGGGTGCAGACACATGAGGTGGGCTGGCAGCTGGGCAGCAAGGGTGGCACTGCCCTTGGTCCAGATAGAGACAGAGAGCTTAAGCGCAGTGAGAGATGGCCCTGACCTACGGCACCAGGGCCGGAGGCGGAAGCCAGGGAGGGGGCCGCGTGTGCACGTGGGGCAGCCTCAGCGCCGGTCGGTGTGGAAACAGGCATTTGTATGTGGAGACTTTCAAAAATGGACACTAACTTAGGGCCAAACAAAACGTTCCTTTCCCTAGGTTCAGCGAGCATCCCAGGTTTATGGCTTTGGTGTCACCTTCAGCTTTCTGTCCCCTCACGGGGCCGTGCCTCCAGCCGTGCCCTGGCACCTTGGCAGGTGGCGACGGGATCAGTGAGGCCTCAGCTGTTCCTCAGCTGGGTTCTCCAGTTGAGCTCAGATCTAACCTAGTGACCACGTGGAGCTTCTGGGTCCCAGGCCCACCCCACACGCCTGTGCCAACCATGGCAGTGTACCAGGGCAGGTGCAGGTGTGTCAGCTTCCGCACATGCTCCGCGCCACCTCTGCACGCCCCCCATGCTCACACTCACTTCCATGGAACGAGGCCGAGAGGCGCCCTGAGTTGGGGTACACCCAGCGCCCCTGCGTCTCCTGGCCAGTGAGAGTACAGCCAGTGTGGCCCTGGGCCACGTGCTGGCCCCTAGGCCAGGTGCTGGAACAGACGGGTGTGAGGCAGGGTCCCTTCCCTCTGGGAGCCCATGGTCTGTGCAGAGAGGAAGGACTTCTCTCCGTGTGTTGCCCTTTCAGGACGGGTGTTCACAGCGGGCTGGCAGGGGAGGCACCTAGGTGCGTGCTGGCTTGGGCTCATCTCCCTGAGTCCTCATAGCTGACGCTCAGAGAAGGTGCGACTTGCCCTGGGACTTCTAGGCAGGAGCGCGAAGCCAGGACTCAAGCCCTTGTCTTGTCTCCCTGGGGGAGGGGGCAGGGTGGGCCGTGAGCATGGGTCACGCAGGGGCTGCTGGCACTTGAGAGCTACGGGAACACAGGGGAGCAGACGGGGAGTGGCGTGCAGGCGGCCAGGGGACCCGGGCAGAGTGCGGGGAGCAGGGGTCCGTGCGTGCACCAGCATGGCGTTCAGGTGAGCCTCGGGGTGACCCAGGGTCTGCCATCAGATCTCCAGGCCCCAAGCCATAGCCGGCCTCTGGCCTTACTCAGCTGCTAAATATAGGGTGCCAGCAGCCACTGCTCCACCGCAGAGAGAAGTGGGTTATTACTGTCCTTGAAGTGTGTCAGGGGTTGGCTGTGAGGGAAAGGCACACTGCGGCGCCGATGCGCACACGCGTGACGGAGGTGCTGCTCTCTCTCCATCCGCGCTTCCTCCTGTGACACCAGGGCCGGGAAGGGGATGGAAGACACAAAGCCCGCGTGTCTGTGTGCGTCTGTGCTCTTCCCACCATCTCCTAGATTCCATCGGAGGGCCAGGAGGGCGTGTATCCCTCCCCCTCCGGCTGTCTCAGTACAAACACCCCTCAGCGACTGCCCAGGAGGCGTGGGGAGGAGACCCCGGCCACCCTCATGGCTCTGCCCAGCCTGTCGGCCGCCCTGGAGGCCTGGGTGACGTGCTGAGTATTCGGACAAATCTCGTGTTTCTCCTGCCTTGTCTCCTGGCTTGTCCTTGTGGACTGGCAGGACACTGGGTGAAGGGACATGTCTCGGTCCCGAGGCCATGAGCCTAGTGGACTTATAAGCTGGTAGTGCTGGTGGCTGGGGACCGGCTGGCAGCCCAAGATAAATGCATTCCTTTTTCTCTCCACCCTCCCGCCTCTTATCAGCTTTTTCAAGAAATGAAAATGGAATTTTCTCAGCCTGTTGGCATTTCTGTCATTCTCTACATGAGCTCTAATTTCCTCCCTTGGCTTTCCTTGGGAAGCAAAGCTTAAGCAGAACGCGGGTGACCAGTTTCCAGAGCTGTTCAGACACTTGCGTGTCCCCCACCTTGGATCTTGGTGGCACCTCACTGAATGTCCATCGTGGTGGCCAGGTCGGGACAAAACGGGGTGAGGAAGCCAGTAGGGCTTTGGGAGTGATAGGAAACGGGCCTCAGGAGCGCCTGCCCTCAGCCCCACCCCCGAGGAGGCTCCGCAGGGCAGGTGGGATGGGGGCCGTGACCCAGGCAGACCCCGGGGCCAGAGCGGGGGCTGTGGCTCCGTCTGGGTTTGTGCCCTCGGTCAGGGTGAGCTTCAAAGAAGACAACACCGCACGCCTGGAAGTGCACCGGTTTAGTTGAGTTGAACCTCCTTCCAGAAGGCTCCATCTGGGTCAGGCTGGGAGGCGCCGGCCCCGGGATAGCAAGTGACGCTGCAGGAGGCGCCGCATCTGGAAAGAAGGCTTTGCCGCCAGGGAGCCTCCTCCCTCCTGCCCTGAGAGAGGCTGGCATTCTCCCTGCTTCGCTTTCGCTTTCGAGGCATGGGTGGGGGAAGGACCCCGTCTGGACCCCAGAGCCTCCTCCCTTCCTGGATCCCTGACCCTCCGGTGGGCTCCTGGGGCCGGCCTTGCCCTCCTAGCAGCCTGCGGCACCAAGACTCCGCTTGACCAACCGGCCCCTGAGACTCAGTCTGGGCCCCGGGGGTGGCCGCATGGTCAGCTGGGGCCGCACACACCTGCTCTTGGGCACCTGAGGGAGACTAGGCCTCTAGCGAGGACAGACTGTGCCCCTTTAAGCCCCACGTTTCCATTCTCACTAACAGCCAGTCTTTGGAACATTTTAAGAGGGCAGCTTAGAAGCACAACGCAGCCCTTGTGCAGTGCTTTCTCTCCTCGCGGTGCTGGCCCGGCCGCTGTAACCCGCTCAGTCCTAGTGCTGCTGACCTGCGCCTGCAGAAGAGGGAAGTGGGGACCAAGAGGTCGAAACTTCCCACGTCACAGGGCCGTCAGGGCTGGGGTCGTGAGTCGGACACAGGAGGTCTCGCTCGTGTCCGTCCTCTTGACCGCAGGGCTGTGCGGCTCTCCGCGGGCTGTGAGCTTCGGGGCACCAAGCGCTCGGCTGTGTTTGGGGGCAGGGCGAGAGGACCTCAGCCCCTGCTTCCTCCCTCTCCCTGCCCCTCCTGTCGTGGCCTTGGGAGTCACATGTGACCCTGGCTGGCCTAGTCCTAGTGATGCCGCCCCCACCAGGGCTGACCTGGTCCCTCCCAAGGATTTGGACACCAGAGCTTGGAGGGAACAGGCCAAGGGCACCCTTGTCTGGCCGGGGAGTGGTGTCCACAGGAACGCAGCGCTATCTGCAGCCCCGCCCCCATCTGGTGGAGAGGCCAGGCTGGGAATGCAGTGGGGAAGGGACCTGCTAGCATTCAGAGAGCTTGATTCCTGCTGCCCAGGACTCTGGGCCACCACCACTCCTGTCCTTCGCATCTGAACCATTCAGCTCCTTCCCTGAATTCCTGAGCTACCCTGGAATTCTCCTGATAAATCCTCTTTTTGCTTTGCCCCGGGTGACTTGAGTCCCTTTTCTTGCCACCAAAGAATATTGACTAAGAGAGGTGCCCAGATAGTTCTGGACTCCCCCGCCATGGCCTTCATCAGTTGTCACCTGGATGCTGTAGTGACTCAGAGGAACCCCCAGCAGGAGGGAACCTTTTAAAATGATGCCACCCTTGGACTTCCCTGGTGGCGCAGAATCCTCCTGCCGATGCAGGGGACACGCGTTCAGGCTCTGGTCCGGGAAGATCCCACATGCCGTGGAGCAACTAAGCCCGAGAGCCACAACTACTGAGCCCGCGTGCCACAACTACTAGAGCCCGTGCTCCGCACCAAGAGAAGCCACCGCCATGAGAAGCCCGTGCGCCGCGATGAAGAGTAGCCCCCGCTCGCCGCAACTACAGAAAGCCCGCGCGCAGCAACGAAGACCCAACGCAGCCAAAAAAAACTGATGCCACCCTTAATGCCGCCCTGCTGCGCGGGCGCTCGGCATACTTCAGCTCTTTAACCTCCTCGCAAGGCTGTCAGCCTCCCCACGTCCTGTCCCCGCTGCGTGTGTCCACGAGCCTTCGGGCCTGTGTACTCTCGGGAGGAACAGCCTGCAGGCTTCAGGCCTCGGGGGAGCCTCTCCGCCCCTCTCACCAGAGTCCTGTGTCCCCTGTGCGTCCACAGAACCACAGAAGCAGCCCCGGCAGGTACGTGCCTGCTGCGTTGAGGTGACGGCATCCCCGAGCTGGCGCTGCCTGACCGTCGGGCACATCCCTTGCCTCACTGAGCTCCTCGCCATGAAAGTGGGGATACTGCTCGCAGGGTGGATCAGAGCTAAAGGTTATGCTGGAAAGTTCTGAGCCTGGTACCTAACAGTCTGTCCCCCAGCTGCTGCCTTCCTCCTGCCCGTGGACGTCTGTCACAGCCCCGAACGTGGGCTCTGCAGTGGTGACAGCAGAGCTCCCTGTGCCGGGTCCCTAACCCTGCCCCACAGCCTTCCACGGCGGGCCAGTGCCGATGGCTGGGGAACAAGTAGCCCTATGGTCTGGGGCTGGGGAGCTGGGAGCTGAGCTGATGGTGAAGGCCTGGGCCTCCCCAGCTGCCACGCTGCTTTCTTCTTCCTCTAGAATGTGCCAGAGTTTTCCATGCTGCCGGTGCCAAGCTGGTGCTCTGTGGCCGGAACGCCGAGGCCCTGGAGGAGCTCACCCGAGAACTTGCTGCTTCCCGGGCTACCGAGGTGAGCCCAGGGGTGGTTTTCATGGGGAAGAGGTGCAGCCCTGGTCGGCCAGCTGGGCTCAAATCCACCACTTCCGCAGCGCCGCGAGTTTAGGGAGGCCCCTCTGTTAGTGCTTTCTTCCTCCCCCATGTCTCCGCTAACACCTGTTCACCTCTTGGCGGTAGTAGCCGGGAGACTGGCGATGACTTTTAACATTTTAAGTTAAGATGACATTTAACATTTCCTTTCCAGTTGAGGTGCCTTTTATCCTTTTTCTTGTCTAACGGCTCCGATGAGAACAACAAGCTATGCTGAATAGCTGCAGTGAAAGCAGACACCCTTGTCTTGTTCTGGAGCACACTGGAACACTTTCAGTCTTCCACCACTGGGCATGATGTTAGTTGTAAGTTTTTCATAAATACCTTGGGGGAATTTCCCCTCTGTTCCTAGTTTTCTGAGAGCTTTTATCATGAAACGGTGTTGGATTATGTCAGATCTCTTTTCTGCGTCAATTGAGATGCTTACGTGGTCCTTCCCCCTTCGTTCTATTAATGTGGTGGGTTACACTGATTGACTTCCTCACGGTAAACTACCCTTGCCTTGCTAGGATAAATTTAGCCTGCTCGTGATGAATAATCCTCTTAGTACGCTGTTGAATTTGATTGGTTAGTATTCTGTTGAGGATTTTAGCATCGATATTCATAAAGGAATTTGGTCTGTAATTTTCTCGTGGTGTCTTTATCTGGCCTTGGTATCAGAGTAATGCTGGCCTCACAGAACGCATCGGTAAGTGTTTTCTCCTCTTCGGGGTTGTTTTTTTGTTTTCTAAATATTTATTTATTTATTAGGCTGCGCCAGATCTTAGTTGTGTAATGCGGGATCTGTTGTTGCATTGCGCGGGCTCCAGAGTGCGCAGGCTTCGTTGCTCCGTGGCATGTGGGATCTTAGCTCCCTGACTAGGGATCAGACCGCGTCCCCTGCACTGGAAGGCAGATTCTTAACCACTGGACCACAAGGGAAGTCCCTCCTCTTCAGTTTTTTGGAAGAGTATAAGTATTGGTGTTAATTCTTCTTTAAAATTTGATAAAATTCACCAGTGAATCTGGTTCCGGATATTTTTTGTTGGGAGGTTTTAGGTTACTGATTCAGTTTCTACCTGTCACATGTCTGCTGAGATTCTGTTTCTTCTTGGCTCAGTTTAGGTAATTTGTGCGTTTCGGGGAATTTGTCCATTTCTTCGAGGTTATCTAATTTGTGCGTTTCGGGGAATTTGTCCATTTCTTGGAGGTTATCTAATTTGTTGGCATACAGTTGTCCATAGTATTCTTTTATAATCTTTTTTATCTGTGTAAGGTCCCACTTTCAGTTCTAATTTTAGTTACTTGCACCTTTTCTTTTTTCTTTGGTCTAGCTAACGGTTTCTCAATTTTGTTGATCTTTTCAGAACACCAACTTGTGATTTCATTCATTTTCTTTGTTTTCTATTCTCTCTCTATATATCTTTGTTTTTAAATATTTTATTTATTTATTTATTTGGCTACGCCGAGTCTTTAGTTGAGGCACTTGGGATCTTTATTGCCGTGTGTGGAATCTTTAGTTGCAGCATGTGGGATCTAGTTCCCTGACCAGGGATCGAACCCGGGCCCCCTGCATTGGGAGTGTGGAGTCTTAACCACTGGACCACCATATTTAAGCACTGGACCCCTATATTTTGTTTATCTTCTTTCTAATCTGCTTTCCTTCCTCTGCTAGCTTTGAGTTTAGTTTGCTCTGTTTCCCTAAGATGCAAAGATATATTAAAGCTATGTTATTGAGGGGCTTCCCTGGTGGCACAGTGGTTGAGAGTCCGCCTGCCGGGTTCGTGCCCCGGTCCGGGAAGATCCCACATGTCGTGGAGCAGCTGGGCCTGTGAGCCATGGCCGCTGAGCCTGCGTGTCCGGAGCCTATGCTCTGCAACGGGAGAGGCCCACGTACCGCAAAAAAAACAAAACAAAAAAGATATGTTATTGAGATCTTTCTTTTTTTTTTTTTTCCCAGCCATGCTGCATGGCATGTGGGATCTTAGCTCCCCAACTAGGGATCGAACCTGCACCCCCTGCACTGGAGGCGCAGTCTTAACCACTGGACTGCCAGGAAAATCCCCTTCTTTTTTTAATATAGTCATTTATAGTTATAAGTTTCCCTCTTAGCACAGCCTTCACTGCATCCTGTAAGTTTTGGTATGTTATGTTTCCATTTTCATTTTGTTGTAAGTATTCTCTAATGTCCCTTGTGATTTCTGTTTTGAGTCAGTGGTTGTTTAATATCCCCTGGTTTCCAGTTTGCATGGTGTCACTGGTTTCTAGCTTCATCACTCTGTGGTTGCAGGAGATAATTTTTATGATATTTATCTTTTAAAATCTATTGAGACTTGTTTGCGACCTAACATGTGGTCTGTCCTGGAGAATGTTCCATGTGTGCTTGTGAAGCGTATGTATTACACTGTTGATGGGTGGAGTGTTCTAAATATGACTCTCAGGTCCAATTTGTTTATAGTGTTGTTCAGGTCATCTATTTCCTACTTGATTTGTCTGGTTGTTCTATCCATTATTGAAAGTGGGGTATTGCTATATCAAAATATTATTGTAGAACTGTCTATTTCTCCCTTCAATTCTGTTGATTTTTGCTTCCTATATTTTGAGGGTCTGTTATTAGGTACATAAGTGTTTATAACTGTTATACCTTCTTGTTGTAATGTACCTTTTAACATTATTATATAATGTCCTTCTTTGTCTCTTGTAACCTTTTTTGATTTAAAGTATTTTTTTGTCTGATATTAGTTTAGGCACCCTACCTCTCTATTTGGTTACTATTTAAATAGAATATCTCTTTTCATCGTTTTCCTGTCAATGTGTCTTTGGATCTAAAGTTAGTCTCTTAAAGACAGCATATAGGGGGCTTCCCTGGTGGCGCAGTGGTTGAGGGTCCGCCTGCCGATGCAGGGGACACAGGTTCATGCCCTGGTCCGGGAGGATCCCACGTGCCGCGGAGCGGCTGGGCCCGTGAGCCATGGCCGCTGAGCCTGCGCGTCCGGAGCCTGTGCTCCGCAACGGGAGAGGCCACAACAGTGAGAGGGCTGCGTACCGCAAAAAAAAAAAAAAAGACAGCATATAGTTAGGGTTTAAACTATTTACATTTAAAGCAATTACTATTTAGGAGGGACTTGTGCCATTTCGCTATTTTTTTTCTATATGTCTTGTAGCTTTTTTGTCCATTTCCTGCATTACTCTCTTGTGTTTAGTTGATTTTTTTGGAGTGAAATGCTTTCATTCCCTTCTCATTTCCTTACATGTATATTCTATAGCTATTTTCTATGTGATTATCATGGAGATTACATTGAATATCCTGAAGTTGTAACAATCTAATTAGAATTTATACCAACTTAATGTCAATAGCACACAGAAACTCCACTCTGTCCTCCCCCATTTCTGCTATTCATGTCATAGATTACATCTTTATACAGTTTGCCCAGTAACATAGATTAATAATAGTTTTAAAATGCATTTGTCAAATTATGTAGAAAATAAAGAGTAGAGTTACAATCCAAAGTTACAATACTACTAGCTTTTATAATTCCCCATGTATTTATTTTCCTGGAGATCTTTATTTCTTCAAATGGCTTTGAGTTACACTGTATAGCTTCCTTTCATTTCAAACCTGAAGGACCTCATTTAGCGCTTCTTGCAGGGCATGTCTAGTGGTAACAAACTCCCTCAGCTTTTATTTATATGGGAACTTTAATTTCTCCCTCATTTTTGACATTATAGAACACAGATATAGAATTCTTTGTTGACATTTTTCTTCTTTCAGCACTTTGAATATATCGACCCACTGTCTTCAGGCCTCCAAGGCTTCTCATGAGAAATCAGCTGATAGTAAGGATTTCTTTTATGTGAGGAGTAGTTTCTCTCTTGCAGTTTTCAGATTCTCTGTCACTTGGCTGTGATTGTGATGTGTCATAGTGCGGGTCTCTGAGTTTATCCTACTTGGTGTTGAACTTCTTGGATGTGTAGATTTATGTCCTTCATTAAATTTGGGACTTTTTCAGCAGTTATTTCTTCCAGTGTTTTCTCTGCCCCTTTCTCTCTCTCTCCTCCTCCTCAGATTCCTACTAGGAGTGTGTTAGTCCACTTGGTGGTGTCCCACAGATCCCTTAGGCTCTGCTCACTTTTCTTCATTTTTCTTGTTCTCGGATTTGAGAATTTCAGTTGTCACCTCTTCAGGTTCATGGATTCTGTCTTCTCCTTGCCCAGATCTGCCTTTGGACCCCTGTAGTGTATTTTTCATTTCAGTTATTGTACTTTTGAGCTCCAGAATTTTTAAATAATTTCTGTTTCTATTGATATTCTCATTTTGTTATACATGAGTTTCCTGCCTTTGTCCACATCTTCCTTTAGCACTTTGAACATCTTTAAGACAGTTGTTTTAGTCAGTTCATTGTCTGGGCTTCCTGAGGAATGTTTTTCTGGGGATTTATCTATATTTTTGAATACCAGAAGGCAAGTGCAACTCCATTAAACCTACTGGAAGCCACTTCAGCAGGTGGTGGTTAAAAGAGTGCAGGCTGCTTCCATGCTGCAGCTCGGAGATCAGAACAGCATCCACCATCAGAATGCAGTCCTGATATGTGGAAGACAAGGTCCTTATTGTCTACCTTGGCTCCTTCAAGCTGCAAGAGAAATGTGGGTTGCCTTTCCCACAGCTGCCCACCACAGGGTGGGGCCACCATGGAGCTAATGGTTGAAATTGGCCAAAATTGTCTATACTTTGCCAGCCGAGCACTCCCCTGGAAGCTTCAAGCGTTCAAACAGACTTCAGAGTCATGACGTCATCTCACTCCAGAGAGTTGCTGCCAGTGCAGCTGTCCAGGCAGAGGGAGGGCTCCAGGCACTTCCGTCTCCGTGCTCCCTCTGACTCCATCCCCTCCCTCATCTTCTTAGATTCTGCGACAGCCCCTGACTTAGACTGCTTGGCTAGTCATTCTCTTCAATTACAGAATTTGTCTGTCTCCCCCACAAGACTGCGTGCTTTAGGAGGACAGAAGCACGTCTGTCTTGCTTTCTGCCATGTCCCCAGTGTTGAGCATATAGGGGCATATAAAAATGTTTTGTGGGGCTTCCCTGGTGGCGCAGTGGTTGAGAGTCCGCCTGCCGATGCAGGGGACGCGGGTTCGTGCCCCGGTCCGGGAAGATCCCACATGCCGCGGAGCGGCTGGGCCCGTGAGCCATGGCCGCTGAGCCTGCGCGTCCGGAGCCTGCGCTCCGCGACGGGAGAGGCCGCAGCAGTGAGAGGCCGGTGTACCGCAAACAAACAAAAAATGTTTTGTGACTGAAGAATGAAACTGATTTGGCCTGAGGAGGGTAGCAGATCTGTGATGTAGGACAGTGCAGCGCCAGGCTGGCACAGGGCGGCAAGGGGGGCCATGCTTCCATCATATGTGACCCCTGCCCCATGGCACTTACAGTCAGTTAAGGAGAAAGGCTGCCCAAGTGAGGTATGAGCAGGGGTGGCAGGCTCCTCCAGGTCACATCCTTCAGAGGAGAAGTGTTGTGACCTGTCCCTTCACAGCCAGGCCCTCCCAGCACTGAGAAGCAGGGCCTGTGGCTCCCACGCCCGTCGCTCTGAAGCTACGTTTGGCTTCTGTCGTTCTTGCCCAGGTGCAGACTCACAAGCCTTACACGGTGACCTTCGACCTCACGGACCCTGGGGCCATAGTGGGGGCCGCTGCAGAGATCCTGCAGTGCTTTGGCTATGTGGATGTGCTCATCAACAACGCCGGGATCAGCTACCGCGGCACCATTGTGGACACCAGCCTGGACGTGGACAAGAGAGTCATGGAGACAAACTACTTTGGTCCAGTTGCTCTGACGAAAGGTAACGGTCTTGGGTGAAAAGGAAGACGAGCACGGGTACGTCAGCATTCTTTGTATTTCCCTTGGTTCCTTCTTCCTAGACCTGGCCTGTCCCATCCCTTTGACCCTGGAGTCAGTGGTGTCCTTACAGCCTGGGTGTTGGCTTTTCTGGGCTTTTATTTGCATTTTCTGCCACTGCTTTATGGTCTTACTGCACAGTATTGGCTCCACGTCTTTCCACTGTGTCTGCACACCTACAGAGTGGGGCGTTCTGACGTCCGGCCATGGTTCTCACTCCAGGGAGAGGCCTTCCCTCCCCTCCTGGGCGCAGGGGGCTAAGAGTTCCAGTAAACAGTCCCCCCGCCCCAGGCTCTCAGCATGAGCTGCAGTGACCTCTCCCCTCTCCCCACAGCGCTCCTGCCCTCTATGATCAGAAGGCGCCAGGGCCACGTTGTCGCCATCAGCAGTATCCAGGGCAAAATCAGCGTTCCCTTCCGATCCGCGTGTGAGTACTTCCTTCTCCTTCCCACGTTCCCTTTACTGTTTTCTCCCTGTTATGAAAACAACACGTTCACCGTCCAGAATTCAGACGTTAGAGAAACACTCAGCACGGAACGTGCAGGGCCGTCATCAGCGTGTGCTCCTGAGCAGAGGCCTGGGCTCAGCCCCAGCTCTGCTCCTCGTGCCACCTGTGGCCCCCGTGCTGTGCCCCCCGAGTGTCGGCCCCTCTCAGTGCCACCACCGTCGGCCCACAGGTGCTGCCCCACTGCCACTTTACCGCATGTGCCTCCAGAATTCTTCTACATGGGATCAGATGTGCAAAGCTGGGGCGCGTTATGTGTAGTTTTGTGGCCCGCTTATTCCACTGGACCGTGTCTGTCTGTATTAGCACACATGGATGTGCCTGGCCCCTTTAAGTGGGTGTACAGTCATTAATCGAATGGACGTGGCATCATTTCCTTAGTAGTTTCCGTGACACGTGAGGACCTTCGTCCCTTCAGTCGGTGACCAGTAGCAGTGATGTGCTGTGTACAGCATCCTTCAGCATTTTTATCTCTGGGCTCTCATGGGAGGGTTTCAGTAAGATTAGTTCCAAAAAGTGGACATAGGACCAAAAAATTAACGCTGCCAGCTTGACTTCCGTCCCGACTCTCACCTCCCTGCGTGAGTGGCTACGCCAGAATGTTGAGATTGCGCCATCACGAGCACCAGCAAGCAGATTCTACTTTTGTTAAAAGATTTGAAAGGTGATTTCACAAACTGTCCTGGGAACTGCATTCTTTGCTCCACCGTCTGCAAGGAAACACTCAGCTGTAACAGTCTCCCCCTCTCCAGATGCTCGGCGTAGCCACGGGAAGGGAGGGGAGGGGTGAAGCTGCCTCCACACCGTGAAAGGACGGCCACGCACACCCAGCTGGACGACTGGGAACCACCTGTCAGCCCGAACGCAGCGCAGTCGTCCTCCTGGTGCTGGCTGTGTCTGGGTCAGCCGTGGGACTCGTCTGAGCCCGCACTGCCCCCTCATGTCATCAGACAGCCTCCACGGCCGTGCTCAAGACAACGCCGTATCCGTGCTTGTTTCTGGGGCGGTTATTTCCCTGTGCCAGTTTTCTGTTTCACTTCGTTGGCACAGGACAGCCTCCTGAGGAATAGATACGCAGGCATCACATGTGACAGAGCAGATGAGGCAATAATAGGGAAAAGGGTATACAGGGTAAAGGAGTTCTTTGTAAAGTGTTCTTGTACTGAATTATTTCCAAACTTCACTTGGATTTGGTCCCACTGAGTTTTGTCCTCCCCTTGGCTCTGACTGCGTAGGTCACACTTGGTTGTTCTGGGTGCTTTATAACCACCAGGCCGGACGAGGCGGTGCCTCCTGGGCATGTCGGCCAACTCAACGGGCGGCAGTCTCCCCACTCGTGAAGTGGGGGTGGCTTCGTGTACCTCTCGGGGCTGTTGTGAGGCCAAGTGGGAGGATCCAGGATGTGCGTAGAGCACGTGGAGCCCTGGGGACCACAGTCACGGCGTTTAGGTTAGCACAGCCTGGCCGAGGACCTACATACAGCCCGAGAGCCGTGGAGACCGGGAGTCAGGGAGGCCCCCAGGGCCTCGGCCTGGGCCGTGCCTCTGGAATCACGGCTGGTAGGAGCGTGTCTCGAGCCACCCACCCGCAGAGCGTTCGTTCGGCCAGGCCACTCCTCCAGAGGCTCTGCAGAGTCTGGACGCTGCTGGGCTGCTCACAGGACCTACAGTTACGTGGCTGATGGATGCCCTTTCCTCAGGCTCGAACGTGTGGACTCCAAATCTGGAAACCGTCAGTGGAGATGCTGTTTCCCAGGAGTGCCATCGTAGGGTTCCTCTGTCCCCTCAGAGCACCTGACGCTGTGCAGAGAGGCTGTTGCTGGGGAGCGGAGGGGGCCTGGACAGCTCTTCCAGATGAAAGGCCATCCTGTGGAAGCTGTCAGGCAAAAGACGTGAGAAGGCCAGATGTGGGTTTGTACACACGCTCCTGCACGTGCAGGGAGCCTCCCTGGACGCACTGTTGCAGTGTGGCCTGTGACCACAAGGGGCATGGCAGCTGCCCCGTCTGTCCCCCGCTGGAGAGAGCTACGTGCAGGAATGACACGGAAACAGGCACAGCGTGAGGCCATGTCCGCACAAATATGACTTGTGTCGCACCCCGTGTAGGTACCTGGTTGATGTGAGAAATGAATGCTGAGAAACCGGCAGCCTGGCTCCCTCTGGGGAACCGTACTGGAGGGCACGAGGAGGACTTTCACTTGGTTACTTTATTTCCTCCTGAACGGTTTTGAATATTTTACCCAGTAGGCATTGTTTTTTTTTTTAAAAACTTTTTAATTTAGATTAATTTCACACTTAAACCTTGCAGGAACAGTACAAAGAACACCCATGCACCCTTCCTACACATCCCCAGTGGTTCGCATTTGACCATGTGCGCTGTGTCATGTTGTGTGTGAACGTACCTGTAGGTCAGTGTATCGTGTACAGTGTTTTCCCTGAACCACACGAGAGCAGGAGACCTGACACCCCTGCGCCTGTCCAGGGCCCAGGCTGGGCGCCTCTGACTCAGGGAACGAATGCGTCCCCGCCCCTCACTCACCTGGCTCTCTGGCCACCGACCTTTGCAGACGCGGCCTCCAAACACGCGACCCAGGCCTTCTTCGACTGTCTGCGGGCCGAGGTGGAGCAGCATGACATCGAGGTGACCGTCGTCAGCCCCGGATACATCCACACCAACCTCTCCCTCAACGCCGTCACGGCCGACGGGTCCAAGTACGGAGGTTAGGCCCTGGTGTCGCTTTTCTTCTATGCAAAGCTACCTGATGATTCTGTGGTCGTTTTCATTTTCTTTCAGAAAATAAGTTTAAAACTAAACCACTTGACGTGTGGGTGTTGGTCGTATATACTGAAGACTGACCTCACTCGGCATGAACCCGAGCTCAGTGAGTCTCTCGTTTCATTTCAGTGATGGACAAGACCACGGCCCAGGGCCGAAGCCCCTCGCAGGTGGCCCGAGACGTGCTGGCTGCCGTGGGGAAGAAAAAGAAGGACGTGGTCCTGGCCGATGTGGCGCCTTCCCTGGCTGTTTACCTGCGCACTCTGGCTCCCAGGCTCTTCTTCAGCCTCATGGCCTCCCGGGCCAGGAAGGAGCAGAAACCCAAGCATTGCTAGTGCCTGTCCGGGCAGGTGGCGCCGCAGCACCGCTGCTCCACAGGGACAGGTGTGTTTGCGTGGACTGTACTGGATTCTTGCCTCATGGGGAGGTGGGGGAGGGAGTCATGCCTCTCTCGCAGACCCCCAGCCTGTCCTGCTGGAGGAGGACAGGCTTCCTCCGGGGGGAGGGGTAAAATGCAGCTGGATCTAAACTCTAGGACGTGAAGTAAAGGGTTGAGCTGTGGAGCTGTGATCCCTGAGGGCAGGCAGAACCACGCCTCCTTTGAATTTGGGTCTTGAGATCAGAAGACTTCCTGTCATCTGACCCAGTTCTCGTATTTGACTCACCTAGCGCTGGGGGCTTGGGGAGAAGGCTGCTGCCGCCTTCACGCCGTTCACGGGGTCCCCCAGCATGTTGTTCAGCGCGGCCAACAGTCAGCGCGTGGCTGGCTTCTCGACGTGTCCCATCGTTCCGTGTGCTGGAGCCGCCTGTCCACACCTGGCTTGTATCTGGTGACAGCTTCTGCTCAGCTGCCCCAAGGTGGCCACAGCTGGTCCGTCTCCAGCTGCCTTACCCATGAATCTGATCTGCAGGCAGATCACAGGCTCCCTTTCCAAATCTGGCCTATTACAGAAACACCTCCCAGTCCCACCCAGCAGGCTCAGGAGGGTGGTGGGCACTGCACGGTCAAGATAGGTCTGTTTAGGATCACTGCCAGTTTACCCTTGTTCCAGACCGTTTGCCACCCAGCACCCAACTGAGGGACCAGCATTTCCAGGCCCCTTGGAATTAAGTCAAAGTTTCTCACTCTTCTAAAATCTCTGGCTCTCCTCCTGTGAATAGATGGCCCCATCACCCCCATACACCCTTTTGACACCTTCCCAGCACCCCTTGTTACTCTCTGGTGTCTGATCTTCCTGAGGGATCCTTTAAAACCACGTGAACATCAGTCTGGTTGCCGCTTAGAAAAGTGCCCCTTAGGGATGACCGAGCAGAGTCTCGGGCCGGCATGGCCCCCTTTTCTGTGGAACACGAGGCGGGCAGCAGGTTGAACTCAGGACACATCAGGACAGCTTCAGTGCTTTAAAAAAAAATACAGATGTTCGTTTGTGTTCTCCTAAATCAGAATCTGGACAAGAGGCCCCAGGCCCCAGCTCTCCAGGTGAGCCCAATGGAGACCCAGCGACTGCCAGGCCTCGCCACCTACCTGTCCTGCCACACCCCTGAGCGGCACTGAGCTGCGCCGCCTCGGACAGAGCGTGAGGCTGCTCTGGGAGGGGCCGGGCCTGCCTGGCGAGAGGCCTGTTCGCGCTACAGGTGGTGCCCCTCCTGCCACCTGCATGCTCCCACCAGGACCGTCACGGAGAGAGCAGACACCTGGAGGTGAAATTCTTATAATTTTAATGGTCAATAGCTTCTGGTTGGCTCTGGATGGTACAGTTAAACAACATACTTAACGACCCCCCAAGCGCGTTCACATCCCCTCAGTAGCGTTGCTTCCATCACATCCTACTGCCTGGTCGGCCTTCCACAACCTCAGGCCCCCGCGGGTTACGGGAATCCACATCTTAGTGTGATGAGCTGAAAAAACCCCTGGTACACTTGTGATCCGTTATTTCTTTAAAATAACCAACGTGCAGCCAGACGCCTTCCCGGGCTCCACTCTGCCACCTCGCGGGCCGGGCTGCCTGCTCCCCCTGCGCTGCCCCGATCATACGGCGCAGAGCTCGTAAACCTTCCTTACACAGTACGCCAGCGCCGCCAGCGCTATCGTGTTGTGCAGTCTCTTTCTGTGCAAGTCGTCCTTCCGGACCAGCACCACCGGGGTGGAGGAGGTGAGCGTGTGCAGGGGCAGTCGGGACAGTTTGTAGGCGTCGTACTCCACCTGGTACTTGCAGCAGGGGTCGAACTGCCAGGAGATGCCGTAGAGGGTGCAGCAGGCCAGGCTCAGCACGCCCGCAGGCAGGGAGATGTAGTGGGAGTACTCCAGGGGCAGCGCCAGCGGGGTGAAGAGGCAGGCGGTGCCCGCCAGCACGGTGGTCTTGTGTAGGCAGTTGCCCACGGTGATCCAGCGGGCTGTCTCGTCACCGATGCGTGTGGGCTCGATCACGATGTACTTGTACTGGGCTTCCAGGGCCTGCTCCAGCTCGTACTCAAACTGGTCTTGGGCGTTCTCCCCGTTGTAGATCTCATGCACAATGTAACAGTCTGTGGCCGACAGGCTCACCCTTAGGAGGAAGGGGTGGGGAAAAAGGAGCTGGTTAGAGGCTGCTGCTCTGCAGAGATGCCGTCCCCAAAGGAGAGGCGCCTGCCCTGAGCACACCAGGCGGCCGCTGGGAGCGGGGCTCGGAGCTGCCTGGTCAGCGGCTGCACGAGGGGCCGCGCGCGTAGGTACCAGGGAAAGCTTGTGAAGCGAGGTCACCCCAGAACCTCCAGGGTCAGCATTTCCTTCAAAGAGGAAAGCTGTTACGCGTTCAAGGCAGTGGAGACCGGACTGTTGGGTAAACTCCCGAGAGGAAAGACAGACGAGGGAGAGCCGGCCACTGGTGCCCGCCCTTTTGTGCTCCCAGGGGGATGTTTTGGGGAGCCGTGCTGCATGGCATGTGGGATCTTAGCTCCCCAACCAGGGATTGAACCCGCGCCCCCTGCATCAGAAGCATGTTGTCTTAGCCACTGCACCACCAAGGAAGTCCCCCTCCCCATTTGGTTTTAACTCAGAATGGAGACAGGCTCCCAGGTGGGATCCAGCACCTTACAAGGCACCTTAGCAGACAAGCAAACCTAAGAGGCAGGGCCTCACTCCCGGCAGGAGCAGCTCTGGCGCAGAGATTTCCTTTGTGTTCTCAAGTTCATCAGCCAAGACAGGCACAGGGAGAGAAGCACGGGAAAATGGAGGGTCTGTGCCGCCCCACTGACCGTCAGAGTGAGGCCAGGGGACGATGCCTCCCTGTCAGCGTCCAAGGTGAGCTTTCCGGCCACAGAGTCCCTCTGGAACGCTCAGAGCGAGGCGCGGGTGTCAAGGCCGGGATTAGAGAACATTCTTGCCCAAACCCTAACCTACCTGAGTGCAGTGACAAAACAGGCCCAACAAGGAAGCACCAGTTGAAGCCCCAGCATCTCGGGGACACGTCAGTGGGCAGACCCCACCCTCACCTGGTGCTCACCCAGGCCTTCCTTTCCCGTCTGCCCCACCCTCGCCTCTGCCGCCGCGCTGGCGCCCACCCCAGGGGCGGGCTCCTGGTTCCTCCCACAGCGTGCTGGGCGAGCCCATCTCCACAGGTTGGTGGCTGTGCCCCCAAGTCCCTCCAGGCTGCTGGCTCAGCCCTGATGGCACGGGAGCAACTACCAGTGGACACGGGCAGTCGGGACTGCACAGCTGAGGGTGTGTGGATGGCGTGCTCACCCACCAAAGCCACCTGGAGCCCCAAGTCTTACGGTGGGCCGGTCACCCCACTCCTGTCCGTCACCGCCAACCAGTGACCAGCCTTCCACAGCGCGGAGAACCCTCCCCGGCGCCTTCCAACACAGCAGGCTCAGGAGCCAGCCAGCCCAGCGGGCACACCGCCCTGGGCTCACCACCAGTTCTGCTTTAGAGGCCAAACCTGCTTTACCTGCTCAGGAAAGGATGGACCGTGACACATAAAGCAGCAGATTTCCAGGACTCCACACACTGTGCAGGGAAGGGAAGCAGCACAAGGTCCAAAACAGACCCAGACCCACCAGCAGGCACCCCCTTTGTCAGAGGACCCACCCTGCGGTCAGCACCCACAGCCCCACCTGCTTGGGGGGGCCGGGGAACCCTCTGCCCTGCAAATGTAGTTTCAAAGGCTGCCTGGACCACCAGATTCAGTCCTGCAGTTGACAGGGACTGTTGCTTCTCAAGCCAGGTGGCCGAGGACTCGAGAGTGAGCCATGGCCGCCTCTGCCCGGCTACCCCAGCGCCCACTGCATGCGGCCTGCTTTGTTTCTGGGTCAAAAGTAACCCAATTAAGGAAAGAACCCAGTCAGAAGTTTGCCGTGAACCATCTCAGAGCACCACCAGCCAACCCCCAACTTGAACCCTGTACACAAAAGCAGATGAAAAAACCCAACAACTAATAGCTAATTGGGATCCTTTGAGTCCTGGGCTTCCTAAGCGACTATATTTTTGCATTTTGTTGCAGGTGTGAAGTGACCAGCAAGAGAGCATAGTAAAAAGGGTTCACGTTGAAAAAACTGAGAGCGCATCGATAATGGAAAGAGGTCTTTAAAATGAAAAAGTCAGGTACAGACCAGTGTTTGTAGCCTGTGATCTTCAGTGCCTTTCTGAGAAAGTGTACGTTTGCTTTTAGATGCACGGATGTTTCTGGGCTGATATACGAAGACCCAAGAGTTACGACTGTCTCTGAGGAGGGGAATGGAGGGGCTCCAGAAAGAAAAGGGGCCCCTTCTTACCAAATGACTTTAGAACTCTTTGAATTTGGCAGGTTCCATGGAGCTTACAGTACGGAACTGGCCTGCACAGAAGAGCACAGCCTGCCGGGCCACAGGGGCTGCTGCAGGTGCTGCCTCGGGTCAGGGTCACGGGCTCCCCCTGGGGGCTTGTGAACCTGCCTCCAGCTGGGGTCAGTCTCCTCCTCTCCTCGTCAGAACTAGTTCCAGCAGCACCCAGGAGATAGTCCTCAAAGGAATCCTGGGGAACCTGGCAGCCACCACGAAGAGCCCACAGAACAAACCTCATTTTGCCAGCACAGATTCCGGCCCAGGGGATCCCACGCCATCTCGAAGCCAGTCTTGAAGGAACCTGGGATTACAGGAGCCTCAGACATGGGACCCACAAAGTCGGGAGACAGCTCCAAAAGTCAGGGGTGCACAAGAATGTTCAAAGCAGCACTCCAGGTGAGAGCAGAAGACTCGAGAGCAGAGAGAAAGAGACCGTGACTCAGCCAAGGGAGGGAAAGCCGTGGAGGCACAGCCGCCCAGTCCCTCCCGACCCTGAGGGGGAAGTGGGTGCACCACACCCGTGAACGCCTCTCTCTCTCTTCTCTCTCTCTCTCTGTCTTTCTCACACACACACACACACTGCAGAACCAAGCACATGCTGTCACGGAGACGATGGAGGATTCAGGAGTAAGGTGGCTGCTGCCTGCGCTCGGGAGGGAAGTGTGGGCCAGGGAGATGCTAGCACTTGGTTTATTAATTTTTTTCTAAATTATGGTAAAATACACATAACACAAAATTTACTATCTGTAAATTTTGTGTTATGTGTCCAGTTCAGTAAGGTTAAGTACACTTAGACACTGTTGGGCAACCAATCTCTTTTTGTCTTACAAAACTAAAACCCTGTCCCCATTAAACCACAACTCCCACCCCACCCCACCCTTCTACATTCTGTCTCTATGAATCTGGCTGCTCAGGGAGGGACCTCATGTAAGTGGAGTCACACAGTATCTTTTTTTGTGGCTGGCTTCTTTCACTTAGCATAACGTCCTCAGGGTTCATCCACGTTGTAGCAAGTGTCAATTTCCTTCCTTTTTAACGCTGAGTAATATTCCCTGTGTGTATAGACCACGTTTCGTTATCCATCCATCCGTCGATAGGTTGCTTCCACCTTCTAGCTATTGTGAACGATGCTGCTGTGAACACGGGTGTAAAAATATCTGTTTTAGTCCCTGCTTTTAATTATTGTGGATATATACCTAGAAGTGGGATTGCTGGATCATGTGGTAGTTCTATTTTTAATTTTTTGAGGAACCTCCACACTTCCCCACAGTGGCTGTACTAATGTACATTCCCACCAACACTGCACAAGGGTTCCCTTTTCTCCATATCCTGGCCAACACTTTTGTTTTTTCCATAGTAGCTATCCTAGTGGCATGAGGTGGCATCTCATGGTGGTTTTGACTTGTGCTTCCTAAATGGCAGCTTTATTGCGACAGATTCACCCATTTAAACCGCACAAGTCAGTGGCTCGACACTTTTCACTGAGCTGTGCAACCAACACCACGATGCATTTTAGAACATCTTCCTCACCTCAAAAGTAACCCCGTCACTCCTCATTCTCCCCTGACCTCCGTCCATGGCGATCACCAACCTACTTTCTGACTGTGGATCTGCCTCTTCTGGGCGTTCTGCAGGAACGCATCACGTGGCACGTGGGCTTTGGAGCTGATTCCTTCATTTAGCCTCGTGTTCCCAAGGTCGTACATATGGTAGCAAGTTTATAACTTTTCATATGGTAAAGACATACTTTTGATGGATTTAACATATAATTTTTAAAATTCCAAGACAAAATATCTGGTGGGAAGCATCAAAGATGCTCTGCATAAAAAAAAGCCAATAATGGTTTTCTCTGGATGGTGGCCCAACAGGTAACTTTTAAATTTTAGTTTTCTGTATTTTTCAAAAAGAAAAAATAAACGTGTTTCTTTTATAATGGGAAAATTAATTATAAATTTTTTCATAAAAAGAAAAATTCTGTCCAATAGCTCTGTATCCCTTGGGGTGGAAGAGACCAGACAGGGCAGGCCCTCCCAGCCGAGGAGAGGGGGCCCCCCTCCTGCTCCAGTGGGCACTGGCCCTGCAACCCACCACCTTTTCTGGTCATGCTGGAACCAGAAGAACCGACCCAAACACCTGCCTTAAGGCCCCTTCCTGGAGCGGCCCTGGGCTCACAGTCTCAGCTCAGAGGAGGAGGTGATGCCAAGCTCCTTGAGGGCAGTGACTGTTTTCATTGCAGTCTGCTCCGCCCCACCCCACCCTCGGCCTGAATGTGACAGGTTCCCAACAGACTTAGGAAGTACGTTTGAAAGGACTGACAGGAGACGAAAAAACAACAGTAATTAAGAGCACCTGTGGCTGAAAATTAAACTAGGTCCATGCATCAGGTTGCTTTCCACCCAATAAGCACAGGGTCACGTGACCAGCTGTGACATGCCGCGTGGTGCCACCCCTGCATCCCTGGTCTAGGGAAACCCACTTTTGGCAAACCCCAAATCACTTCCTTGGGAGCCAAGGAAAGCAGTAAACTCCTATGCTGTGGATTCAAAGGCCAGTTAGGACTGAAAGGCACAGCCTTGTAGCTCCAAATACTGAGGATGTTTCCAAACTGGCACCTGACGTTCTCATTGTTTCAGAGGAAGCCACGTGCCAGGGAACAGGCTCCCCGTGGTGCTCCAGGGACCGGGCAGCTCTGCTTTGGGGACAAGACCACGGTGCACCAAGAGTTCCTCTCAGTCACTCACTGGCTTTGTGTCCAAGGACAAACCCCCTGGCTGCTCTGAGCCAGCTTCCGTCGTGTCAAACGGTGCAAAGGCCCCAGCCCGCAGAGTGCAGATGGGGTGAGATGGGCTGGGCCGGGCACGCACACAAGGTGACAGCTGCAAGGCGCCACCCAGCGCAAGGCCCGAGCACTGTTTAAACTTAAGTAAAATGGAGTGGAATTGAAAATCCAGTTCCTGGGCTTCCCTGGGGGCGCAGTGGTTGAGAGACTGCCTGCCAATGCAGGGGACGCGGGTTCAAGCCCTGGTCCGGGAAGATCCCACATGCCGCGGAGCAACTAGGCTGGTGAGCCACAACTACTGAGCCTGCGCGTCTGGGGCTTGTGCTCCGCAACGAGAGAGGCCGCGACAGTGAGAGGCCTGCGCACCGCACCGCGAAGAAGAGTAGCCCTCGCTTGCCACAACTAGAGAAAGTCCTCGCACAAAAACGAGGACCCAACACAGCCAAAAAAAAAAAAATTCAGTTCCTCAGACACACCAGCCACATTTCCAATGCTTGACAGCCGCAAGTGACCAATGGCTGCCCTAGTGGACAGCCCTGAGCAGAATGGCCGAGACTGCCCAGGAGGCAGTGCAGAGAGGCCCGGTTCAGGACACAAGACCACCCTCCCTCCTTCAGAAAGTCAGGCCTGAAGGACTGAACTATAGAGGCACGAGTTACTGCCATTGGAACCCCGACGGCTTGAACGAATCAAGGAAAATGGAAATTCACCCCAGGGGACGAACCCCAGCAGACCCTAACCCACAACATCCAACTTCCAGGATCAGAACCTTCTGGCAGCAGCCAGCTGAGCGGGACCCACACCCTCAGGTCTGCACACCCGCGCACCCGGGTGCAGATGCTGCACTGGCGTGGCTCTTACAGACCAGGAGGAAAGAAACGCAAAAGAAAGAAAACATCCAAATCCCCTGGAGGCCCTCAGCTCTAAAGGAAACGACCAGGTCAGAATGAGGGGAACACTGCCCTGGGAATGTTAGCCACCTGCCCACGTGGCTTGCGGTCCACCTGTTCTGGGAACTAAACCCTCCACCAGCCAGCCAGAACCACATCCATCCAGTTCAAAGATTACAGCAAAGCTGTCGAAGAGGACGGCCCAGTCCCCGGGAATAAGGTGTAGCACAGAAGATGTGGAAGTAACCCCACAGAACTGGCTGCCTAGAGATGCTGGAGCAGACACCCGCATAAGCCGGGGAGGGGAAAGGCCACAAAAAGTGGTTTCACCCTAAAGCCTGAGCATTCAGTGCAGCACGCCCGGCCCTCTGAACACTCCAGGCCTTTAAACAGTGCTGCGGCCTCGCATCATGATCAGAATCAGATCCCATGCACCCTCACGGGCTGCGCTCACATTCAACAGTCACAGAGAACTAGGGACACTCGGGGGCCCTTCAGGAGGACAGGCAGCCCACATGGGACAGAGGGGCGACTCTGTGAGCCGGCCCAGGTTGGCACCAAGCGGCAGAACACACAGATACCTGCACCGCGCCTTCCCAGACGGGCAAGTTTGTCTCAAAGAGGCCGACAGGACAAGTGGCAATCTGTTTGCTGTGCTTGCTGCCAGTGTGCGGAGTTTTGGACAAGAATTCAGGTTACAGCTCAGGGTCTGATGTTCTTCATTACAAACACTGTGGGTTCCCTAGATCTAATGGACTGAAGAGAAAACTCAACGTGCAAGCAGCTCTCATTTTGCTATTTCCACCCCTCTCCTATTTTGGTCTAGACCAGCGCTGACCTTTCTGTTCTCTATCTGCGCTGTGCAATGTATTAGCCACGAGCCATGTGTTGCTACCAAGCACTTGAAATGTAAATAGTGTGACTGAGGAGCTGAATTTTTCACTTTATTTAATTTTAATTAATTTAAATTTAATTGCTGCAAGTGACCAGTGGGCACTGAATTAACACAGCTCTAGACTCAAGAACCAGGTAAAGCAAGAATTCACACACTATGTATTCTAAACTGGACCATCATTAACACACAGCTGACAACAGTAACTCCTGCGGAAGGTCTGGCACCAAGCAGGGCCTTCAGATACAATGCAGGCTTCAGAGTTTGCAGCCACAGGGAAATCTGGAAAGTCTGCCCAAAGCGTTGCTCTGCTCCAGCCAATGCCCCAAATTAGACGACGTTTCCTTGGGTGTCAGCATAAAGCAGATTCCAACCAAGTGTGTGCAGCAACTCGGGAAAGTGGTCTTACAGTGTGGAGCTGAAATCTGAGTCAGCACAAACATGCCATGGAACAAAGTCATCTAAGGACACCATAATCAGCCTACTTCGGTCACAGGAGCCACTAGGTATGCTTGGGCCTCAATCTATGGTGTGGGCTATCAATTAATCCAGCCTGCCCCACCCGGAAGTCTTCCCACCCACTGAGCAGGAATGGAGGTGTGCCCAGGCCAGGTTTCCATCCCCTACTCAGCGTGGAGGATCTCAGGGAAACAGCCCAGGCAAACACTCCTCCAAAAGAGCCCAGCTAGGGCCTCATGGCAGAGGCAAACAAAGGGGTACCCCCAGCCACTCCCGGTTATCTGGAAGGATGACAGATGGTGCCCCCCAAACCACAAAACCAGACGCCCCATTCCTGGCTGACACACGACATATGCATGTGCAAGCAGAGACTGCCGTTCAGGCCAAAGGGTGCAACCTGGACACCTAAGGAGACCAGGCAGGTAACTGCAATGAGTCAAGCTGGCAGATGAGGAATGATGAGCACCTGCCCTGACCAAAAAGAGCCACCACGCAGCTTTTCCAGAGCAGTTTTATGTGAACTATTTCCATTTATAACCACTGGCAACTAACTTAAATTCTCTTAAAAACTGAGGATCACAGTCAAGGACTAGTTTCAGCCTTTGGGATCCTGGTTTGCAAACTCAGTTTCGAATTAACACTTGTCTTAAACCAAAGAGGAAAAAAACCCAATATCCAATTTCTTAGATCAGTAAAATTGTAACTTTTGCTGGCACGGCCCCTGTATGGTGTCTGGGGCGTCCTCATTTGGCCCTTTCTGCTGTTTGTATCCAGTAAGGAGGAATGCTTCTCTCTCTGCAACTAAGTCTTCTAAACCAGTTATTTCCTATTATTAAATGATTAATGTTTGCATTAAAGATCTTGAAAATGTTTGCTAGTTTTTAAGGCCACCTGGAAACCATCGAGATCTCTTCTTTAACTTTTTATGGTCTGATCTAAGAAATAACCAGGTGGGAGGTGGAAAAACAAAAATACTTGCTGGCCATTCACTGCTGCTTCTCCAAGAAGAGAAAGTGCGGCAGGGACAAGGCTGGGTAACTCCGAGCTCGAGAATAAAATGCAAGCTGGAGGGGTCTATCAGCACAGCTAACCAAACAGGAAGGCGACCACAATGAGTATGTGATGCAATCAAAGAGAGAGAATAACGCAGAATAGTCGAGAGAAAAAGAGAGCGGGGCGGGAGGGGAGGAAGGGGGAAGAGAAAAGAAAGAGAACTTTTCTGTTCAACAATCCTCACCAAAAAACCCCAAACAAACCCGGAGATCCTGCTGACCTATATCTACCGCACCAGCCCACTCGTAACAGAATGGTCAGGACAGTGCAAACCGGATGACTCCACGAATACACATCCTTTCCCAAACTTCTGGGGCCTGAACTGGTTCTAGTGGCTTCTACTAGCTGAAACTGTTTTCCAAAAGCAAAAACTGTAAATTCAACACGAAACACGAAAACGACGACTCCAATCTTATCTTCTAGAAATGAGTCCTTCAAATCGAGATCTACCTTGTTAAGAAACAAGCTCCCGGCTCCCTGCCCTACTCACGCACCGTTCGTTAGGAAAGGTCGCTGCAAAGGATTTCCACGGCAGGGGCGCTGGCGGAGACGCCTCCAAAGTCCCAAGGATCACCCCCGGGGGAAGCGGCCGGCTCCCCGCCCGGAGTCACAGCGCGGAAGGCTGAGGCCCCTCGGTGACCGTGCGAACCACCCCGCCCGCCCCGCGATAGGAAGGCTTCCCCTGCCTCCTGCGTCCCAGGAACCACTCCTCGCTACGGCTGAGAGGACCACGCGCGCGACCAGGCGGCCGGGGTCTCCGGCGCCACTCGGTCCGCGGCATTCAGGCGGGTCCCGCCGCGGCCCGGCTGTGCCCAGCCCGCCATCGCCCCTTCCTGAGCCCTCCGCGGAGGCCGCGTCGGCCAAGACCAGGACCCCGCGCGCCCGGCGGCGGACCGGGGCGAGCCGCGGGGTGGAGGCGGGGACGGCGCTGCAGCCTGAGGAGCCCCGCCGGCTTCCAGCCCCGAGCCGCCCGCAGGGAGCAGCCCGCGCCTCACCTCTCTCGGGCGCCGCCGCCGCCGCCGCCGCCGCCGCCGCCGCCCGGGCCAAGACGCCTCCTTCCCCACGCGGCCATCTTGGAGACTCCCCGCTCGCGAACGCCTCACGCCGGGCGGCCTCGCGACACCGCGCGGGCGGGAGGGAGTTGTAGTCCGGCCGCCGCCCCGGACGGCGCGCCGGCTGGGGATCGGGCCCCGCGGGACTATAAGGTCCACAATACACTGCGCGCCGGAAGCCCACCCCGAGGCCGCCTGGGAAACGCGGGCCCAGACAGGAGGAGCTGAGGGCCCACTTCCGGACTAGCCGCCGCTAGGCCTCCTGCGCTTCGAGAGCTTCGACCGTCGAGGTCACCGAGGGGCCACTCTCGCTCATCCCCCAAATTCTCGGGAGGCGAGACAGACGCGGTCCCCGCCGCCAGGGGTTCCCTGCTGGCAGGCTGTTGGCAGAGAGTGTCTGGAAGCGGAGAAAGGGGAGAGTTTAACGTGTGATGACTGCTGGGAGAGACAGGGCGCCGCGCACGTCGCACCCTCGTCCGGCCGTGGTGGCGAGGACACAGCCCCGCACTCGGGCGTCTTCGAAGGCGGGTGCTGGCACTTCACCCCGCCGGCGGGAGCCCTGCCTGGACCCTGCCGAGTCGGGAGGGCGGACGGAGCCCAGTGACTCCTGCCCGCTGTCCCCTCCGAGCAGGGGCTGATCCGGGGGACCCCTCGCAGCTCTGAAGTTGTAGTCCCTCCCCTGCTTCCGACCGACAGCGTTGCTAGACATATTAATTGGTCCCATAAGCATTTGAGCAACTCTAATGCTGAAATCAACGCCGTGTCCAGGGACGGGAGAAGCACGGCGCCTGCTCTCAGCCCCCGGGTCTGGCCGAACCGGGCGAACCAGGGCCCGAGGGCTGTCGGGTGTAGATGCGGCTCCCATCGTTGAGGATTCCTCAGGATTTCCTTTCGGTTCATAGTCTACAATAGTCTTAATAGTCTGGCACGGGCCCTCAGTACCTACAAGATTCAACTCAAGCTCCTAAGCGCAACCCAGAAGCCCCTCCGTAATGTGGAGGTTGCTCCCCTCTCCAGCTTCAACTGCCTCCCTTCCCTGCCCAGAGCCAGGTTAGCAGATTCGGAGGTCCCCAGACGGTCCATGCTGTGCCTAAAATGCCTTTCTCTCCCTGCCAACCATCCTTCAGCAGTACCTGCTCTTCCCGTTGGGTCGCAATCCCGCCTCCAGCTAACAGTGTGCGGCCCTGCTTAGAGACCTCCGAACGATGACCATCTCGCCTTGTGATTAGTCTGTTTTCTCTGGACCAGTTTGCTGATTCAGAGGGTTTCTAGGGATTCTAGAACAGTTGGGTTTGAAGCATGGATCTGGACCTGGGGCTGCTTTTTGTGTGTGTGTGGGGGGGGCTGCTTTTATAACCTCTCTTTCTCAGCCTCCCAGTTTGTAACCTGGGTGTGATACTAGCACCTCTTCTCAGAGGACCAGTATGAGTATTACATAAGGTGACACCTTAGAACGCAGAACACCACACAAGGTAACACTCAACTGACGTTTAAGTCAGGCCAAGCCCTGTTCTAATTATTTTAAGTGATTAACTCTTAAATCTTCACAACAGTCCTGTGAAAGTGATAGTTTTTATCCACATTCTCATTTTGCAAATGAGGAGGACCTACCCGAGTGACTCGCTAAAGTCATGTGCCAGGATTTGAGCCCAAGCTGTCTGGTTGCCGAGATTTCGCTATGCTATGGTGTCTCTCAGGAAGAGTCAGGCCAGGATCTAGTGCACAGAGGAAAGTGCTCAAGCAACTGTGGGCCTGGGACCATCTCCCCATCTCCCTGCTCTTGCACTTAACTTCTAACAGGCCATCTGCCGCAGTCTGCTGACTTGAGTGGAGACGCCCAGAATGTCACCTGTTCATCACTACTAGTGCACAGACACCTGGAAGATTCATGGGCAGGGTGATTCCCTCAGCGTGTAGTAACTGAGCTCCCACTGAGGGCACAACCTGAATGGTGGGAGTTGAAATTCCTGTGGGCCCCCAGAGAGCCCTGATTGCTGGCAGAGAAGCAGCCAGCAGGAAAGGTGGGTCCTAGCTGGTGCTCAGAAATCTCTGGCACTTCCCTTACTCCTCTGTTCATTCATTCTTATAGCAAATAATTGTCGTGTGCAGTCAGTACCAGGTACTCTCAGGCACCAGAGTCACAGCATTTAGTAAGACAGACACTTGCTGGCCTCATGGAGTTTCCAGTCCAGTCGAATAAACAACTAAGTAAGAGTTTTCAGTGCATGATAAATACTAACAAGAAACTAAGCAGGATGATGTAATGGATGACTTGGAGATTACAGCTGGCTAGAGGTCTTTTCAAGAGGTGGCATCTGCATGGGGCCTGGATGAATGTGCAAGGAAGAGCTGGGGACAGCATTGTGACCCAGTAATGGGACCAGAGGGACAGAGGAGAGGTACTGGGTTTGCTTTTGGTTAGTCCTTTCCTCTCTCTGAATGTCACTTTTCTCAACTGTAAAATGGGGGTAGTTTTATCTATATTAGTCAGTGTCTAATTAGGAAAAGAAATCCACCCGAGGTATTTCAAACAGAAGGGATTTAATACAGGCCATTGTTTATGGAGGTGTTGGGCAGGCTGGCTGAGTCACTATCTTGAACACCTGAAACTTATTTAATATTGTACATCAACTATACCTCAATTTAAAAAAAAACCTGCTTTCTTTTACCCAAAGGCTGCACGCTGTGCCTGCAGCTCTGTCCTGCCGTTTAACTCCAGGCTTTGAACCTCTCAGGACCACCTTGCCAGCCAGGCTGCCTTGAGGGGACCCTGCCCCACGCTGTGAGCAAAGAGCCCTCCCCCAATCCAGATCCCAATGGGGGTGCGTTTTCCTCTCTCCCCATCCAGGCCTCAGAACGCAGGCTCCTTGTTTGTATGGCTGGAACTCACCCCTAGCCTGCCCTGCAGCAGTGCTGGGAACACGAGCGGCCCCTGGGCCCCGTCCTGCCCGTTCCACAGCTGGATGTGGTCGGCTTTGGGGATGGGGACTCTGCAGGCTGGAGGGGACATGGGCCTCTGAGTTGCTGCTCAGAGGAAAGCCTAGTCACACCCACGTGGTCAGGAAAGAGCTGCAGAAAGTGTGCAGACTCCTCGTGAGAGGTGGCCACTGGGAAGCAGGACAAGGAGGGCTGGGTGGGCAGGGGTCACTCAGCACCCATGACTCCTGCCCCGGCTGCCGGCTCCTGCCCTCCCTCCTCCCGGTGGGACCTTTACTGGGTCTGTCCTGTCCCTGCCCCGTCGTTTCATTCTGGTTCAGGGTAGACGGTAACTTAGGTTTTACTTCTAGACCCCAGGCTGCTGCAGGGTGGGTGCTGGGGGTGTCCCCGGGTATTGCCCTGTGAAGTCTCTGCCACGGGATGCAGACGTGGAGGGGCAGGAACTGGGTGTGGGTCCTGGTCCCCTCGCCTCCCTGCAGCCTTGTGACCCCCCCGCCCCCAGCCTCTGGTCCCCAATACCTGGTGTCTCACGGAGCTGCTGTGGGAGCCGAGCTGGTCACGATGGAGGGCTGGCGACCTGGTGACTGCAGAGCCCCCTCCTCTCCGTCGGGGCAGCGATGTGACCCCCTCCCCCCCACCCCCACCCCCGCCAGGTGGACCTAGAGGAACACGCCCCATCCAGGAGTCCTCAGGCTCCAGACACCATGCCGGAGGCTCTCCATCGATTGTGTTCTGAGTGACGCTTGCCCCTGGCCTGTGCCCCCCGGGCCAGTAGCTCCAAGGGAAGGCTTCCTGGGGAGGGAGGGACAGGGCTAAGAGCAGCAGCTGGTATGACCTGACGGCCTCTTCCTGGTCACCCCGTCCAGCCACTCCCAGCGAGGGGAGCCAGTGCCGGGGGCATGACTGTGGCCTTAGAGGGGCCCGTACCTGGGAGGAGGCACAGGCCGGGCCGGCAAAGCCCCCAGATCCTGACGCCACCTGCGCCTCTCAGAGCCTTGCTTCCCCTGCCGCCAGCTAGGATGCGGGAACACAGAGCACCTGCCAGGTCTGCCCTCTCACTCCTCCCTCACACCTGAGGCCCCCCCCACAACCTGGGTGGAGCCCGACTGTCATGGGGGTGGAGCAGAGGCAGGGGCGGGGGAGGTGGGGCGGGCGGGGGTGGGGGGGTTGTGCCCCTGCCCTTCCAGAAGCAGTCCTGGAGCTGCACTGGGTCACACCTTTTATTGAAATGTACGTCATGCAATCCGTCTGGAGACCAGCCCTGCCCCAGACGCCACCTGCAGCAGGTCCTGAGTGGGAAAGGCACGTGAGTGACCACCTGTCTCGACCGGGTGAGAAAGAGAGAGACCCACAAAGTCAGCTGTGGCAGGAGGGCACGGGGCCTCGGGGGCGATCTGCTTGGAGGGCCTGGGTGGGTCTCTGAGTGTCCCCCTGCCCTGCCAGTGGCACACAAACTGGCCCACGTGGCCTGCCTCCTGAGCAAGGGTTCCCCAGGTGTCCCGGGATGGGTGGGGTTGGGGGCCGAGGCTGGGACGCCAATCAGTCAGAGTAGCACGGGGGTGGGGGGCAGCCAGCCACAGCGGGATGGGGTTGGGCGTGCTGGCAGGGGGGGCTGGGGCTCCGGCGCGGGGGTCTGCAGTGAACCCGGCCCGACCTGGGAGAGTTGGCCGTTGCTGCCGCCGAGGGCTCTAGCGGAGCAGCAGCGGCACTTTAAGGCAGCCCGAGGCGAGGAGGCCCGGGTCGCACCTGCAGAAACTGGGGACAGGCTGTTCCTGGGTCCAGTGCCGCAGGGGCCCTGGAGACCCCGCACATCCCCTGGTTCAAGTACTAAGTGTTTTGTCTGCATGCCGGCTGGGCACCTAGTCACCTGCTGTTAGAACACAGGTGCAGGCTGGGACAGGGGTTGGCGGGCCCTGGTGCCACCCAGCCCTGGGGTCCCCTGCGCCACTGCTGCAGGACACCCGCCTATGGACAGCGCCCCCTGGAACTGGGCCACCTTGCCCCAAAGGCTGCAGAGGGGTCAGCACCAGCTCGCTGAGCTACTGGAGAGAAGTTCTCATGACGGAGTCTGTGCTTGAACTTGGGAGGGATATGTGGACAGGGAGGGGGTGGTGCTGGAGAGGGAAATGGCTCAGAGCCTGGGATGCCCGTCAGTCCACTATCAGGCCTACAACCCACTCTTTCCTTATGCTGCACCAGGAAGGGGACACCCCCGGTCTCGGCGGGGACGCAGCAGCCTAGCCCACCTCCTGCCAGCACGGTAGAGGCCCAGGGGCCTCCCTGACTCCGCCAAAAGCCCTTTGCAAACAGAGCTGGGAGTGCGGTGGGTGCCCTCGGCCCTCTCAGGGATTCCTGGAGGCCAGAGGGGGGCTGGGGGCTGGGACCTGGGAAGGGGGGGTGCTGAGGACGGGGACCCTGGGGCTGCCAGGCCTTCAGGCACGCAGACGGAGAGGTTCCCGCCACCAGGTGAGAAGGCATTTGCACACAGGTGTTTGGGGGCCCCAGGCCACTGCAGTGGAGGAGGGGGGCTTGGTGCAAGACTGGGAGCGGACGAGTGCGAAGAGGACACAGGCCAGTGCCTGCCGAGGTCAGGCAGGGAGGCGTCAATGGGTCAAGCAGCCCACCCTAGCCAGAGGGCTGAAGGGGCCACGTCACTCATGGCTCACCCCAGAGGGACCGGACTCCTGGGCTCCCCTCCAGCCCCACAGAAGAGCAGGTGTGGATCCAGCCCTCGTGGGGAGCGCGGCAGTGGAGGCTGGTACCCTGAGCCCTAACCAGCCCCCAGAAAGGCTGGCCCCACAGGACAAAGGGTGCTGGGGTGCTTGCTCCCCAGGCTGTTCCCAGGAAGGCTGGTCCAGGAGGGGGCCCAGGACTCCTGACGGGCCACGAGCTCGCAGGAAGGCAAAGACGCTCTGATGTCTGGCGGCTGCACAGGAAATCCCTCTGCAGAACTGCTTCTTCCTCTTGGGTGGTGCGGATGGTTCGTGGAGGACGGTTTTCTCCCTCCCACGCCAGCTCGGAAGGGCCCTCTCTGAGAAAGCTCAGCCACAGCGAGGGGCGGGGACCCCCAAGATACTCGGGCTGGAAGGGGGAGGGCAGCCACGGGGGGCCTGCCTCTTGCAGAGCTGAAGGGCGTTGCAAGGAGTAAGGAGACATGTGCGCGCGCGCTTGGCCCGACGCCCCCAGCAGTTGGCACACAAGGTTCCTCGTGGCTCCTCATCTGCGGAGAGGACCCGGCCTGGGCATGTTGGCAGGGCCCCAGATAAGCCCCCTGCCCATCACGGAGCGGGGAGCAGCAGGTGGGACCCAGAAAGACCAGAGGGACGCCCCTGTCCGCGTTCCGGTCCTGACTGCAGGCCCTCACGGTGTCTGCAGAGCAGGAACAGCCGGGCCCCGTTCGCCACGGCAGCTGGGCCACGGCCACAGACAAGCGTCCTTACAAAAATAACTCTGAGTCTGTCCCCGTGGGGACCAGGGTTCCTGAGAGCACGCAGAGGCCAGGGCGAGGCCCGGAGGGAGGGTCCGGTGGGCGGGCTCGGGCCCCGCGGGGCCGGGGCTACGGCTGCAGGCGCTCCACGTACTGCGGCAGGGGGTTTTCCTTGACGAACTTCTGGATGTACCAGCACGTGACATGGGCCCTCAGGTCCTCCTCCACTACGAAGTCCAGAGCGGCCTGGCAGCCGGGCAGAGAGAAGAGCGGTCAGGGCCCCCAGCGGCACCTCGGCTCAGAGGCCCAGCCCCTCAGGCCCCGGGCTTTCCCTCGGGTCTGCGATGGAGCCAGGGGTGCTGCCACCACCCCCGTTACAGTCGGGAAGCCGGGGCAGGAAGCTCTAGTGAACTGCCGGAGGAACAAGGCAGGGAAGAGAGGGGCCAGGGTCGGATCCGCCCCGGGAGAGCCCCGCCCGCCCGTCTCCACAGTGAGCCGGGGTGCCAACCAAACTCCTCTTCTCCGCTAATTCTTCACTGGACACTCCTCTAGGAGCCTCCCCTATGGGCTGGGTTGGGGCGCCCGGGGCTCCCTCCGCTCCTGGCAGAGGTCACTCAGTTTTCACAGGGATCCCAAGGGCAGCAGCCGGGGGTGGGGATGTCAGCGTGCAGTTGTCGTCCTGGTGGGTCTGGTGCCCCTCCCTGCCCCAGTGCCCTGCACACACTGGTGCAAAATAAACGTTTGCTGAAACAGTACAGCACAGTCTGGGTGTAGCTGGAGGGTCTGATGACAAAGGCCGAGGGCTGACTAGGCGCCTGGGCTCCTGGTCGGCCGTCTGACCCTTCGGCCACCCCCCAGCGGCCCACACCTGACCCCGGGTTTCAACCCGAGAGCCTCTAGTGACAGGATTCCAGGCTCTTCTCCCATTTTGCAGATAAGCGCCCTCACCCCTGGCAGATCCCTTCTCCTGTTACCCAGGTAGCAACTCTGGGTTCCTCGCTTGTAACGGGGTGGGCCCACAGACCAGCTCGAGCTGCTACTGAAAGACACCTGTCCCCCGCCCGGGGCCGGGGGGAGGGGGCGGAGGGAGCAACGGGGCAGCAGGGGGAGGGGCTAGGCCCCATCAGCCGTCAGGGGAACGCAAGGCCGAGCTTTGCTCCAGGTCAAAGCCCCTTGAAGCCCAAGCTGCTCTCCTAGCGGCTGGGGATGCAGGGGCAAGAGCCAAGTCACTCCAATGTCTGTCCACCTGTTCAGCAAGGGTTCACGGAGCACCTACTACGTGCCAGACACGGGGTCCCGGCAGTGAGCTCCCGGCACCAGGCAGGTGTGTGCGTGTGGTGGTGGGGGCCCGGAGGCCCAGCCCCCAGAAGAGGGGAAGGGGGCGACGCAGCCGCAGCCGCTGGAGGAGGGCGGGGCCTGGCCCCGAGAGGAGGGGAAGGGGGAGAGGCGGCCGCAGCCGCTGGAGGGCGGGGCCCGGCCCTCGGGGCGTGGTGTCCTGTGAGTGGGGGGGCGGCCCCCACGCCCCTACCTTGGCCAGGTGCTTGGCGATGCCACGCCCGCGGTAGGCGTCGGGGACCTCCGTGTGCTGCAGGTCCACAATCCGCTTGCCCACGTACTCGTAGAGCAGGACAGCCCGGTCGTGACACCCTGTGGGGAGGGTGGTTGGCGGGTGAGGCCCGAGCCGGCACGGAGGCCTGGGCCTTGGAGGCGCAGGCGTTTGGAGCCCGGCTGGGGAGCTGGGTCTGGAATCGCTTCTCTGCGCCTCAGTTCCGTGTCCATAAAGTATGGATGTAACAGAACATTCCTCATTAGAGTGTGTGGAGGGTTAAATGAGGCAATTTCCGTAAAATGCTTATAACAGCGACCGAACATACCGAGCCCCGCGCGGGCCTTTCCCGCTACCCTCCAGCCAGCATCCCAGGGCCCCCGGCGCCCCCCAAAGCCCAGCTCTCTGCATCCCCACCGGAGCACCTGCCCGAGGGACTGGGAGCCCCAGGCCCAGCGCTGGATGAAGAGCAGAGCTCAGCAAGTCGCCAACTAAACCAGAGCCTGAAGAGACAAGAGAGCAGGACCTCCCACCGGACCTGGGGAAGGGCAGAAGGAGGGGCACACAGGAAAGCCACGCCAGGCACGGGAGGGAGAGCAAACTGGCCTTCATGCCCTCTCAGGCCTGGCACTCTGGTCTACCCTGGTTTCCTGCTGGAAAAACATTTAACTGGAGTTCCTCCAACCAAAGTCTTCAGTTCCTCATCCGCCTGTCTGTCTGTCCATCCAACCACACACCCACCCACCCACCCATCCGGCCCCCATTTGCCTGCCCATCTACCTGCCAGGCATCCCATCCACCCATCTGTCCACCTGTTCCCCTTGACAAAAGTTCACTGAGCCCCAGACACTGTTTCAGGAGCTGAGGACAACTCCATGGGTTACTATTTCAGGAAGTTTCAACTGTATGAAGGAAAAAATAATCTGGGCCAGGGGAGACGGGCATTTAGCCAGGGTAGTCAGGGGAGACCTCCCAGGAGGAAATCTCTGAGCTGAGGGGTAACTGGGGAGCAGCAGACGTCTGAGGGAAGAGCAGGGGAGGGGTGGGCAGAGGGCACAGCCAGCACAAAGGCCCCAAGGCAGAATGTTTACGCAGGGCAGCAGGCCACGTGGGGGCTTCACAGGCACTGCGCGGACCTCCGCTTCTGCACCCAGGCCCCCTGCAGACGGGGCAGGGTCTGGAGCCCTTGTCAGCCTTCTCGCGGTCCCTGCTCACTCGCTCACCCATTGCCTCCCTCAGCATTCCTGAGTGACAACTTGGGCCACAGATGGACCAGATCCCAGGATGGCCTGGGGGATTCTCTGCCCCTCCCACCCCGCCAGTTCCTGGTGGTCCCAGGGGCTCGGTCACCACCACATCCCCAGTGCCCAGCCCGGGGCAGATGCCCAAGAAATACCTGCCCCACAAACTCCTGCTGTTCTCTGTGCCAGACACACAGCAGGAGCTGAAGGCCGGCTCGTGGCTGCTGTATGCCCAGTACCTCCCCGGAGCCCGACCCCACGCCCTTGGGGACACCGGGACAGGACAGCTACAGCTCACACTGCTGGGGCGCACTCAGCCCCTGCACACACCAGCCCTCACGAGAACCTTACAAGATGGGCAGGGTTCTCACAGCCCCGTCGACAAACAGGGAAACCGAGGCTCTGAGAGGCTATCGCGCAGCTCGGCACGTGTGGAGCTGTCTGGGGACCCCGGGTCTTGCGGCTGAGAGGAGCAGAAGGGCATCGGGCCGCGGGGCAGACGTGGCTGCGTGTGAGGGACAGGGCGCGACGCTGTCCCCGCTCCACACCTCCCTGGGCTGCGGAGGAGGCAGACGCCAGTGGATAGCCCTGCAACACCTGGGCCTCAGTGACCGCAGAGGTTGCCCAGTGCCAACTGCCCCATGCTGCCTGGAGACGGCCACCCCCCGAGGCGCTTCTCATACGTCTCTCAGCCTCTGCTCTGACCTCCGGCAGGCCCGTGGGCACAGCTTTCAAAACATGCCCGGAATCTGGCCACTTCATACCTCCGCCGGCCCCTGGGCCCCCCGTGGAAGCCGAGTCACATCCCGTCCATCCTCTGCTCAGGGGCCTCCTTGTGGCCCCTCACGTCCACCCAGCCTCGGTCGGGTGCTCCCTCTGCCTGGCGCCTCCCACCGGAGAACCCCCTGACCTGCCCCCCTGGGCACCACGGCCACCCCATCCCCGGCTCTGGGTCCATGGATCCCACAGCCTCTGCGTGTGGCAGCCTGGCTGGACCCCAGGCCCTTCTCCGGGCTGGGCCAGTACTTGCCATGTGGGGTCCATGGAGCCAGCCAGGGCCCCGGCTTCCAGTCCCAGCTCTGCCAGGAGACCTCAGACATCACCAGGTCTGGGACAGCGGCTACCTCCCTCCTGAGAGTCACGTCGAGATCATGGGCTGTGACTGGTTTTGAGAAAAGTTAAAGCAACCTGGCAAACGAGGAGACCTTCCCTCCGTCTCCACCCTGCCTGCACCAGTTTCGAGAGCAGGCCCGGCAGATCAAAACGCCTGTTATACAGACGATGTGGCTGAGGCAGAGGGGCAAAGCCAGAACTCAGGCTCTCTGCGCCCTCTGGGACGTAGCTGGTCAAGGACAATTGGGCCAGGGAGCCCAGGGCGGGCGGCACCGCCTGGCTTCTCTGGGCATCTCCACCTGCAGAGCCTGCTGTGGGCAGGGGCCATGTGCTGGCAGCTCAGAGCTGGGAAGCGTGAGAGGGCAGACCCTGGGGGCTGCCCAGGAAGCCCACCCACAGGCCCAGCTGGTCCCATCCCCCCGCAGGCACCCTGCCCAGGGACCCGCTCTAGCATGCATCCCAGGACGCGAAGGGCATGAGGGTGCCCTGGGAGCACAACGTGGCTCGAGCAGGGGCCTCCTGCCCGGGAACTGGGATCTGAATGTAGGAGGCCTCTGCTGCGCTTTCAGCCCTGCTGCCCCCAGGGCCTCAGTCTTCCCATCTGCAAAGTGGGGGCTGGGGAGGATGTGGAAGGCGCTGGGTTCCAGGACCCCCAAATGACGCTTCTTGGAGCAAGTGGGACACTCGGCGCTGGCTGAGAGGGGAAAGCAAAGGCCAAGGGTGGGGCCACCCAGGGGTGGGAGCTCAGTTCTGGCTTTGTGCTTTCCCCACTGATGAAATGGTGATACAAGCTAGCTTTTCAGACCCTGGATCTGGGGACCAGACAAGCCTGGGCACCTGCGTTCTCTCACAGCCCACATCAGCAAGACCCATCCACGCTTCTTTCAGCAACCATCCAGGAGCTGGGATTTCTCCCCTCTCTCACACCGCCTGCTCCAGAGCAGTAGCCATCCTTGCTCCTGTCTTGCCCCAGAGCAGCCAGAGGGAGCCCAGGACATTCCACTCGCCCTCTGCTCAGGACCCTCCCAGGCACCCACCTCACCCGGAGTCAAGGCCAAGTCCTCACAATGCCTTCCACAGCCCCGCACCACCTGCCCCCAAGACCTCTTGACGTCCTCTGCTATGCGGCCTCTCCGTCCTCCCGTCCCTGCTGCTCCCAATACACACCAGGCATCCTAAGGTCTTTGCACTTGCCGCCCCTTCCCCGTGGAGTGCCGTTCCCACCGTAGCTCCCTTCCTTGCCTCCTTCCCAGGGCGGCCGTCCCAGACACCTGACTCTAAACAACAGCCCTTGGGACCTCCCTGGTGGTCCAGTGGTTAAGACTCTGCGCTTCCAATGCAGGGGCCAAGGGTTCGATCCCTGGTGGGGGAACTAAGATCCCACATGACGCGTAGCGCAGCCAAAATAAATAAACAAAGAAGAGCCCTTTTCTGACACCCGACCTTATTTCTCACCAGCCTCGCTCTCTAGGACGGTCTACACTTTATTGTCCACTGCCCCCCAGACGGTCGGTCCCAGGAGCCCCCAGCACCTACAACAACGTTTCGCAACACACAGTAGGTGTTCAACAAGCACCTGTGGAATGAATCCTAGTTCTTCTACCTCCAAGGTGCAAGCCCCTGGGCACGTCAGTCACTTTCCCTGCCTCAGCTTCCTCCTCTGTAAAATGGGCAGAGCAGTTCGGACAACGCCGCCACCCCCCACCAACAAGGCTGAGGATAAAGCGACTCCGCGTGCGTGGGGTCTCCTGAGGACTGAATGCGCACAGCGGCTCAAACCTCTTCCCTCCCCAGACCTGGAGGCCGCTGGAGGCTCATCAGCCCAGCTGTGCCGGGGGGTGGCGGGTACACACCTGCACCTGGAGCCCCAGGGCCGCTCTGCCTCTCGGCCTCAGTGCCCACAGCTCTCACAGGCGCAGTGAGCTGGCCTCCGGGAACTGCCTGCAGGTCAGGAGACACCGCGGCAGGCCGTTCCCCTCCCCAGCTGGGGCGGGGTGGGGGCTTGGGCACAGATGACTCCCCGCCCCCCATATACACCCAGACCAGGTCCGGCCTGGCTGCACAGCCCCCGCCTCGCGGGCGGGCGAGGAGCTACTCCCGGGCGTGGCTGGGGATCCCGGTCCACTTTACAGTTAGCCATCTGAGCAGTAGGCAACAGAGATGCAAGTTTAGAAAGGTGGCTGGTCACGTCCAGCTCTGACCACAACCAAGTCTAGACGGGTGTCCTCTGGCTGTGCTCACTAGGGAAAGAAAGAAGGAAACCCCCAAACATTCCCTTTTTCTTCTTTCTCTGAGCGTCTAGGGTCTCCTGAGCCCCCCAAGGGAATCTAAGGCCTCTCTGGAGCCTCAAAAAGAGGATTTGAAAAGCCATGGGGCCTCGTCCAACGAGAGCAGCGGGGCCCGGAGAGTCACGGCCAGCCAGCCAGCCGGGCCACTGCAGGCAGCGTGGCGGTGGAAGTACATGCCTCCAGGTGGAAAGACGCGTGTTTGAGTTCCGGCCTGCGCTCCTCCCCTGCGCCGGCCTCAGCTTACTCGCCTGAGCTGCGGTGGTGATGCCCAGGTCACAAGGATGTTGTGACAAGGATGTGCTGGGCCCAGCTCAATGCACAGCACAGCCCAAAGGGGGCTTCTGAGGAGGGTCCGCGCTCCAGGCCCCAGCCCCTCCCGGCTGTCCAAGTGCAGGTGGGAGGAGTGGGCCCAAGTAGGACCCCATCCAGGCTCTGCGCATCCCCCCACCTCAGGAAGCCTTCCCCTTCCCTCCTCAGAAATGGGCACAGTGGCCCATAACGGCCCTTCCAGCTTGGGCACTGCCACAGGGGGCCCAGCTGGGAGAGAAGAAAAAGTTATTAAGGCAGAAGGGGTGGGACACAGGGATGAAAGTTCACTCCTCCATTTCATAATTCCACTTCCCATCCCCAGACCTCTTAGGCAGAGGGAGTGTGGGCTAGTAAGTGGTGGAACCTTTCTCTACAGGAAATGAGGACTTGACGTTGCTTCTGGTTTAAAAAGTAATGCCCAGGGACTTCCCTGGCGGTCCAGCGCTTAAGACTGCACTTCCAGTGCTTCCACTGCAGGGGGCACGCGTTCAACCCCTGGTGGGGGAACTAAGATACCGCATGCTGCACCTCTTGGCCAAAATAATAATAATAATAATAATAATACCCAGTCAGTGTTCACCAACATTTACTACCTGCCGCAGGCGCTGTTCTGAACCTTACTCTTACTGGGGCATCTGGTCCTTACCACCAGCCAGGAGTTATGCGCTGGGGTTAACCCCATTGTAGAGACGGAGAAACTGGAGCGCACAGAGATGAGGCAACTTAGCCAAAGTCCCAGAGCCTCTGGGGTCTGATGGCGACATCATCCCTCTACACCCCCTGCCCCTTCCAGGCAGAAGTCCCTCTGTCTGTCAGCCCCGGGTCGGCCCAGAGGATTCTTCCAATCCCCTTGGTGCAGAAAAGCTAAGGTTCCCAGGTGCAGCCAGAAGCCATTGAACACCGGGGAAAGGGGGAGGTGCTGGCTCACCACGCTCCCCAGGACCTCGGCAGCAGCCCGGAAAACAGCCAGGCCGAGCAGGTGCGGGTTCCCCGGGGCCGAGGCGGGATGGGAGCTGCCCGGCGCCTGCCTCCGCCTCCCCGGGGCCCTCTCCACCCCGGGCGCCCGGCGCGGGCTCGACTCTCCCGGCAGCCCGCCTCCACCCGGCCCGCGAGTGCGCCCCCAGCCCCGCGGCGCGCAGACAAAAGGCGGGGGCGGGCTGGGCCCCGCGTTACCGTTGAGCCGGACGGTGAACTGGCGGCGCCTACGGTCGTGCTCCACGCGGATGGGGCAGCCCTGCTCCGGCGCGCCCGGCGGCACGGCGGCCGGCGAGTGCGCCATGGGCGCTGGGACCCGGGCTGCGGGCGCGCGGCGGGCTCCGCCAGAGGCGCGCGGACCCGCACCGTGGGCCGACCGCAGGCGGCGGCTCAGAAACTGACACTCGGCGGCGGCAGCAAAAAAAGGGGGGCAGGAAATCAGCTGTACGGTCACGTGCAGCGCGCGGCCAGTAAGCGCGCGGCCGCTCTGTTTTGGTGCATTCCGTTTGGCTCTTAAAGGCGCCGCGCCGCTCACAGCTTCGCGCCTGGGCCCTTGGGCCTCTGACCTCAGCTGGCAGGAGACTTTGGGG
Source organism: Monodon monoceros (assembly GCF_005190385.1). Classification (NCBI taxonomy): domain Eukaryota; kingdom Metazoa; phylum Chordata; class Mammalia; order Artiodactyla; family Monodontidae; genus Monodon; species Monodon monoceros. The sequence goes on along the minus strand of NW_021703786.1, from coordinate 37,719,879 downwards.
CCCCCACGGACCCCTTCTCAAAGACACGTGACGGGGCTTCCCTGGTGGCGCAGTGGTTGAGAGTCCGCCTGCCGATGCAGGGGACCACGGGTTCGTGCCCCGGTCCGGGAAGATCCCACGTGCCGCGGAGCGGCTGGGCCCGTGAGCCATGGCCGCTGAGCCTGCGCGTCCGGAGCCTGTGCTCCGCAACGGGAGAAGCCACAGCAGTGAGAGGCCCGCGTACCGCAAAAAAAAAAAAGA